>NC_140181.1:87899801-88009996 GCF_963971535.1 Notolepis coatsorum | reverse complement strand
CACAGGGGTCTGCTGGGATTCAGTTTTGTTATTCCTTTGTTCTCAGAAGGCAGATATAGAAACTAGTGCCTTGGTTGTTGGACTGTGTTGATGAGAAAGTTGCTTTCAGGATCTAATTGTGGGGTGCACCATCGCAGGGGATGAGGGAATGTAGCACTTAGTAAACACACACGCGCACGCACACGCACGCACACACACACACACACACACACACACACACACACACACACACACACACACACACACACACACACACACACACACACACACACACACACACTTAGAATACGTAAAGCGCTGCAGAATGTGTAGCCTTTGTCTCAATCTCAAAGTGACTCTAGTTTCAATGTTTCTGGTCTCACCTATTCTGTGTAACATCATGGCTACTTGCATATTGCTCATGTCAGGTGTTGATGCCTAAGTTATTTCCTTGTGTGTTCTTTGCATTGTTATCCTATCGCATCACATATACTATTACTACACTGAGGCTATACTATTTTTAACCCCTGACTGCAGACTTTGTTGCGTTGTGGAGCACTGATAAGCAGCTGGCTGAATACCTTCACGAGTAATCGGTCATCATTAGCGTGAGGCTAATGGAGTGATTGTGTCCATGTGGTCTAGTTCACTAGTTCAAAGTGGGCTGAGGTTGTACTGCACAGTTTGTTGAATGACACAGTTGGAACAGTCATGTGTGTGTGTGTGTGTGTGTGTGTGTGTGTGTGTGTGTGTGTGTGTGTGTGTGTGTGTGTGTGTGTGTGTGTGTGTGTGTGTGTGTGTGTGTGTGTGTGTGTGTGTGCGCGTGCGTGTGTGTGTGTGCATGTGCACACTGTGATGTAACACCCCTGGAAGAGCTCTGGCGGAGAAATGTAAGCTGTCTATTCTGTTGCTCTGTAGATAGTAACCTAGAAAATCCATATAGAAATTCACAAGTATGGTAAAGTGTCCCCGCAGGTTTGTATAAAACAATTAAATATTCTATATACAGTAGTTCTTCATTGAAAATGCTGTCATATGCATTTCATCTGACTGGGTTTGTCGTGAAGCAATAAAACCTACAGTAGATGTTCCCCTGCAGGCAACACGCTGGTTGCTCGCCACATGTGTGTGTGACTAGCTTGTGCCAGCCAATCCCAGTAGGGGGGAGGGGTGGCAGGGGGGGTAGTTGTAAATGGAGCTTTTTATACACAGCAGGCTCTCGTAAACACACAACCGATAGCAGGGGTAATCTAATGTCCCAAATATAGATGCTGAGAAACCCGAGAAGTCGCTCTTCCCCATCACGCCTCTCCCCTCTCCTTCTGCGCCTCAGGCTGCCTCTCCTGTAGCGCGAGATTTTGTAAACGTATTCCAATTGAAATTGAAATGCTGCCCAAGATGGTTTGATGGATAATTCGATGTGGATAATTGATTAATTTTCATGCGGATAACTTTGATAAATGAACATGTGAAATTGTAAGCTTGCACCTATTGATGGCTTTGTCCAAAAGCAGCAATTCAGAATTTCAGATTTCAGATTCAATAATTTTATTTTTATTATTCCCTTTATAAATGTTCTTGTTTAATAGGAAGCTGTGCTATTGATTAAGGTGTTTGTGTGTGTATGCATGCACATTGTGTGTGTGTTATGTGACTTTATCGGAATGTGTAGATGTTTTTTTGTTTAGATTTCTTTCTTTCTTTCTTCTTTCTTTCTTTCTTTCTTTCTTTCTTTCTTTCTTTTCTTTCTTTCTTTCTTCTTTCTTTCTTTCTTTCTTTCTTTTTTCTTTCTTTCTTTCTTTCTTTCTTTCTTTCTTCTGTCCCTTTTTTGCCATTTGATTACAGCTTAATACATATTTTTAAGTGTTCCCTGTATATTCCTTTATATGTAAATGTGCCTTTGTGTATAGAATGCTGGGTTATTGATTAAAGGGGACATGCATTATAAATGGCCTTTTCCAGTGATTAGCATGTTTTCCTAGCAATTGGGATTATATCAATGTGGTCTGTGTCGTTAATTATCATATTGACTCATCAGTCTAGTCTCGAGTTCACGAGATCCTCCCTCATCACTAATAAGCTGTTCTGATTTGACAGTTTTGCTGACTGAATATAGCACTGATTTGCATAACTAACGCCCCCTCTATGGTTGACAGCGATAGCAGAGTGAGTGGAAATATCTTCACTTCCTCAAACAGAGCAAGGCAGAGAGCACATAGTGTAACCCGACACTTCCTCAAACGGGTTTTGACTGCGAGGTACATAACTGTGTAAACGCTCCGTGTGTGTGTTTGAGAGAAGACGGGTCCCTCTCTCTCTCTCCATCTCTCTCCCTCCCTCTCTCCACGGACAAGCGTAAGCGGACGAGCGAGAGAGAGGGAGGGAGAGAGATGGAGAGAGAGAGAGGACCCGTCTTCTCTCAAACCCACACGGAGCGTTTACACAGGTTGTGTGTAAGTGCTCCGGTGCCTCCGTGTGTCCGCCTCTCTCTCTCTCTCTCTCTCTCTCTCTCTCTCTCTCTCTCTCTCTCTCTCTCCTCTCTCTCTCTCTCGTTCTCTCTCTCTCCTCTCTCTCCTCTCCCTCTCTCCCTCTCTATCTCTCTCTCTCCCTCGCAGTCGGAGCACCAGCATATCACTGTAATATCTTTGCGCATGCTCCCATGCGCACGCCCGTATTCCGATCCGTACAATAATATTCACAGGGGTATATATTGTCATTTGAAACAAGTTACCAATGCATTGTCCCGTGGATATGCCCCCTGCGGCGA
Source organism: Notolepis coatsorum (assembly GCF_963971535.1). Lineage (NCBI taxonomy): Eukaryota > Metazoa > Chordata > Actinopteri > Aulopiformes > Paralepididae > Notolepis > Notolepis coatsorum. Next base: position 88,007,250 of record NC_140181.1, on the reverse strand, counting down.
AATTAATAGTATCCCCCTCAGTCTTTCTATCTCTCTCTGTGCCAGTCACAGACTGTGTGGTTGACTGTCACTCAAAGTGCTTATGGGCGGAGCCAGGCCAACACAGCCTGAAATCCAAAGTGAGAAAATAATAAACCTTACAGATGTGTTCAATAAATCACAGGAATTGTGTAAAGTTGCCCAAATAGTGCTAGGAATAGCAATGCATGTCCCCTTTAAGGCTTTAGAGGTTCGACCCTCATTTGACCTATGCCCGATGTGGTCTGTGCAAAACCTCCTTCTACCGCCTCAAGAACATTTGCGAAGTCCTTTATGCCCTAAACCAGATGCAGGGAAACTTGTCCATGCCTTTATTCCTCACGGCTGGACTACTGCAATGCACTCTTCATCAGGATCCTTGCAGGCTTCTCCAGAAGCTCCAGTAGATACAAACCATTGGTGACAGGATCCTGATGAGAGTGAGAAAACACCACCACATCACACCCATTCTCTACACTCACTGCACCGGCCCAGTGGTGGAAAGTACCCACACATTTTGATTTAAGTCTTCATTGAAAATGCTGTCATATGGCATTTCATCTGACTGGGTTTGTCGTGAGCCAATAAAACATACAGTAGATGTTCCCCTGCAGGCAACATGCTGGTTGCTCGCCACATGTGTGTGTGACTAGCTTGTGCCAGCCAATCCAGTAGGGGGTAAAGTATTATTTACTTTAGATGAAGCCTGTCTACTTCAAGGTGTTCTAATCCAAACTTCAAGATCCTGTACCCAGTAAATGTTATATTCCACAATCCAAGACCCTACCTAGTAAATGCCCTATTCCGTAATCCAAGACCCTAGACCTCAGTAATGCTCTATTCTATAATCCAAGACCCTATACCCAGTAAGTGTTCTATCTATAATCCAAGACCCTATACCCACCCAGTAAGTGTTCTATTCTATAATCCAAGACCCTATAACCACCCAGTAAATGTTCTATTCTATAATCCAAGACCCTATACCCACCCAGTAAGTGTTCTATTCCATGATCCCGAATTGTATGTTATTGATATTCTGAGCTGGTCCTGCCACTGGAAAAATAATTATCTGATACTGGGACAGGGCTAGTTGCAATAAAAATGACTGTATTCTTGACCAGAGAACATAAATAATTGCTCACTGCTTACTGTTCCCAAGGGAGATCTGTGCGTTGCTACGGTATCTATTTTATGGCAATTGGTAGGCAAGTTAACTGGCACAGCATGTTGTTATGTCACTCAGGTTAAGCAGAGGAAATCATATTTCAGCCTGAGGGTAGTGTAGTTACTGTAATGCATGCATGTGTGTGCGTGTGTGTGTGTTATGTTATGTGATGGGAATGTGTAGTGTTTTTATTTTAGTTTAGCCTACCTTTGCTTTCTTTCTTTCTTTCTTTCTTTCTTTTCTTTCTTTTTCTTTCTTTCTTTCTTTCTTTCTTTCTTTCTTTCTTTCTTTCTTTTCTTTCTTTCTTTCTTTCTTTCTTTCTTTCTTTCTTTCTCTCTTTTTTCTCTCTTTCTTCTCTCTTTCTTCTTTCCTTTCTTCCTTTCTTTCAATGTGGGTCAGCGTCCTTGTATGTAATACATTATGTGACTTGTGTGTGTAGGTGTTGCCAGTGTAGTACAATAGGACCTGAGGTCTGACGTCAAGCAGGAACGCGATACCAAAAGCTGTGTTGGCAACGGCGGGAGGTTGAGCTCCTAATTAAACATGTTTGTATGGAGGAATTAGAGGAGGATTCCCTTCCCACTGACTGAACTGCCAAGGTGATGCATTAGCCTTTGAGAAGGTAGGATGTAGACTGTTTGGCAGGCCCGCTTCTTGCCATATGCGAACTATGCGGTTGCATAGGGCCCCCAAAGCCACCCGAAGCCCCCTAAAATGCCATACAAATTATATATTTTTTTTGTAAATACATCTATTTTATTCACCCAATACACTGTATACTCTCTCTCTCTCTCTCTCTCTCTCTCTCTCTCTCTCTCTCTCTCTCTCTCTCTCTCTCTCTCTCTCTCTTTCTCTATAAAATAAAGAAAATACATAAGTAGCTTACTGACAAAAATGTAGTTGCATTTTCAAACTTTATTTAACTTTAACTTTATCTTAAATAGTTCCATTTAAATTTCAATATTGTAAGTCAGAAATGTAAGGAAATGCAGTATCTGTCTCATTTATGTGCATTTGGGAGATTCCGATGTAGATTCGGTAAATCTTTTTTCAGAGTTTCTTTTTTTGTATCTACTTTTTCTCCCATCCCAAATTCGTATTGTCCAATTCTACCCTCCCCTGTCTCGAACGCTGTTAGGCCATGCTCCCACTGGCCGGCTGCAATGTGGACAAAGCCTTGCATCACGTGTCCCCTCCGGTACTCGAGAGGCAGCCGTCGCATCTTTTCACCTGCACAGCACGATCTCTCAGCGGCGAGGTCTGCGTGGGAGGGACACGCCGCCCTCGTCGTTTCCTGATTCTACTGCGCAGGCGCACCAACCGACCTGTAGGAGTCGCTGTCCACAACGTCCGATCCCACCCACCAGCTTCCCACCCCTAACACTGCCAATTGTGTTAGTATGAACGACCAGCCAAGCTGGTAGCAATGCCGAGAGCTGGCTCGAACCCAGCATCTCCTGCATTAGTGGCAAGCGCCTTGCCCACTGCGCCACTTAGCCGCCCATTATTTTTTTTTCAGAGTTTCTTGATGTAGGGGAGCCCCAGTGTTTCCTATTTATTTACATTTTCTGTCATTGCTGGCAATGCTGGGGTCAACTTGAGATGTTTGATTTGAATTTGTGAGAAAAAGATACATGTTTTTTTCACGGATCTAGCCTCTTTTCCTCTTAAAGTGCACCAGATTGATGCATTTAAATGTTAATGCATGCCCACCTTAAAGGGTTTGGAACTCCCCCACCATAGTTTCACAAAATAGGGGCCCCCAAAAAACATTTTGCATAAGGCCCCCAAAAGCTAGAAACGGCTCCTGCTGTTTGGACTTGCACTGTCGCTGTTATTTCAAATGGGCAGAGAACATCCTCCTTTTGTCTCCTCATAGTGTCTCACTCTGTTCTCACTATGCTGTATCTCCTTCCCTGTTCGTTTCTCCCCCTCTCTCTCTCTTTCTCTCCATCTGCCCTTGTCCCTCTCTCTCTGTCTCTCATCCCCCGTCCCTCTCCCCCTCTGTCTGCTTGTCTGTCTCTCCCTCCTTCTGTCTCTCCTTCCCCCTTCTCTCTCTCTCTCCTCCATCTGCCCCCTCCCTCTCTCACCGCCTCTCCTTCTCCTATAAATCGTCTCTTATTTCCTGGTCGCTGCTCCCTCTCCTTCTCTCTGCATGTCTGTGTCTTTATGTCTTGGTCTGTGTGTCTGTGTGTCTGTGTCTGCATGTGTGTGTGTGTGTGTGTGTGTGTATGTGTGTGTGTGTGTGTGTGTCTGTTCCATGGCTCTCTCCTGACATCACCCGTGGTGGAGGTTAACGTAACCATTCACCTCCTGCCTGCAGTGGCGGCCCGTACATTCTTCTCCATGGGGGGCGCTATACCAAACATTTTGCAAACATGTACCCGCATTGGCGAATATTTAATTAGGTACCAACTATCACCATTGCCATCAATCAATATATGATCACAGTCAGTCAAATGCAGCCAATATGCCCTACACAATCAGAGAGAGAAGAGAGAGAGAGAGAGAGAGAGAGAGAGAGAGAGAGAGAGAGATATCGCAACTCTACCTTGTTGTTAAGTTGGCAGCAGGCAGAAGGGCTTGATAAAGTATATCCACTCCACTGTCCAGACTGTGTTGATGTCCATTGTCCATGCATGTCCACACTGCATCCATATATAGCTTGTTGTTAGCCAACAAGTACAGTGTGAGTGAAGAGCTGTGTCTTTGTCCATTTCCACGTCGAACAGCCTGCAAACTACCTGGTGTTCCTATCGCCATGCTCTAAGACAAACTCTAACCTTAACCAACTTTGAAAGAGTGCCTAACCTTAACCGTCGAAAGAACTTGCCGTCACGCTCTAAGACAAATAGCTGCATCACAACAACACAACAGCATAGAGACTATCTACTGTAACTAACCAGAAACTGGCGTTGGCCAATCAGAGAGAGCGTCTCCGCGAAATGCGGCTACGGAAAAAACTGACGTCGGCCAATCAGAGAGCGTCTCCGAGAAATGCGGCTACGGAAATTATAGACGCTGCTGCTTAGACCGCTTCAAAACGCGCCCGTGTTCCATCATAATACATCATATTTCAACGCACAGCGCGTTACGCACTGATTGGCTGTGACGGTTACAGCAATGAAACAGTGCACGGCGTGCACGCGCACTCAAAGCGTTATTGCGTCTAGCCCGAGAGAAATACGGCTAGGAGAAATGCGGCTACGGTAACGGAACGTATTCTCTATCAGACAGTGAGTCACTTCCTGTTCAGGAAACGATTATTTATATTTGATATATTAACGTTATATGTGCATTGGAAACACAAACATACTTAAATGAGTAAATATTATTCATTTTAAACATGTTATATTATTTATAGGGCTATAAAACAAAAAACTAAAAAAATCGTATTCTTCTCTCTTTTAACCAGGGTTAACCAGGGGGGGCGGCGCCCGAGCGCCCTAGTGGCCAGCCGCCACTGCCTGTTTGTCTGGCAGCCTACACTTGTTTTAGAGAGGGAATATGTTATCTCTCTCTCTCTCTCTCTCTCTCTCTCTCTCTCTCTCTCTCTCTCTCTCTCTCTCTCTCTCTCTCTCTCTCTCTCTCTCTCTCTCTCTCTCTCTCTCTCTCTCTCTCTCTCTGTCTCTCTCCATTTGGCAGCGTGAGGTAGTGAGGAGGTGAATCAGCGTGGGGTCACACAGTAGTGGTGGAATTAGTTGGAAAGATGCTTAACACTGGCCAAGGGTGCATCATGGGCACACACACACACACACACACACACACACACACACACACACACACACACACACACACACACACACACACACACACACACACACACACACACACACACACACACACACACACACGTACACACACTGAACCAGTTCAGCACTCCTACCTCCTCATCAATGGGTTTTACGTGTGCAGCCATGCATGTGAAGAGGTCATTGACGTAATGTGTAGGTGATGCATAATGTCACATGCAACACTTGGTGATTGTTGTGATGAAGGGGTTGTGTGGGTAGACGTTCAGCCTAGTTACCTCCTACTTACCTGCTCACCAGTCTGACTGCTGGAATCCTCCCCCTTGTCTGCACTGCAAACAAATATCTACATTTTAATAAGTAACTAATAAGTAAGACTAATTGTAATCTTGAATTGAGTCTTAAAATTGTATTTTCTTAAAACAAGTGAAAAATAATCAGTAGCGGAAAAATGTTGCTCATTCAGAACGCAGCGGTCTGCCTGATCTCAAACCGACGTCAGCACATGTCACCCCACTTCTTAGGGACCTGCACTGGCTCCCCATCGCCGCACGAATCCACTTCAAGGCCCTCGACCTGGCATACCGTGCGGCAAAGGTGAACTGCTCTTGCCTACCTCCGGTCAATGGTCTCTAACTACACACCCTCAAGACCCCTATGCTCTGCATCTTCTGGCCGCCTCAGACCCACTCCTATCTGAGCTCCGGGAGGGTCATCAATGAGAAGCCGCCTTTTCTCAGTCCTTGCCCCACAATGGTGGAATGAACTGCCCACCACAGTTAGGAAAGCCGAAACCCGTCCAATTCGCTGTTGACTAAAGTCGCTTTGGATAAAAGCGTCAGCTAAATGACTAAATGTAAATGTGTCTGCATGTCTGTGTCTGTGTCTATGTCTGCATGTCCGTGTGTCTGTGGGTCTGTGTGTGTGTCTGCATGTCTGTGTCTCTGTCTGTGTGTCTATGTGTGTGTGTGTGTGTGTGTGTGTGTGTGTGTGTGTGTGTGTGTGTGTGTGTGTGACGTGTGTGTCTGTATGTGTGTGAGTGTGTCTGTCTGTGTCTGTATGTCTGTGTCTGTATGTCTGTGTCTGTGTCTGTCTGTCTGTGTCTGTATGTGTGTGTGTGTGTGTGTGTGTGTGTGTGTGTGTGTGTGTGTGTGCGTGTGCGTGTGCGTGTGTGTGTGTGTGTGTGTGTGTGCACTCATGAAGCCGCTGTTCCATGGCTCTCTCCTGACATCACCCGTGGTGGAGGTTCTCTCGCTGTCTCTCTCTCTCTCGCTGTCTCTCTCTCTCTCTCTCTCTCTCTCTCTCTCTCTCTCTCTCTCTCTCTCTCTCTCTCTCTCTCTCTCTCTCTCTCTCTCTCTCTCTCTCTCTCTCTCGCTGTCTCTCTCTCTTTCTTTCTTTCTCTCTCTCCCTCTTTCTCTCTCTCCCTCCCTCTCCCTTCACATACTGTATGTGTATGGCTGGTTACATCACACATTCTCACTCTCTCTGTCTGGCTCTCTCTCTGGCCCGGTGTGGCACTGACCCAGCTGTCAAACACACACAAAATCATCACATGTTTTACTCATATCATATGCTGTGTGTGTGTGTGTGTGTGTGTGTGTGTGTGTGTGTGTGTGTGTGTGTGTGTGTGTGTGTGTGTGTGTGTGTGTGTGTGTGTGTGTGTGTGTGCGTGCATACTGTACATGCTTGTGTAGAGTAGTCTCCAGTTCCTAACTAGTGATTTGCAATTGAAACCGCTGTCATCTGTCCTCTGCCTGTAATTATCATACGTATAAGGACTGAGGACTGACTTCTGTCCTCGAAGCGTTTGCAATTGAAAAGTCACTACAGTAGTGACATCAAGGTGTGTGTTGGGAACTGGAGACTACTGTACCATAGTGTGTGTGTCCCTTCCCTCCTGTGTCCTGGCGTGGCAGGTGTGGGTTTAATGAAACCATTCTCGTCTGAAAGGCTGTAACTGTAGTCCACGTCACAACAAGAGACTCAACGTGCCTCCCTTCCTCGTCTACAGTTATCATTTAGGATTTAGCTCTGGTGTACAGTAATGAGTCAAATAATTATGACATGGCTTTGTTGGTGCCAGCATTCATTTCTGACTCCATGAATGAAAATGGAGTAATCTTCTCTCCCGCTTTCATTTTTAAAGCAGGGATTTGGCAGGATGTTGTGCTGTAATTTCTTTTTTTTAATAGTAAAACCGCAATTAAGACTGCGGTTTATGCAGACTGACTAGAATGAAATGAAAGCAAAACAAATCTACTCTAGCGTGTCCACGGTGAAATACAGAGGAGCTCACGTGGGCGCAGGCTGGAGAGTGAGAGCTCTGAAGTGGAGAGTGAGAGCTCTGAAGTGGAGAGTGAGAGCTCTGAAGTGGAGAGTGAGAGCTCTGAAGTGGAGAGTGAGAGCTCTGAAGTGGAGTGAGAGCTCTGAAGTGGAGAGTGAGAGCTCTGAAGTGGAGTGAAGTGGAGTGAGAGCTCTGAAGTGGAGAGTGAGAGCTCTGAAATGGAGAGTGAGAGCTCTGAAGTGGAGTGAGAGCTCTGAAATGGAGAGTGAGAGCTCTGAAGTGGGGAGAATTGCAGCTCAAAGTGCTTCACAGCAGTAAATAAGACAGGCATAAAATTAGCACAAAATTGGCAGATCAAGAGCAATGCATTAAGTGCAGACATATAAGCATGAAATGAGCATAAAATAGACAGCAGCAAAATAGAAATAAGGTAAAAATAAGGCATATAACATTAAGTCACATAGTATTTCATATCTTAATCTTAATAGGCCTCTTTGTTTGATTGTCACTGATACACATACGATAGACATAAAATCATGAAATTGGTAGATACACATACGAGATCAACACAGTATTTTAGATGTTTAGCCATAGGTCTTTCTCATAATAAATATATATAGTGTATATATTATATTATACTACGCCTTTTCCCCCTGATTTCACTTGCTCCCATGGTTAGAGTAGTTTAAAGCAGACAGTTCTGAATTACGTTACAGAACAGTTCCAAATTACTTTACAGAACAACAGCAATAAGTATGTCTACTTGAAGTTTTATTCGTTTCTAGGCACAATAAATAATAAGAAAGCCCATGCAGTACTTCACTCGTAATCATTTCTAAGATACATTATACTGTATATCTGCTCTGTGTGTCTATGTGTATGTACCGTTACATTAGGGCTGACCTGGGGCGGCTAAGTGGCGCAGTGGGCAGGGCGCTCGCCACTAATGCAGGAGATGCTGGGTTCGAGCCGAGCTCTCGGCATTGCTACCAGCTTGGCTGGTCGTTCATACTAACACAATTGGCAGTGTTAGGGGTGGGAAGCTGGTGGGTGGGGATCGGACGTTGTGGACAGCGACTCCTACAGGTCGGTTGGTGCGCCTGCGCAGCAGAATCAGGAAGCAACGAGGGCGGCGTGTCCCTCCCACGCAGACCCTCGCCGCTGAGAGATCGCGCTGTGCAGGTGAAAAGATGCGACGGCTGCCTCCTCTGATGCAAGGCTTCGTCCACATTGCAGCCGGCCAGTGGGAGGCATGGCCTAACAGCGTTCGAGACAGGGGAGGGTAGAATTGGACAATACGAAATTGGGATAGGAGAAAAATAGAAAATGGGAGAAAAAAGTAGATAAAAAAAAAACATTAGGGCTGACCTGAATGCTTCAAAGCTTCAATCGTTGCCATGGTACAGTATCAAATCAAATCAAATCAAATGTATTTGTAAGGCCCGACAACACACGTTAATGTCCCCATGGGCCGGACAGGTCTTCTTTAGACAAGTCAAGAAGAAACATCACAATAAGTCAAGAACAAAATAAGAACACCATAAAGTCCAATCTTTTTTTTTATAAATGCAAAATAAATAAATGCAACACTCCCAGACATACCCCACGCGAAGGTAAGGAAAAACTCACTAAAACCTAGCAATAGGAAAACATGCACCACAGGCAATGTGGAGGAAAGAAACCTTAGAAGGGCCATTCAAGGGGGATCTCCCTTCTTAGATGTCGGTGATAGTAGTGTTGCAATAAAACAGGTGAACAGTTGGTAGGCATGCACTCATGTGTGTAGTGAAACACATATAAGTGCATGCGATAGCAACTGAACATTTTGAAAGATTAAGATTAAGATTAAAGATAGAGCTGATAGCGACAGCAACTGAATTTTTTTAAAGATTAAGATTAAGATTAAAGATAGAGCTGATAGCGATAGCAACTGAACATTTTGAAAGATTAAGATTAAAGATAGAGCTGATAGCGATAGCAACTGAACATTTTTGAAAGATTAAAGATAGAGCTGATAGCGGATCTATTCTACAGTTTGCGTGATTGTGATGGGCGGACATAGCAATGGATACAAGTGGTAAGTATATATGTGAATAGAATAGATATATGTAGTAAGAATATTATGTGAATAGAATAGTAATAGTAATCAGTGCTCTGAGTGTATCACAAAATCTGTAATACTAATTTATTTTGTATGCATTTTGTATCCATATGTCACTGTGCCTCACTGTCCACACGGGTCAATGTATCGTGCACCTTTTAAAAGTCAAAGATGGATTCCGGTCCTCTTGAGTGATGGAAACGAGTTATATGAGTACTGGCTAAGCGTCCCGCTCTTAAGCCTATCGAGATATACCTCATCTCATGTCTACTGTACTCCATCAACGAAAAAAAAATACGCCCATCACCTGCCGGGCCCCGCCCCTATAGAGGCGTACTCTATAAGATACTCGGCATGGTCACCAAACACTCTTCCTCGCAAAAAACCCGTTTCCAGGAAAAGATTTCCCAAGGGAACTCAGGGCCGCTTAAGAGCGGGACGCTTAGCCAGTACTCATATAACTAGGTTATATACATAACCTGTCGTTATATTATCGTACTTGGCCATCACGTCCCGCTCTTAAGCCTATCGAGATATGGGGTAGAGCGGACGCGAGGCCCGACAGATGTACCCCCTGAGGACCTGTAAGCCCACATCAAGGGGTTGGGGAGTCCCGTCACCCCATCCTTCCTAATGAAGGGGGGGCGCAGTCAACTCCACCCCAGTGCGAGCAAGAGGGAACTAGAACCCCTTGAACACACAGCACAGGCGGAACCACGTGTGACCCAACACACTGTGGCCCATACCCACACACTCCTGCTACCCTACCAAAGGACGGGAAGCAGGAAAGGCCACAGACCCCAGAACTGCCTGGGAGACAGAACCCCCGGTCATGTCCATGAGGTAAAACCTTACAAAGGGGCCCGGGGAGGACCATGAAGCTGCAGCACAGATGTCCTCCACCGAGGCCCCACCCAGCAGAGCGGCAGAGGCAGCCACCCCACGAGTGGAGTGCGCCCTGACGCCCCCAGGGGGATCCAGCCCGGCCAACATGTAGCAGAGGGCAATGCCCTCGCACAACCAATGGGACAGGCGCTGTTTCGATAGTGCCTTACCGGCACGAGAACCACCGTGACAGACAAAAAGCTGTTCAGTAACCCTGAGGTCCTGAGTACGGCTGAGGTAAATTCCCAAAGCACGGACCGGACATGACAGGTGAAGGCCCACATCTAACTCACTAGTGTGAGGAGGCGGATGAAACGCCTGAACTACAATATCCCTGTAGCGGAAGAACTCCGGATATTTTTAGGCACAAAGGCAGGATTAGGCCGCAGAGTGGCACCGCAATCGGAACGAAAGACAGGCACTCTGGTCGTACCGAGAGAGCACAAAGCACACCCACGCGTTCAGAGGAGGTGACGGCCAGCAAGAACGCGGTCTTGAACGACAGCTGTTCCAACGGCGCTTGCTCAAGAGGCTCAAACGGGGCCAAGGACAACCGACCAAGGACCAATTGAAGATCCCAACTCGGAGCCAAAGAGCGTTTTTACCGGCTTAACGCGTCGGGCGCCAAGCAGGAAACGCTTCACAAGAGGGTGGCTGAACAAAACATCACCCTCAAATCCCTCATGATAAGAGGATATAGCTGCTGCATATACCCTCACCGTCGAAGCCGACAGTCTATCAAGGAGAGACTGGAGGTAACAAGGACAGTATCCAGGGGGCAGGACACCGGTCCCTGCCCCCCGCCTTACACCACTCTTGGAACATACGCCATCTGCCCGCGTAAGCGCGACAGTGGCGTACCCGTCCCAACAACTGACCTAACAGATGTATGGGGAAAGAATCCCAGGCGGCACGGCACCGGTCCCAGACCTGCCTGGCTATGTCTGGACGTAATCCCCACCCGTCAGGATGAGGACCGCCCCGCGACAGTACACCTGTACCCACATTCACCCTGCCGGGGATGTGGGGAGCCCTCAGGCCGCGCAGATGGAGGATGCCCATAGCCAGCCGCCCGCCGCCTGGTGCAGACGGGGGGAGCGTACTCCTCCCTGTCTGTCGATATACGACACTGACGTCGTATTGTCCGTCCTGATCAACACCGTTTGAGGACCAGAAGGACCGCTTTCAATACCAACACATTGAACGTAGCGCAGACCGGGCAGCATGGTTTGCCAGCTGCCCCCTACTGCGTTGGCTCGACGCGTCTCCAGCGAGGGAGGCGTCGGTGAAAAATGTGAAGTGAGACAGCGCCGTAACCGTCCTAGGACGGAACCTCCCGAGCGTGTCGACAACACGCTCTGAGAGGGATGCCCATAGCACTCCAACCGTTGACTGGGAAGAGGAGTACTCTACATCCAGTCTACAGCAAACCCCAGGCTGGTAGAGACCTGCCTGGTATGAGACCCGACGATCCACCTTGACCGCGAAGGACCAGAACGTCGTCAGGGCAGAATACACTTCGTAACCCCTGACGACGCAGAGGCCCCAGTGCGGCCTCCACGCACTTGGAGCCAGATAAAACCGAACGGCAGCCTCTGGTACTCATACGCTAACCCTGCAAAGGAAGCGTAGGTAAGCCCTAGGATGGAAGATCGGAGATGCGAATACGCATCCTACAGGTCTATGGAGGAGAACCAGACCCCCACCTGACAGTGTTCAACAGGTAGGAGACGATCCAAAAAATGCTGAACCTTCCCATGGGACAGGTCCAGCATGGGTCTGACACCCCCCCTCCCGATTTCTCAGGCTAACACCGGGAGGAGAACGCCACGACGATGGCTTGCTTCGTCCACAGAGATTGGATCTCGTTGACCAGAGCTGTCACTGCTGGTGACCCTGACAATAGGGTCTGTACCAAACCTGAAAACGGGTGGGGTTGTGTAAACACAAGTCCACGCCTCAGCGTTCTCTCCATCCACCTCGACATATGGTACTGCCGTAGTCATATGTGATGACACTCCTAACGCACCCGCCGCCATGTGGCGCAGGTCCGCCAGGAACTGTAGATAGTCGGCCCGGTCCCACCCGCTGTGCGTAGCCAACCCTGGACCCTTGCGAGCAGAGCGTTCCGTGGAGTCGGGTCGGAACCTGACACTACCCACGAGGCAATCGCACCCAAGGGGGGGACCCCGACAGAAAGGGCCGGTTTGATACGGGGGAAGCTGACATCAATCTAGGTGACAAAAGCCCCCCCACTGAACACCCCTCCAGAACATGCTGAGGAGTTGTTCTGCAGCCGGACATGCAAGGCGTGAGGACCCCATGGGTTCCTACACACCGTAGCCCTGCAGTGATATTACTACCACCCAAATCACGCGCGCCTGCGAGACCACTGCCAATCTTTCAGGAGTGGGAGGCACCAACATGATACCTGGCCTGGCGAAGGCGAGGCCGGGGAAGCCCGCACTGTGTGCCTCAAAAGGTTTCGAGCCCCCCTGCTGACAACACTTATAGTTGACAGACGTAACACCAGGCTCAACCAACACAGCTTATGGTGTGGGTGCCGCTTGACAGCACAACATTCTCACGGACAGACCCAGGCTCAGCCATCAACTGGGTGTCAGCCCCTGTCCCCATGAGAAGCGAAAAGTGGGGCCGCCCGCGCTTCAACGAAGGCACGCGGCCCGCAGCCAAAGGAAACAATCAGGTTTGGTCAAAGCTAATAACGTCAACAACCTTGCGCGATGTGTCGACGTCGGCTGGCCCTCAAGGCCCCGCCACCAGACACCATTTTTTTTATAAAAAAAACAGCAATTCGAACACAGTTACTAATCGCTGCCAATTCCATACCGTGGCGGTACAGGCTTTAGCAGCCCACCAGCCACTCGCCAGGCCGACCCACCTCATGGCGTCGGCCGGGTGGGGCACTGTTTCAACATGTCAAAAGCAAAGGACTGATGTTAACACGGAGCACCAGTGGTGGTTGCAAACAGCAACCTCCACTGTGGTGTGCACCATGCAGGGGTTAATGAATAAAAGAACTAACACCACGAAAATACTGTAGAATGAGCAAGCCCATGTCCACAACGTTAAGGGGAGGCGGACCAGAGAGAACCAGTCCCGCATTCATTCATAATATTCACAACAGCACACCAGCCCCAGACCTTAGCCCGTTTACCCATGAAGGTAAACAAAGCCCCCCCCCCCCGCACTACTCCCCCAATAGACACCGATTGACCGTCAGCATGAATGGTTGAGAGGAGAGAAAACTGTAGCATAGACAGACATAGTGCCTGTACCCAGGTATCATAATATATGTCTGCTACGGATGTGTGAATGCCTTTTGAACAGAGAATGACTACACAGAGGCATCAGTGGTACATTATTACTAGGCATACAGTACATCACTGAACAGGGACGTTTATACCCGGTTCTAATCTGCTTAAAAGCTAAATTTCTCAGAGGAGTTGTTTCAATACGCAGTGTTGATGTACAGCTTGAAGTGAGTGGAGGAGGTCACCTCTCTTCCTGCCTGCTCTCCTTATCCCTTAAATCACTCTCCCATCCTCTGCATCTCTCCCTTCCGCTCTCTGTGGAAGATTACATCACAACTTTCTCTCTCTCTCCCTCTCTCTCCTCCTCTGACATAGATTAGATCTTGGAGTGAGCCATCTTGCCTGCCACTCTCAACACCTATCAGTATGCCACTCTATCAGCTCCATGTCAAACAGCCTACTGAGGGAGCGACACAGGGGAGAGAAGGAGTGAGGGTGGAGGGTGGAGAGTGGGGAGGAGGAGGAGGAGAAGGAGTGAGGGTGGAGAGTGGGGAGGAGGAGGAGAAGGAGTGAGGGTGGAGGGAGGAGAGTGGGGAGGAGGAGGAGAAGGAGGAGGATATGCTGGTAGGGGAGGAAGGACAGAGGAGGTGTAGGTACAGGGGAGGAGGAGTTGTTGAGATGTTTAGTGATGCAGTGGTCAAATAAAACATGCATACAGTAATCAGTGATGCAGTGGTCAAATAAAACATGCATAGTGTTTCAAGCCCTGTGCTAGATATCATACTTCCCTTAGAACTGGTATTTTCCCAGATGCCTTTAAAACAGCAGTTGTTAAGCCATTACTAAAAAAAACCTAACTTGGATAGTAATGAAATGGCAAATTATCGTCCAATATCCAACCTACCATTCATTAGCAAAGTACTTGAAAAGATAGTTTCAGTTCAAATAAATTCCTTTCTTGAAGAAAACAACATCTTAGAAGAATTTCAGTCGGGATTCAGAAAATATCATAGCACTGAAACTGCCCTCATCAAAATAATCAGTGACCTCAGGCTAAACTCTGACGAGAATAAGATCTCCAGCCTTATCCTGCTAGATCTCAGTGCAGCATTTGATACAATCGATCACGATATTCTAATCGATCGTCTTGAAAACCTTGTCGGTTTCTCAGAACATGTGCTAAGCTGGTTCAAAACATACATCAGAGGGAGGAAATTCTATGTTAGACTAGGAGAGCACATGTCTGATATATACGACAACAACTATGGAGTTGCACAAGGGAGTTGCTTAGGTCCTTTACTCTTCTCCCTTTACATGTTACCGCTGGGTGATATCATCAGAGAACATAATGTAGATTTCCATAGCTATGCGGATGATACACAACTGTACATATCTGCTGAACCAAATGATACAGCGATTAGCTCCATTACAGACTGCTTACTGGCAATAAATAAATGGATGAGTAAGAACTTCCTGAAACTAAATGAGAACAAAACTGAAATTCTAATTATCGGCCCCAAAACTAAAAAAGAAACGTTAATAAAGAACCTAGGAGGACTAACCCCATGGATCAAATCTGAGGTCACTAGTCTCAGGGTTATAATAGATTCAGAACTGAACTTCAATTCTCATATTAGCAAAGTAACGAAAACATCGTTCTTCCATCTCAGAAATATAGCAAAAGTACGACCATTTATTAATCAGAACGATGCTGAGAAGCGAATTCATGCATTCATATCTAGCCGGTTAGACTACTGTAATGCACTTTTCACAGGTCTCCCTAAGAAAACCACAGAGAGGCTTCAGCTAATCCAAAACTCTGCAGCCCGACTGCTAACTAGAACCAAAAGGAGAGAGCACATTAGTCCAGTCTTAGCTGCTTTACACTGGCTTCCTGTAACATTTAGAATTGACTTTAAGGTCCTTCTCCTTACATACAAAGCTCTAAATGGACAGGGACCTAGCTACATCACCAACACTCTAATAAATTACACGCCAGCAAGAACACTGCGATCATCAGCTGCTGGACTACTAGAGGCTCCCAGAAACAGTCAAAAGAGGATCGGTAATGCAGCCTTTATCAACTATGCCCCAAAACTGTGGAACAAACTACCCCAAAACATCAGGGAAGCCAACTCGCTAGACATCATCAAAAGACAGCTTAAAACCTATCTCTTTGCTCAGGCATTTCAATGACTTACCTGCACTATTCTTACCCTGCCTACTTTTCTATGCTAATTTTATCTTATTTTACACTGCCTATCAAATTCATGTGTCGGTTATATGACTATTTTTAAACTGAATCATTTTAAACAATTTTTCACACTTTTTACTGTAACCTTGCTATTTACATTTTTTACTGTTGTATGTCCGTTTTATTTTATAATTTTTAGACTATTTTTAAACTTAATCATTTTAAACTACTTTATTATTTGTATTACTGAATAGAGAGCCTATTAGGATGCTAGATCCTAATATTTATAGTTTTAAGAGTTTTGTCTGTACCAACAGTAGGTGCATTTAATGTGTATGACCGTCAGTCACTTATAGACATCGGATTACGGGAAATTTACCGATTGGATTACTCCCTGAATCAGCTTTCCGAACCGCAGCAATGGCCTTTGGAGATTCTCAAAACAATGGGACCAGATCCTGATCCCAGGAACAAAGGAATCACCAGGCGGCGAGGGAAGAGAGCTGGGATCCGTAACAGGCTGAGATCCAGACGACACCGAACACCACTACCCAGTATATTGCTAGCCAATGTACAATCAATTGACAATAAACTGGATGACATCCGAGCAAGGATTCAATACCAAAGAGACGTTAGAGACTGTAACGTTCTCTGCTTCACCGAGACGTGGTTGACGCCGGACGTCCCAGACCACGCCATACAACCGGCCGAACACTTCTTCATCCACCGCAAGGACAGATCAGCATTGTCCGGCAAACAACGTGGAGGAGGTATTGCCTTCATGTTTAACAACAATTGGAGCGATCCAGCTAACGTGAAGGAATTATCGAACCACTGCTGCCCAGACCTGGAATATATAACCATCAAGTGTCGTCCTTTCTTCCTCCCGAGGGAGTTAACGGCGATCATCCTTGTAGGAGTGTATATTCCACCGCAAGCCAGCAATAGTGCCGCGCTCTCCAGGCTTTACGACGAGGTAAACAAACTCCAGGCAGCGAACGTTAATGCCGCCATCATAGTGGTGGGTGATTTCAATAGCGCCAATCTGAGAAAGGTATTACCTGACTTCTATCAGCATGTGACTTGTAACACCAGAGGCGGTAACATCCTAGATCACTGTTACACGCAATTCAAAGGTGGATACAAGGCTCATTCTGCTAGTGGCTTTGGTAAATCAGATCACACGTCCATTTTCCTTTCACCAAAGTACAAACAAAGAATCAAAAGCACTCCCGTAGTCTCGCGAGAGGTGCAGAAATGGGATTTGACGTCAGAGGAGACGCTACAGGCTGCGTTTGACTGCACAGACTGGACCGTGTTCCGCGACACAGATAACATTCATGTCTACACGGAGACAGTGCTGGACTATGTTCGTACTATGGTGGAAGAAACAATCCCCACTACCAAAATGAGAGTTTACCCAAATCAAAAACCCTGGGTAGACAAATCCGTCCGTGAAGCTCTGAGAGCGCGCACCAAAGCATACAACGACGGCCTAGTGGCAGGCAACATGAATGACCACAAGGTGGCGCGATACAATGTAAGGAGGACAGTGACAGAGGCCAAACGACGCTACAAGGATAAAATTTAACTCCAGTTTGAACAGGCTGACTCTAGAGCTATGTGGCAGGGGCTCAAAACGATGACAGACTACAAAGGCGCCTCCCTCAAACTGAACAGTGACATCTCCTTAGCAAATGACCTCAATACCTTCTATGCGAGGTTTGTTGCTGGTAATAACAACACCAGCCCACAAGCCACGGCAATGGGGGGGGGGGGGGGGGGTCGGCTGCTGATGGAGACGCAGTGTTCAGGGTAACAGAGCATGAGGTGAGGCGGACCTTTAAAAAAGTGAATATCAGGAAGGCAGCAGGTCCGGACGGCATCCCCGGCCGCGTCCTAAAAGTCTGTGCCGACCAACTGGCCCCAGTATTCACTGACATATTTAACCTGTCCTTAGAACAGGCTGTCATCCCCACCTGCCTGAAGAAGTCCACTATTATCCCTGTACCCAAAAAATCCAAGCCTGCTTGCCTCAACGACTACCGCCCTGTAGCTCTCACCTCCATAGCCATGAAGTGCTTTGAGAAGCTAGTAAAGGGCTACATCTGCTCCTCCCTCCCCATCAACATGGACCCCCTGCAATTTGCATACCGCCCCAACAGGTCCACGGAGGACGCCATAGCCCATGTGCTGCACACAGCAGCATCACACCTGGACAAGAGGCAGGGGAACTATGTGAGAATGCTATTCATCGACTACAGCTCAGCATTCAATACCATAGTCCCCTCCATACTCATAGCCAAGCTCAGGGACCTGGGCTTAAACTATGACCTCTGCCAGTGGGTCTTGGACTTCCTGACTGGCAGACCCCAGGTGGTGAGAGCAGGCAACTGCACCTCCTCATCCATCACCCTCAACATAGGGGCCCCCCAGGGCTGTGTTCTGAGTCCCCTCCTCTACTCCCTGTACACACACGACTGTGTGGCTCAGCGGAGTAGCAATACAATCATCAAATTTGCTGACGACACAGTGGTGGTGGGCCTGATCTCTGCCAACGACGAGAGGGCCTACCTGGAAGAGGTCAAGGTCCTGGCGGGATGGTGCCAGGAAAACAGCCTCTCCCTGAACGTCAGCAAAACAAAGGAGATGATTGTGGACTTCAGGAGGTCGGGGGTCAAGGACTACAGCCCCCTCAGCATCGACGGGGCACCGGTTGAGAGAGTCAACAGCTTTAAGTACCTCGGAGCCTACATATCCGAGGACTTGACATGGACCACACACATTGACAGTGTTGTGAAGAAGGCACGACAACGCCTCTACTTCCTCAGGCACCTAAGGAAGTTCCAAGTCAGTCAGAAGATCCTTAAGAACTTCTACTCATGTACAATAGAGAGCATCTTGACTGGCAACATCACCTCCTGGTTTGGGAATAGCACTGCACAAGACCGAAGCAGACTACAAAGAGTGACACGTTCAGCCGAACGCACAATTGGAGGGGGGCTCCCCACCCTCCAGAACATTTACAACAAGCGTTGCAAGGGCAAGGCTAAGAGAATCATTAAAGACTCCAGTCACCCGAACAACTGCCTCTTTGAACTGCTGCGGTCAGGCAAGCGATACCGGAGTCTCAAGGCGAGCACAGAAAGACTCAGAAGAAGCTTCTATCCCCAGGCCATCAGGCTGCTAAACGAACAATGAACACTACACAACAACAACCACCAAACGCACATAGCACACACATCCACACGCACACACTCACTTTAAACAAACACACTGTAGCACCCACTCCACACACTTTATAGCACACACCCACTTTAAACAAACACACTGTAGCACCCACTCCCCACACTTTATATTTATTGATGAAGGATTGCACTACAACTCGTATACCTTACTGTAAATTGTACCTAAATTGTACCTCATCCCATTTCTGCTTTGCACTATATAGTACTGTACATTAGTACACTGCATAGTATTGTATATTATATGGTAACTCAGTTACGTCTATTCTGCATCGAACATTGTACATATGTCTATACCGAACACTGTGACCTCATTTTCTTCTTCTAAATTACATGCTATACTATGTTATTTGATACTATCTTGTCTAGCACAGTCTCTGGAGCGTAACAGTAAGAAGCATTTTGTATGAAAGTATTCTGTACTTCTGTATGACAACTATTAAAGAAACTTGAAACTTGAAACTTGAATGTGAAACACTGTGATTTACCATACCCTGCTATGCTCACCCATGCCTGTATTTTTACTGTTGTGAAGCACTTTGAACTGCAACCTCTGTATGAAAAGTGCTATACAAATAAAGTTATTATTATTATTATTATTATTATTATTATTATTATTATTATTATTATTATTATTATTATTATTATACAGTAATCAGTGATGCATCGGTCAAATAAAATATGCATACAAACCTGTTAAGCCTTAAGGTCCCCCTATAGGGGGACCCTGCTTTTCTTTATCATAAATCGATCAATAGATTAGATTCCCAATTATCATATCATGGGGTATCATTGGAAAGCCACACTCATTGGCTACAACCCTGTGCAAAGATTTTCGAGATCGCCAAATGATTGACGGAGCTAGAGCCCCGGGAGTTGGGGGTGGTAATGTGTACTTTTGCGTACTTTGGGGCACGCCTCACATATCGGCATGTAACTCGAGAACCGCTGAACGGATTTTGTCACCTGAAAGGGCAATCGACAGGCAACAAATAGGGCTTTAATTATATATATATATTGTATTAAAAGAAATGCACACCCGAGCCACTAGAGGTCGGCAAAGAATCGTCCACATGTGGGCCCTTGGATGTTAAGAGGTCAATGTTTTAAAAAAAGAAAATTTGTAAAGAGTAAAGACCATAACCCTATCAAAAACAGTAGTCAAAGTGTATATTTTCATTTTTACTGATGTTTTATACGATTTATCGGAAATACTAATTTATCGGAAAATGCTAATTATCGTAGAAACCGCAAGAAATGACTAAATCCAGATTCAACCCTGCCATTGGAAAGAGGAGCATTTTCCCTATCCATAGATGTATGATTTGGCCATAATAAGGTCAAGGTCAAGTTCAAGGTCAAATATGAATTTATAATTAAAGTCGATTATCATTAATTACTGTATCTACAAATCCTTCTGTTTAATCATCTTCCTGCGGTTCATTTGCTTAGATTTTTTGTATACATGATCTCAATAAGGTGGTGAATGAGCTCAGTGAGCATTTTCTCCTACCCGTATCAATTTTTGATCATCATCATCAAAATCATAAATCATAATTAATCATAATTAATTTATTCATTACAATTGAATAATTACTAGTAACAGACACAATATTTCTGACACTGGAAATACATACCCCCAGGTACCTAGATGTTCCTAGATACCAAGAACATGCAAATTGACCTTGCAGAAGTGGAGCAATCTTCCATTTACTTAGGCATGTACCTTTAGGCGAAAACGGTTTACAGATTAACAGTGATGCAGTGGTCAAATAAACATGTATACAGTAATAAATCTGTGATGCAGTGGTCAAATAAACATGTATACAGTAATAAATCAGTGATGCAGTGGTCAAATAAACATGCATACAGTAATAAATCAGTGATGCAGTGGTCAAATAAAACATGCATACATTAATCAGTGATGCAGTGGTCAAATAAAACATGCATACAGTAATCAGTGATGCAGTGGTCAAATAAAACATGCATACAGTAATCAGTGATGCAGTGGTCAAATAAACATGTATACAGTAATCAGTGATGCAGTGGTCAAATAAACATGTATACAGTAATCAGTGATGCAGTGGTCAAATAAAACATGCATACAGTAATCAGTGATGCAGTGGTCAAATACAACATGCATACAGTAATCAGTGATGCAGTGGTCAAATAAACATGCATACAGTAATCAGTGATGCAGTGGTCAAATAAACATGTATACAGTAATCAGTGATGCAGTGGTCAAATAAACATGCATACAGTAATCAGTGATGCAGTGGTCAAATAAACATGTATACACTAATCAGTGATGCAGTGGTCAAATAAACATGTATACAGTAATCAGTGATGCAGTGGTCAAATAAACATGCATACAGTAATCAGTGATGCAGTGGTCAAATAAACATGTATACACTAATCAGTGATGCAGTGGTCAAATAAACATGTATACAGTAATCAGTGATGCAGTGGTCAAATAAACATGCATACAGTAATCAGTGATGCAGTGGTCAAATAAACATGTATACACTAATCAGTGATGCAGTGGTCAAATACACATCTGAAATACACTGAAGATCGGAAGCATCAGAGGACCTTAACTCATTCAGCGCCAGTCACGATGATAGTCGGGTTAACTCGCCATCGCTTGAGCACCAATCACGAGTATAGTTGGGTTTTAATCGTTATTTCTTTTATTAGCGGTTATATCCATTCATTTTCATCCATCCAGCCTGATGTTATCGTTGGGAATGGGTCTGAACTTGCAAAAGGGCAAATACCGGTGCCTACGCCTTCCAGATGGTATTGCACTCCACTGGGAATGGTGTAGTTTCTTTTCTGGGACGATCCGAGCCGTGCGGGCAGGGTTTAAATACTCAGGCGAGGTAGGCCTCAACAACGATGGCATTGAACAGTAACCCCGCCCGCCCGTCATTGTGTAACGGTCGGTAATGTGGTACGGACCTCCACGAGCAGTATTTGGAATGGCGATCAGATCATTGGATTATTTCTTTTGCATTACATCAGATACAAGGTAAGAACACTATATATAAATTTGATCGTTCATCTGATATTTATTTCGGAGGAAGCATGTGATAGTCTCCGCCCTCCCAGACCGACGGTAGGGGGTAGAGTGCGCAATGACCAGGAAGGGGATTGGGAATTGGCATAACGACTAACATTGGGAGGGGAGAAAAAACAGAAAGTGTTGGTGATTAGAGGCAAGGTTGTCAACATGGAATGTATTTATTTTTTCATCGAGCCACACACATCGATATTTATATTCAGTGACTCTTATAGATCAATAAAGCCCCTCATCTGTCTCCTCCCCCTCACAGGTAATTGCTGTACAGTTGAAAAAGTATGCACATTTACTTTTGGTCATTTAGCTGATGCTTTTATGACTTACAAAATGTGTACAACAAGTCAGCAGGAAGGGTAAGTGGTATTGTTCTTCTAGCAATGCCAAACTGGAGTGTTTCACTCTCAGTGCATAGTAGTATAGACATAACGTGTAGTAGGTAGTATAGGCATAGTAGCAGAGTACATAGTAGATATAGTAGTAGAAGACAATAAGAAGGTCCGTTGACAAGCAGCATAGTACTGTACATAATAGTAAAGACAGTAAGAAGGTTTGTTTTCTTTCTTTTTTTATTCCATCAAGTGATACTTGTTTAGTTTAGGAATAGGGGGCAGGTAACTATAAGATTTATTCTTCATCCTGCTCATTTTGCCCATAGTAGAACTGCATTTATGATTTTGTATGCTAAATGTATGATTATATTACTTCCATGTGGCAAATAAAACTCTGAATCTGAATCTGAATTATAATTTTTTTATTCAGATATTGATTGAAGAAGTGTGTTTTAGCCTGCTGCAGAACATTAGGCGAGTTTCAGCAGGTTTCAGCTAGTTTCAGAGGCCCTGACTGTGGTGGGAAGTTGGTTCCACCACCGTGGGGCCAGGACAGAGAATAGCCTGCTTTGTTTTATTCCCCCACAAACTTGAATGGATGAATGAATGAATGAATGAATGAATGAATGAATGAATGAATGAATGAATGAATGAATGAATGAATGAATGAATGAATGAAATGAATGGATGAATGAAAACTTTATTTAACAGATTGCAGAATGGGTACAATACAGTACGGCTCAATACACACAATTGTTAAGGGGATGCAGACCAGAGAAAGATGTTTGTCTTGTTTACATCAGGGTCCCCCGTTTTCAATTCATATTGACATTTATGACATACACAACATACATGACATTTATGGCATAGGGACATACAGGTATTTAGTACTGATACATTTGTGACATAAATATTCAAATATACAGTACTGTTACCCATAGATCCTGACAGAGTATATACATATGATGGGGAGGGGACTGTACATTAGGAGGGGGTGGGTGGGTGGGAGAGAAATATACATACGGTGGGGAGGAGACTGTACATTTGGAGGGTGGGTGGGTGGGAGAGAAATATACATACGGCGGGGAGAGAATATATACATGCGGTGGGGAGGAGACTGTCTATTAGGAGGGGGTGGGGGGTTTGGACATTTACGGTGGCCAGTTTCGAATTGCAGCCTCCCGTAGGTGCTCTTTAAGAGCGGTTTTGAATGTGGGTAGGGATTCACATTCCTTTACAGCTTTGGGTAGGGCGTTCCACATTGATGTGGCATAATTGCAAAACGTGTTTAGTCCCTTGTTTCAGCCGAATCTGGGTTTACCATGATTTGTTGAGCTTCCTCTGGTGTTGTGGTCGTGGTATTCACTGACCTTTGGGAAGTATCTTGACATGTACATGAGTACCTTAGTCGTATAGTGTATCTTGTAGACCAGGCCCATTGCAAGTGGCTGTACTATGTCGTCTACTCTAAGCCATCCTAGGTTGTCAAAGTGGGCAGGGGTGAGGTGGGTTCTAGGGGTAAGGTCAAGTAGTAGTCTGACCAGTTTGTTTTGTGATGTTTGTAATCTTGTTTTTAGCGCCTTTGAGGTGCTTTGGTACCATGAGGTGCAAGCATAGTCGTAGTACCCTTGAATGAGTGCTCCTGCCAGAGACTTCAGGGTGTTCTTGTTTACCAGAGAGGAGATCCGGTACAAGAATCTAGTTTGTTGGTTGACTTTTTTTATTACATTGGATGCCATTTTGTCACAGGAAAGATTTTCCTCTAGGATGGAACCCAGGTAGGTAATTTCATCTTTCCTTGTGACAATATTGTCACCCACTGTAACTGAGAAGCCGTCGGTCTTGCTGAGTTTGTTATTTGAACCGAAGAGAATGGACTCTGTTTTGCCCATGTGTAATGATAGTTTGTTATCAGTGAGCCATATGCAGATTTTGCCTAGTTCCGAGCTGAGGGTTTTTTCAACCTGCAACTTGCTATTGTCAGAGACCAGCAGGGCTGAGTGGTCCGCAAACAGGAACAAGTTGCAGTCACAAGCTGACGACATGTCATTTGCATAAATTAGGAACAGTAGCGGTCCTAGTATGCTTCCTTGTGGAACACCACAGCTCACTGTGAGGGGGGGGGGGGGGATATAGTACCGTTTACCTCCACCATCTGTTCTCTCCCCTCCAGGTAGGATTGCATCCAGCTCACTGATAAACTATCAAAAGTAAAACCAATTGCTTTTAGCTTGTCAATCAGAATGGAGTGATTGACAGTGTCGAAGGCCTTTTGTAGGTCCAGCATGACCATGCCGCGGTATTTGCCCGCGTCCACCTCTTGTTTGATGTGGTCGTTTAAATAGAGAAGGCATGTGTCAGTGGAGTGGGATGTTCTGAAGCCAGATTGGAATTCGTAGATTCATTTTTTCTTCCGCCAGGTACTTTTCGACCTGTTCGTAGACTATTTTCTCCATGACTTTCGAGATGGAGGTAAGAATAGAAACATGGCGGTAGTTGCCTGGGTCTAATTAGCTGCCCTTTTTGTGCAGAGGGGTCACTCTCGCAATTTTGAAGTCCTTGGGGACGTGTCCCTGTTTTATGGAGAGGTTTATTATGTGTTTGATGACTGGGGTGATGGCGGCTGCTGAGTCTCTGAGGAATTTGGAGGGGATGTTGTCATGGCCAGTGGCCTTGTTAGGTTGGAGGGCGCTCAGTTTTTTTAGTACCTCATCGGTTGTTACCATTTCTAGTTTGAAGTCGTCTTTGCGGACCCCTAGGTTTTTGTAGTATGCTACTATGTGTTCTACCCCATAAATAATGCCCTGAGTGGGAGGGTAGTTTGTTTACCAGTGTTGTGGCTATGTTTGTGAAGAAGATGTTTAAGTAATTGGCTACATCCAGCTTGTCTGTGATGAGCGTGTTGTCCGTCTTTATGTTTATGTTTGAGAATCTGGTTTTAAGTTTTTTACTGCAGCCTAGTTGATTATTGAGTAATTTCCAAAGTTCACATGGTTTGTTTTTGTTTTCCTCAGTTTTGTCATTGATGCATTTTTTTTGTGTGGTTTTGATCATGGTGTTTACGTCATTTCTTAGTCTGTTTCTTTGAATTTTTAGTTCAACCACGTGGGCTTGGAGTT
Source organism: Notolepis coatsorum (assembly GCF_963971535.1). NCBI lineage: Eukaryota > Metazoa > Chordata > Actinopteri > Aulopiformes > Paralepididae > Notolepis > Notolepis coatsorum. The sequence continues at coordinate 87,981,801 of NC_140181.1, read as the reverse complement.
CACTGTTTGAGCTTTTGGAAAGCTTTGTCTGGTTTTCATAGCGGCCAGTATTTCAGTGTGCATCCATGGCTCAGCGCGATTTTTAACCCTGGTGGTTCTTAGGGGTGCCATGTTGTTGAGTATTGTTGTGAATTTGGTTTTGAATCCAAGCCATGTTTCTTCAACCTGTGTACCACTGAGTTCATCTGAAGAGGTGTGGGTCTCAGTTGTAGGCCAACCTACAACTCCCATTCCTGCAAGAGATGCGAGGAGGATCCGCTGGACTGTGTCGAAGGCTGCCGACAATCAGGACAGAGGAGAGGCCTTTCATTCTTGCTAAGTGACGACCCTCTGTGACGGCTATGAGGGCCGTCTCTGAGTGACCCGTCTTGAAGCCTGACCGATTTAGGAGGTTGTCTTAGATAATCAGTGGTTGGATGCGGCACGTTCAAGTGATTTAGAGAGGAAAGAGAGAAGAGAGATAGTTATCTATGATGGTGGGGTTCAGTGTTGGTTTCTCGACGAGTGGTGTGACTCTGGGGAGGTGGGAACCACCCGGTTGATGGTTGCAGTCAGGAACGGGAGGTGATGATATGTCTGGTGCGATGGTCTGGAGGAGTGGGGCGGGTATCAGGTCCTGGTGGCAAAGTCCTCTGCAGTGAGAGTGGAGGGAGGAGTGTGTGTGTGTGTGGGGGGGGGTGCAGTTTGTGGAGGTTCTTAGCTGAAGTGTCAGTCTTATGGTGAGAGAAAGAGGCTTTGGCAGTAGTAATGTTTTTGTAGAATGCGCTCATAGAAGTGGTGATGTCACCAGTGAGGCGGGTCTTATGATAAGTGGGGATGTCACCAGTGAGGCGGGACTTATGATAAGTGGTGATGTCACCAGTGAGGCGGGTCTTATGCTAAGTGGTGATGTCACCAGTGAGGCGGGTCTTATGATAAGTGGTGATGTCACCAGTGAGGCGGGTCTTATGATAAGTGGGGATGTCACCAGTGAGGCGGGACTTATGATAAGTGGTGATGTCACCAGTGAGGCGGGTCTTATGCTAAGTGGTGATGTCACCAGTGAGGCGGGTCTTATGATAAGTGGTGATGTCACCAGTGAGGCGGGTCTTATGCTAAGTAGTGATGTCACCAGTGAGGCGGGTCTTATGATAAGTAGTGACGTCATCAGTGAGGCGGGTCTTGTTGCTCTTCCTCTCTGCAGCTCCCTCTGTCCTTTTTCTCTAACTGAATCTGTCAGCCATGGTCTGGGTGTGGAACGGCTGGCAGGCTTCTTGGCGAGGGGACAGAGCTTGTCGAAGGAGGCTGAGAGGGCTGAAATGAGGTTATAAGTTATCGTATCTGAGGGGAGAGCAGAGAAAGTCTCACTCAAGGGTAGAGCTAACAGGATGTCAGAGGAGAGGGTGGAGGGGGACAGGGAGTGTAGGTTGCATCTGAATGAGACAGTTTGAGTTTGAGTGGGTGGTTAGTGAAGGATACAAAGAAGGTGTCTGATATTTGGAGGGGAGTTAATTAATGGTGTTAATTATGCTGGAGTCACAGGAGAATATGAGATCCAGCGAGCTGCTAGCCTTGTGGGTGGGAGTCATGACAGTGGGAGTCAGGTCAAAGGATTGTAGGAGAGAGACCACTGTGGCTCACTGGGAAGTCACCCATTAGCACCAGGGGGTTGCTGTCTTCTGGGAAGGAACTTGAAAGCATGACCAGCTCGTCTGGAACGTGTTCGAAGGGACCTGGGGGGCGATAGAGCATAACATGGTGTGATTGAATGGACTAGAGACAGATCCACAGACAGCCACCTAACCTCTAATTGTGTTATTGTATTGTGTGTAATTGTTAAAATATGTTGTTTACTGCCCAACAGTAAAACAAAAAACTGTCTTCATCACTACTGCAAAGGTCCCATTAGAGCAAATTGTATCACAGGACATTGCTTCAAAAAGTGCAAGTTACGTTCACTCAACTTCCCCTGGGAAATAAAGGTTGATACAGATACTGTATATGGAGGCAAACAGCGGAAGGGTAGATGGTAGGGGAGGGAAATGAAGACATACTGTAACCTTTATTCAGGGAGGAATTGCTGAGCACACTTTTCCAGAAACACATACACACGCATACACACACACACACACGCACGCACGCACGCACGCACGCACGCACGCACGCACGCACGCACACACACACACACACACACACACACACACACACACACACACACACACACACACACACACACACACACACACACACACACACACACACACACACACACACACACACACACACACACACATTTTAACCATAGGTGCTTCCCATTGCAAGCAAAGTCTCCTATACTGCTGGCCAGTGACCAGCTTCACTGGAAAAGCTGGGAGTTAAGTGCCTTGCTCAAGGGCACACCAGCTGTAGTTGTTGAGGGAGGGGAGAGAGAGCATGATTCAATAATTCTCCCTGCTGGCCTGTGGATTTGAACCAGCATCTTTCAGGTCACACGCCTCCTTCCCTAACTTTTAGGCTAAAGGTGCTTACGTGGTGTTGGTACAAGCACTTCAACACAGTGGCTCAGGAGGTAGAGCGGTCATCTGGTAATCGGAAGGTTCCCGGTTCCATTCCCACTCCTCCCGGCAGCATGTCGAAGTGTCCTTGAGCAAGACACTTGATTGGCGCAGGTTGGCGCCTTTGCATGGTTGCTTCTGCTGTCGGCGTGTGAATTGGTGAGTCAATGGGGGAATGTGAGGCATACGTTGTGAAGCGCTTTGGATAAAAGCTGTTATATAAATGCAGTCCATTTAACATTTACATACACTACTGTATGTGGACGGTGGTTCTTAGCCTTTCACAGTTCAGACAGACCAGCTCTTTGATCCACCAATCTCTGCACGCATTGGCCGAGCCATATTTTTTTGTATGACATCTCCCGGGCCTTTCTGTGTGGAGTTTGCATGTTCTCCCCGCAAGGGTTTCCCCTCCAGAAAAAAAGAGAAACCCAATGGAAATACATACAGAACGGGGGCGCAGGGGGAGTGATCATAAGAGCCCATAGAGATTACGAGGAGAATGTGCATGCTTACAATTGTAAATATGTACAAACCGCTTATGCAATAGATTGAAATCCAAGCATATTTTAGGTAAGTGTTGGTGCTCTGTGTGTAAATAGAGGCAGACTGGTGTTGATTTGAATGACTGAGTTTCAGATAGCATCTGATATGTCATTGAAAGGAGGGGGGGGGGGGGGGGGGGGGGTGGAGGGTCTGTCCCAGGGGGGAGAGAGAGAAAAAGAGAGAGAGAGCTGTACAGTAAATGTGTGTGTGTGCAGGCACTTGTATACAGTATGCTTGCATGCACTGATATGGTGTGTGGAAGAGAGAGAGCCTATGCTTGTATGTGAAAGAGAGAGAGCCTATGCTTGTATGTGAGAAAGAGAGAGCATACCAGTGGAGGCTGCTGACCAAATTTTTTGGTGAAGCACAAATTATTATATTATATATTAAATTATATTTTTTAAACATCCCCAACGCTGCAACACCCCCATTTCTCCCAGGTGTCAGGCTCCTCATTCGCTTCCATTCATTTTGGGGACCATGTTTAAATATCATCCTTCTGAAGTATAAACAAACTATACTGCTGTGACGATTTCAATAAAACAGACCTTTCTGAGTCAATGGTATGCAGTGGTGTTGCGCAATATGTCGCCCCCCCCCCCCCCCCCCCCCCCCCCGCAGGGCAGACCACTCCCCTAAATCAAACCAAGCAGACCATGGCTCGGCGGCCAGATCAAACCAAGCAGACCATGGCTCGGCGGCCCGATCAAACCAAGCAGACCATGGCTCGGCGGCCCGATCAAACCAAGCAGACCATGTACAGTATACAGTGGCTAATATACTATCAATACTACTATTGAATATACATACACTATTCATTTAATTTACACTATACATTTCATCAAACCAGCATGTCATGTCTCCCTTAACTGTCGGTGAAAAGAGGGAGAACTACATTGACCAGAATTGCCTGGCAATGTTTACTTCCTCCTCCACAGAGGCACTAGTCACTAGATCTGATCAGTGCAACGTACGCTAGCCTAGCCACAAGCTAGATGAACCATTTCCAGGTTGTATAATACTATATACGTCCAAATAACGTTGTTTATTGAGTTAGGGCGAGCGATTGATTATCCAGTGTGTCGAGATGGAGTCCTGCTAACGATCGCGAGTGCCCGGACGAAATATGGGTGAGCACTTCCTGTTTGGCGCGTCACTTCCTGTTGGGCGATCTGCCGATCGGCCACCAGATGGCGCTCTTGAACCGTTAGAGAGTTTAGTGGAGATCAGCAGTATATCTCAGGTCCCCGGAGGAGAAATATGATTTCGATCACAGATTTTTGAAATATTGATATCAAAGACGTGTTACGGCGTCTTCGGCAGAATGAGCATGGCGGGCAATGACGAGTTTCGGCGTTTCCGGCGATTAAAGTGTTAATTAAGTCTCTAAACAATTCGACTAGCTAACGTTAGCCATTAGCAAAGAACGCTAGCCTAGCCACAAGCTAGCGGCAACAATAATTCATTTACACTAACACACAGTGCACAGAAACTCGAGAGAGCCTATGCTTGTATGTGAAAGAGAGAGATAGCCTATGCTTGTATGTGAAAGAGAGAGAGAGCTTGTGCTTGTATGTGAAAGAGAGAGAGAGAACCTATGCTTGTATGTGAAACAGAGAGAGCCTATGCTTGTATGTGAAAGAGAGAGAGAGAGAGCCTATGCTTGTATGTGAAAGAGAGAGATAGCCTATGCTTGTATGTGAAAGAGAGAGAGAGCTTGTGCTTGTATCTGAAAGAGAGAGAGCCTATGCTTGTATGTGAAAGAGAGAGAGAGCCTATGCTTATATGTGAAAGAGAGAGAGAGCTTATGCTTGTATGTGAAAGAGAGAGATAGCCTATGCTTGTATGTGAAAGAGAGAGAGAGCTTGTGCTTGTATGTGAAAGAGAGAGAGCCTATGCTTGTATGTGAAAGAGAGAGAGAGCCTATGCTTGTATGTGAAAGAGAGAGAGAGCTTATGCTTGTATGTGAAAGAGAGAGAGAGCTTATGCTTGTATGTGAAAGAGAGAGAGCTTATGCTTGCATGTGAAAGAGAGAGAGAGAGCCTATGCTTGTATGTGAAAGAGAGAGAGAGCTTATGCTTGTATGTGAAAGAGAGAGAGCCTATGCGTGTATGTGAAAGAGAGAGAGCATATGCTTGTATGTGAAAGAGAGAGAGCCTATGCTTGTATGTGAAAGAGAGAGAGCCTATGCTTGTATGTGAAAGAGAGAGAGCCTATACTTGTATGTGAAAGAGAAAGAGAGAGCCTATGCTTGTATGTGAAAGAGAGAGAGAGCCTATGCTTGTATGTGAAAGAGAGAGAGAGCCTATGCTTGTATGTGAAAGAGAGAGAGCCTATGCTTGTATGTGAAAGAGAGAGAGAGCCTATGCTTGTATGTGAAAGAGAGAGAGAGAGAGCCTATGCTTGTATGTGAAAGAGAGAGAGAGCCTATGCTTGTATGTGAAAGAGAGAGAGCCTATGCTTGTATGCGAGTGCATTGAGCATAAGTGATAAGCTTATGTACACAGTATGCATCACTGTGTGCAGCAGTGTATATTTGTTATCTGATCTTATAGATTCTCTTTGTTGAGATCCAGTTTCACCTTGTAGCATCAAAGCGCTCGTTGTCCTCTGATCCATAATGTAACGAACAACACAAACTAAAAACATCTATTCTACATCTCCTCCTCTTCCCTCCAAGCAACCGTTGTGATTGGAGGATCGAGAAAAGAGGGTGGGGTTTGAGATAGGTCAGGCATACTTAAGTTATTATTCTATCGTATTACAGTACCTTACTTTACCTCAAATCACCTCACCTTATACCTCACCTCACTTTACCTCACCTCACCTCACTTTACCTCACCTCACCTCACTTCACCTCACTTCACTTCACTTCACTTTACCTCACTTCACTTTACCTCACCTCACCTCACTTCACCTCACCTCACTTCACCTCACTTCACCTCACTTCACCTCACTTCACTTTACCTCACTTCACCTCACTTCACCTCACTTCACCTCACTTCACTTCACCTCACTTTACCTCACCTCACTTCACCTCACTTCACCTCACTTCACTTTACCTCACTTCACCTCACTTCACCGCACTTTACCTCACCTCACTTTTTTTTTGATTGATTGAATACTTTATTTTGACACAAATCGTAGGACAAAAAAAATAAAACATTTTAAAAGACAAGACAATAACAGTGTCAACAACGCTGGTCAAAAATGGATAAAACACAATAAAGCCAAGGCTTGTTTCCATTGTGGTCCATACATGGAACATAAAAAGGCACAGAAACACAAATGGACATGTACACTAGACAGGATACATCCTAAAAATGTGTATAAAAACACCTAACCTGACAACTCATACAGTTAACTAATGTTAAAAGAAAATCCGCAAACCCTTAAAAGCAACTCATGATAAAAGAAATAAAAGCCAAGTTATGATAAAAGAGATAAAAAACATTTTAAGACCAATTTGAGTTGCTGCTGAGCCATGTTTTTAGGGCGGATTTAAATCTGAGAGGAGAGTTCAGGAGTTTTATGAATGTTGGCAGGGCATTCCACATTACCGTAGCCGAGTAAAAAAATGCATCTTTCCCCATGCATGTCCTGACTCTCGGCGGGACCAGGTCCGTGGGGCTTCCTCTTGTGGCGTGTTTGTGGACATCTCCTACTTTATTAAAATAATTTACTAGGTACTTGGGGACCGTTTCTTTCAGTACTTTAAAAACCAGTAGCATTTTAAGCTGGTGTACCCTTTCTTCAACCCTAAGCCATCCCAGACTGCTAAAGTGGGCTGGCGTTAGGTGAGTCCTAAAGTGAAGGTTGTGCAGGAGTCTCACTAGTTTGTTTTGGGAGGTCTGGAGCTTTGTCTTCATTTGTTTTGATATGTTGCTGTACCATGAAGTGCAAGCATAGTCAAAGTGACATTGGATGAGGGCTCCAGCTAGGGTCCTCAGAGCGTTTCTATTTATGAATGAGGAAATTCTAAATAAAAATTTGGTTTTTTGATTGACCTTAGTAATAACTTTTTGTGCCATTTTTTCATTAGAAAGTTTGTTATTTAAAATAAAGCCCAGGTAGGTGACCTCCTCTTTATCCTCAATAACGTTTTCACCTACTCTAATTTTAAAACCCTGGGATTTCTTTAGGTTTGTAAGGTTTGGTTCTTTCCCCACCACGGGCTTCTTAAAGTACTGTGATGATTGGTCCGCTGCTCACCCACCCGCTCTGTTCCTTTAAGTTTTCGGTTAATTAATTGCATTCTCCTCTTCACACGCTTCTTCCTGTAGACGCCGTTTGATTGGTGCTCCCCCAACCACACGCTTGTCAATCTCATCCCGCAGCTGTCACAGCTTGTCATTAAGCATTCCTTTTGCTTATATATACCCTGATTCCCCATTAAGTGTTGTTGGATTGTTTTGATATATTCTCTGCATTTGCCGTTCCTTCCGTTGCCTGCTGTTCTCTGTGCTTTGCCTCCCAGGACTCTCAAGGAGTATTCCGCTCGGACAACCCGTTCCCCGTAACGACGCGCTCGCCCGGTTTTGATCTGCTCTCTTTACGCACAGCGCCTGGGTGAGTTTTGCAAGACAGTCTTTTGATCCTATCATTTTTCGTGTGTAAACACTGAAGAGATCCTGTTTTTTGTTCAGTCTGTCACTCACCCTGTGCCTGTTTTTGGATTGTTCATTGGGATTTATTATTGTTTGAACTTTGCTCACTGTGTGTATTCACACCGAAGATTCTATCACTTGGATTGTTGTTGGGACATTGCTCACAGTGTGTATTTACACCGAAGATTCAGTCACTTGGATTATCTGTTTGGGACAAGTCACTTCACCTGTCACCTGTCTGTTCCCAACTGTACTCTGAGCTAACCCGCTCTCTCTCTCTCTCCCTGTCCCGCTACCACCCCGGAGTACTGCCGGGAGGATTCTGCAGAGCGGCTCTGACGTCACTGTCAGATTCCTCAGACGAACCTCCCCGGGAGAAGCTGCAGAGCAGCAACATTCCTCAAATGCTTGTATCCCAGTCTTTGTCTGTTTTCAACCAAGTTCTTGCTGCTATTCTGTGAAATAAAACAAGCCCTAGTTTTTGGCTAACTCTGAAACTACTCTCTCTGTGTCGTTAGCGTTTGGGGTCGGTGTCAAACCATAACAAGGTTGGCGTTTGACCCAAAGAGTATAGCCTCTGTTTTTCCCAGATGTAGAGACAATTTATTGTCACTGAGCCAAGAGCAGATCTTTTTCATTTCACTGCTCAGGACACTTTCCACTTTAGACTTATCCCTGTCAGAGACCAGGAGTGCCGAGTCGTCAGCAAACAGGAACAGGTTGCAATCGCATGCCGATTTCATGTCATTAATATATATTAAAAACAGTTGAGGCCCCAAAATGCTTCCTTGGGGGACCCCACATGTCACTGGAAGGGACGAGGACAAGGTGCCATTGATGTCTACCACCTGTTCTCTTCCCTCCAGGTAGGACTTGACCCATTTGGCTGACTTGCTATCAAAGCCTATCGCTCTCAATTTTTCTAGTAGGATGGAGTGGTTGACCGTGTCAAACGCCTTTTGCAGGTCCAACATTACCATCCCCGCAGTAGTTCCCCTTGTCCATCTCCCGTTTTATATAATCGGTCAGGTACAGTAAACAGGTGTCAGTGGAGTGTGATTTTCTGAAACCTGATTGGAACTGGTACAGTAGTCTATGTTCAGTCAGGTAGTTGTCTATCTGCTCATATACCAGCCTCTCAATTACCTTTGATATGGAACAAAGGATAGAAACGGGGCGGTAGTTACCTGGATCTAGTTTGTTTCCTTTTTTAAATAGAGGGGTTACCCTAGCAAGCTTGAGTTCTTGCGGGATGTGACCCTGGTTGATGGAGAGGTTGGTGATATGGGCTACAATGGGAGCTATGATGGAAGCAGAGTCTCTGAGAAATCTGGTGGGATATCACTTCACCTCACCTCATTTACCTCACTTCACTTTACCTCACCTCACCTCACTTCACCTCACCTCACTTCACCTCACTTTACCTCACTTTACCTCACCTCACTTCACCTCACTTCACCTCACTTTACCTCACCTCACTTTACCTCACCTCACTTTACCTCACTTCACCTCAACTCACTTTACCTCACTTTACCTCACCTCACTTTACCTCACCTCACTTCACCTCACCTCACTTTACCTCACCTCACTTTACCTCACTTTACTTCACCTCACTTTACCTCACCTCACTTTACCTCACCTCACTTTACCTCACTTTACCTCACCTCACTTCACCTCACCTCATTTACCTCACTTCACCTCACTTCACGTTACCTCACTTTACCTCACTTTACCTCACCTCACCTCACTTCACCTCACCTCATTTACCTCACTTCACCTCACTTCACTTTACCTCACTTTACCTCACTTTACCTCACCTCACTTTACCTCACCTCACTTCACCTCACCTCATTTACCTCACTTCACTTTACCTCACTTTACCTCACTTTACCTCACCTCACTTCACCTCACTTCACCTCACCTCATTTACCTCACTTCACCTCACTTCACTTGACCTCACTTTAGCTCACTTTACCTCACCTCACCTCACTTCACCTCACCTCATTTACCTCACTTCACCTCACTTCACTTTACCTCACCTCACCTCACTTCACCTCACTTCACCTCACTTTACCTCACTTTACCTCACCTCACTTCACCTCACTTCACCTCACTTTACCTCACCTCACTTTACCTCACCTCACTTTACCTCACTTTACCTCACCTCACTTCACCTCACCTCATTTACCTCACTTCACCTCACTTCACTTCACCTCACTTCACTTCACCTCACTTCACTTTACCTCACTTTACCTCACTTTACCTCACCTCACTTCACCTCACTTCACCTCACCTCACTTCACCTCACTTTACCTCACTTTACCTCACCTCACTTCACCTCACCTCATTTACCTCACTTCACCTCACTTCACTTTACCTCACTTTACCTCACCTCACTTCACCTCACCTCATTCACCTCACTTCACTTTACCTCACCTCACCTCACTTCACCTCACTTCACCTCACTTTACCTCACTTCACCTCACCTCACTTTACCTCACTTCACCTCACCTCACTTCACCTCACCTCATCCCACTTTACCTCACTTTACCTCACTTCACCTCACTTTACATGACTTAAAAAAAAATATATTAATTAATGCTATTGCTATTTCCCATTATAGTCTAATTACACATTTGGGATGGTATCCCATCAAAGTGTTTAAAGCAGAGTGTGAGAGAAAGCCTTGAAGTGTTGCACACACACACACACACACACACACACACACACACACACACACACACACACACACACACACACACACACACACTAAGGCTGAGCCCGAATGTTCGAATGTTCGAACGTTCGTTCGTTATGTTAACATTCGAATTCTAAATCATTTTTATTTAATTTTTTTATAAAAAAAGATATTTAAATGTTTCTTTTATGTGTCTATTCATTCTGTTTGAACCAATGTGGTTTTTCTTCACAGTTGCAGATAAAGATTAGGCTACACTAATATTGTAGTGTTAAAAAAAACGTTATATTCATTAAAGAAAGTTGATTTAATAAAAAAGAGACTCATTTAATCAGATTAATCACTTTATTCAAATTGAGGATTCAGTTTGAGGATTACAATTTTTTTTTTTTTACAACTTTGTTACAACTTTATATATATATTTTTTAAAATAAAAAACGAAGGTTTGAACGTTCGTTCGTAAAACCCTGACGAAGTTCGAATCCCAAAAACAGGCTTCGGGGACAGCCTTAACACACACACACACACACACACACACACACACACACACACACACACACACACACACACACACACACACACACACACACACACACACACACACACACACACACACACACACACCTACACACACACACACACACACACACACACACACACACACACACACGCACACACGCAACACTTTGCAGGGAAGTGACAGTAATGTATTGATCGCCTTAAAGCCAGCAGATTCATTCCATTCAAGGTGAACCAAACAAGTGGATTCCTTGTTTGTGTTGTTTAATTGCTTATTTACTGCTGAATCTGTTCACTGAGGTCTGGTAAATGGCCTGTGTCGACATGTGATTATCCCTGTGTGGGTCTGTCTGATGAAAACAGAGCAGCATGGTAACAGAGTGTCTGTGCTTTGGCCAGCGGGTCTGTCTAGCACAAAGAGACACATTGTGACTTTTTGACACATTGGGAGCAGTTAGGGGTTAAGTGTCTTGCTCAAGGACACTTTGACACGCTGCCGGGAGGGGCCAAACCGGGATCCATCTGATTACCAGGCAACCACTCCTGAGCCACTGTCGCCACCAAGATATTCAAATGAAACACTTGACTCCTGCATTAAAGGGATAGTTCAGATTTTGGACATTCAATTGTATGGAATACTTGCTACTAGTGTACTGTAGTTGATCCGCTTACTGTCCCGTGGTTGGATTTCTGACCCGCCACTCTGTGAACTGGGAAGCATAAGATGGGGTAATGAGACAAAAATCTACTAAATCCACATTCCTCTGTATATGTGTTACATAGACATAAAGTTTCATTGATTGATTGGTTGATTGGTTAATTTATTGGTTTATTGATTGATTTGTTATTTGATTGATTGCGTTGTTGATTGGTTGATTGGAGGGGATCTACAGGTGTCCTCTGCACCATACTGTACTGTATGTACTGAAAGTGGGAGAGCTGTTCTCATTGTTGTTTCATTCCCTCTCCTCCTCCTTCTCCTCCTCCTCCTCCTCCTCCTCCTCCTCCTCCTCCTCCTCCTCCTCCTCCTCCTCCTCCTCCTCCTCCTCCTCAGAGAGGTTATCTGTGAGCTGCTGCCTCGGCTGCCTTGCTCTTTATTCAACCTCCTCCTACAGGAACACAGCCAAGGCCAACAGTGCAGAACCACTGCTGTATCATTCCCTCGCAGAGAGCATTAGTCCATTATGCAAAAGTGGATGCTGAGCAGTTTCAGTTGAATGGGATTTTGCCCTCTAATAATCTGCTTTACTGATCTAGCAGGCTGTCATTTTGAAATGACTAGAGTTGTGTATTTGTGCCGGGATTTCCGTTATAGATATACAGTAGTTAAATTTGAATGCATTTTTCAACATTTGAAAATGTGACTCAATACTTTTTACTCTCGTAATTTGAAGTGACCGGCTGCCAGATGAGTAACAACCACCTTGGGATTCAAACGGTTTGCATTTCGAGTTAACATTTTTAAAACTTGCACACATTTTTGAACATGTCTAAATGTGCAAAACTACATTCGAAACCGCTTCTGGGTTCACTTCTGCACATTTGCTAACACTCTCCATAGTTGTAGTCTACTACTGTCTACTGTACTGTTTACTGTAGTCTACAACACTCTCCATAGTTGTAGTCTACTACTGTCTACTGGGGTGACAGGAGCCGTCGTCTGGTAATCGGAAGGTTCCCGGTTCCATTCCCGCTCCTTCCGGGCAGCGTGTCGAAGTGTCCTTGAGCAAGGCACTTAACCCCTAACTGTTCCCGATGAGCAGCTTGGCACCTTGCATGGTTGCCTCCGCCGTCGGTGTGTGAAAGTGTGAGTGAATGGGTGAATGTGAGGAACAAAACTTTAAAGCACGTTGGATAAAAGCTGCTACTGTATATAAATGCACCATTTACTGCTTCGTCTCTACTCTGTTTCTCACCTCCCGAATAATACACACTTCCATCTCTCTCTCTTGTGCATTCTCCTCATGCTTGCCCCCCTCATTCTCATTATAGATTCATGCAGAAACGGTCCAAAATCAACTGTCTATATAATCAGCCACCAGGCTCCAGTGGAATTCTTGGAAGTCGATCTATCCTGGATGTACTCCAAGTTTAGCAAATAATTGACACTCCTGCCCCCTCATCTGCTCCAGCCAGTACCAGAGGAAGCTGGCGCCGAGACAGACCAACCACAGAGGGAGGGGTGGAGTGCGTCTGTAATTTAGGAGTGAAACTAAGCGACGGAACCGCAGGGATGTTTGTCCGTTCAGCCAGTTTTCGCTCCGGGCCTAAATGGAATGAGTGGGGAAGGTTTATAGCGCCGCATTGGATTTCAGCTTGAGGCTTTTAGCATCCGCATGCCTCTCTGCTGCCAATCAATCATGGCACAGCCAATCCATCAGACGTGGCTAATATGCCAGGTGCGGCGCCCCTCAACAGAAGACGAAAATGCAGTAGAACAAGGACGCGATTCCTTCATCAATGCTTTCCGTCCGTTCATCAAATCAGTCTCTCTGAACATAATACAGGTTCATGGTACCTGCCATATGCGACAATGGCTCAGGAGTTACAGTGGCTCAGTCAGGAGGTAGAGTGGTGTCGATGTGTCCTTGAGCAAGACACTTAACCCCTAACTGCTCCCGATGAGCAGATTGGCACCTTGCATGGTCACCTCCACTGTCGGTGTGTGAATGTGTGAGTGAATGTGAGGCATAAATTGTAAAGTTCTTTGGATAAAAGCTGCTATATGAATGCAGTCCATATGGACCTCTAACAAGGTAGCTAGACAACATACTTCTGACACTCTTCATAATAATAATAATAATATCTCTCGAATATTTGTATTTGATAGTTTTTTTTTTTTTTTTATACTTTATTGTGTCAATAAAGTCACTCTACATTTAGAGTACACACACATACATGTATGCATACATACACTTAGATACATACGTAAATACACACACAAATGTACATACGTATATTGTAAATCTTGAAACTTTTTTTATTATCACCCATACAAAAACAAAAACACCTAGACAAAAGGGTGAGTACCAGTATAGATGTTACTGATCCTGGACTGGAAAACCTATCCATCCCTCCATAGTATACATCCAATATCCATCCCTACTCGTCCCCACATACATATATATTCTTTTGAAAATTAAAATTAAAATAAAGGGAAAAGGGACTTGAATTTTAGGTGTAGGCCTACGGAATATTCCCCAACAATTGAGTAGTAGATCAAAGATAACTCTCTTCCTACTACTACTACTCTAGTTTTCTATTACTGTTTCATGTTAGTTAACTCCTCATCTCAAAGCCTGATCTGTCTGTCGTCTAATACCTTTCCATAGTTTAAATAAACCCCATCTTTTTTCCAGCATATTTTCATTCTTATTACCTTATTACAGATTAACAGTCAACGCGGTTTCATTGCTGGGTTAAGTACTTCTATTCTATTCACATAATACGCTTACTTCATATATCTACTCCATTCACATATATGCCTACCACTTGTATCTATTGCTATGTCCGCCCACTACAATCTCATGAGCTGTCTAACGCCTGTCCCGTCTCCCTGTCCCCCTATGACTTGCTGTCCTGGAGTGTTGACCGGAGTGTTGGACGTCCCGTGATGAAGGCCGGGAGGTTGCGACCCCCTCTGCGTGCCCCCCTGTCTCTGGAGGTCTCGTAGTGGTGACCGGAGTGCCGGATGTCCCGCGATGATGTCGGGGAGTTCGCGACCCTCTCTGCGCCCGCCCCCTATCTCCCTGTCTCCGGCTGTCCCTGAGCAATGACCGGAGTGTTGAATGTCCCGTGACTAAGACGGGGAGGACGTGACCCTCTTTGCGCCGCCCCTGTGCCTCAAATAGATCCGCTATCAGCTCTATCTTTAATCTTTCAAAATGTTCAGTTGCTATCGCTATTAGCTCTATCTTTAATCTTTCAAAATGTTCAGTTGCTATTGCATGCACTCATCTGTGTTTCACTACACACATGAGTGCATGCTTACCAACTGTCCGTCTGCAACACTACTATCACCGACATCTAAGAAGGGAGATCCCCCCTTGAATGGCCCTTCTAAGGTTTCTCTCCTCCACACTGCCTGTGGAGCTTTTTTCCCTATTGTTAGGTTTTAGTGAGTTTTTCCTTACCTTCGCGTGGGGTATGTCTGGGAGTGCTTGCATTCTTTCATTTATTTGCATTCATCTAAAAATGTTTGGACCTTATGGTGTTCTTGTTCTGTTCTTGACTTATTGTTATGTTTTCTTCTTGACTTGTTTAAAGAAGACCTGTACGGCCCATGGGGACATTAACGTGTGTTGTCGGGCCCTATAAATAAATTTGATTTGATTTGATTTGATTTGATAAATTTTGTAAGTTACCTTTTCCATACTATATATGTCCTCTACAGTTTCTAACCACTTGTTTACTTGATAGGTAGTTATTGATCAGAAATTAACATGGAAACAACATGTTAACTATATTCAAGGGAAAATATCTAAGTCAGTAGCAATCCTGTATAAATGTAAGGATATATTAAACTATAAAGCCTTGTACATAATTTACTGCTCACTTATACTTCTACATATCTTACTGTGTGGAAGTATGGGGGTCGACATTTAAAAATACTGTAAATCCGATAGTCTTAATGAAAAAGCGGGCCATTCGGAGCCTTTATAAGGCTGGTTCTATTTCATTATGGCTTTCGCTCAGTATCATCTGCACTGTACTTCACTTCGTGCACGTGCACTGAATAAAAAATTCCACCATGTACCTTTACATCCCAACATTCGTCTGGCCACACCCCCATCCGCTTACCTTCATAAGCAGGTGTGTGGTCACCTACTCGCCTCCTTCTTCACTTTCACCACAAGGAAGTGCCTTCGGTAGATCCCCACTTGACGAGGTTGTTAGTAGAAGAAAGTTGGAAAACAAAAGAACGGGAAGATACGTTGACATCATATCTTTATTTTCTCTCTCACTATTTCGAGAAAATACGGCGATATTGTCTTCGTTACTGGAGTGTCTGGAAAATGATGATCATTCTGACCTTCAACGGCTTTTTCGTATTAGGAGCTCACGCCGCTGACATGCTCCCCAGCTACAGTCCTCCTTGCTGCGGCTGGATGGGGTTGCCCTCCGGCCATACAGCTGGACTGTGGGAAGCACCGACTGTTGTGAGAAGCGGTTGTTTCCAGGGTGGGGTACGTACTGTTTTGCTTGCGAGCTCTGGTTGTTGTTGATGCTGTGGGGGTTAGCTGACAATTTTACGAAACGCTGACTCCAGACTGGGGTCCTCTGCTCGGCTTAAACGGCGGTCGGAGGATCTTGGTCTGACGCCCATGATGGTCAATCTAGTGGGCCGCGACCAGGTCCTGGTGAACCCAGGATTCTCGAGCGGATGCTTCTCTGTCCCGTGCAGGCCCCACCTTTCACATAAAAATGAAAGTACACCCTAACGAGGAAATGTGGGCATAGGATCTTCTTTATTGGGAGTTCCATGCTCAAAGTCGGCTGCAGCCCGAAATGGGAATTGTGCTGGCCCCGCTGTATGTCTGGATCACCGTTGAAAACTGTATTTGACATTCTTTTTCTTTTCCCTCTTAGGGGAGGGACTTGGACAGCGGTCTGTCTGAAGTGTGGCTTGTTATGTCGTTGTGTACAGTTCGCGTGAATATTAAAGGCAACCAACTTGTGTTCAGCGTTTCTCTGATTGGCCACACGGCCACGTGACTGCCCTAGCACACGCCCTTATCCGCTGAGAGATGCGGCAGACGCGCAGAGAGTGAGCTGGGATCATTTGGTGGTCCGCTGAGAGACGCGGCAGACGCGCAGAGAGTGAGCTGGGATCATTTGGTGGTCGAACCAGTTCAGACAGAGGTGTTTATTTATATTAATAAACATATCTACTAGAAACACTGGTGTTCTGTTGTGTGACTGTGCTAAACTCTTCCACTCTTCCACCACATGACCGACATTTGACATACAGTACACCTCCTATCGCTGCCACCACCCACTTCAATGACAGAGCTCTCATATTTGCGAATGCATAAACTATATCTTAAATTATGGCTATGTGTCTAATATGGCTGTCGCGAAGTCATTGATAAGCGACAGCCATATTAGACACATAGCCATAATTTAAGATATAGTTTATGCATTCGCAAAATATGAGAGCGCTGTCATTGAAGGGCTTCTACAACGGAGCACAGCCGCTGCTGCGAGCCGGCGGCGGCGCACGGAAGCCGGGGACAAACCATTGCGTCGCCCCGCTGGCGCTTCAGCAGCCTCCACGGGCGAAATAACATATAACGTTACAGCGTACAGTTCCACACTGATGTACAGTGAGTGTCTAATATGGCTGTCGCGAAGTCATTGATAAGCGACAGCCATATTAGACACATAGCCATAATTTAAGATATATTTTATGCATTCGCAAAATATGAGAGCGCTGTCATTGAAGGGCTTCTACAACGGATATGTGGTTTATGACATTAATTAATAATAAACACTGTTAGGACTCTTAATAATAAACACTGTTAGGACTATCTGACTCTTAATAATAAACACTGTTAGGACTATCTGACTCTTAATAATAAACACTGTTAGGACTATCTGACTCTTAATAATAAACACTGTTAGGACTATCGATTCACGCGTCACTACTGTAACTAGAAACTCTGCTGGGTGTCACTGTACATCAGTGTGGAACTGTACGCTGTAACGTTATATGTTGGTTGTTAAAAACGCGAAACATAATAGCGTTACGTTTTCTAGTACAGCGCATTTCATAACTGTATGGGTTTTGTTTATACTTTAGAAGTGATGTACAGTGACGAGTGAATCTGGTAGTTGGTTGTTAAAAACACGAAACATAATAACGTTACGCTTTCTAGTTCAGCGCATTTCGTAACTGTATGGGCTTTGTTTATACTTCAGAAGTGATGTACAGTGACGAGTGAATCTGGTAGTTGGTTGTTAAAAACGCGAAACATAATAGCATTACGCTTTCTAGTTCAGCGCATTTCATAATCAGTCAGCGCTCCACTGCTGCCGCAGCTGAACACAAGTTGGTTGGTACACAAGTTGGTTGCCTGCGCTGCCGCTTGCTCCTTGGATTTAATTTGGGACGTGGGACCGACGGCTGCCGCAAAAGGGGGCGGGGGGTCGCGGCCAATCAGAGAAAAGCTGAACACAAGTTGGTTGCCTTTAATATTCACGCGTACAGTTCAGGTGATAGCTGCTTAGCTGGCGTGCTAGTTTGTGGCCTACTGTGTTAGCCAGTCAGCTGTTAGCTGCGGCGCTAGCTCGCTGTGTTTACCAGGCTAGTAAACGTTAGCTTGTTGCTATCAGTCGGATAGCTGCTTTGTTGGCGTGCTAGTTGTGGCCTACTGTGTTAGCCAGTCAGCTGTTAGCTGCGGCGCTACCTCGCTGTGTTTACCAGGCTAGTAAACGTTAGCTTGTTAATGCTACACTGTTGAAACAATACTGTGACTATAACATGCCTTAAAACACTCTGACTACGACGTCAACTTTGACAGAGGATGTTAGTCGAACCTACACCGGGAGCCCTGCCAGCGAGGACTGCGTCAACATGGATAAACGTAGCGGCTGGGTGGCGCAGCGACGTTACCCTTGTCGCCAACACAGGAGATGCTGTGTTCAACTTCGGTGTCCCGTTAGCCAGATTGCAGTTCTCTTGGCCTGCCCTCAGGGTAGGAGTCCCGACCGGACTTTAAACACTTCTTCTTTCCTTCCCTTCTAAATGTTTTGTAATAACGATGTTTTCCAAAACATGTGTTGCTGCAATACATTGAGGATATGACGCGTGTTGTGTGTGAATTGTCTTGTCACTGGTATAGCTTCTCTCTCCATAGAAATCGGGTTGTTGTTTACATGTGTAAAAATTATCTGGTTAGTTGTGATGAGAACACAGTGTTCATATAACGTGAACTCACAACTAAGGGGATTAATTAACCTATGAAGCTATGCTTAGTGACATGTGATTGAGGAATGAATTCTTTTCTCAGCCTGTAATGACAATGAACAGTGTGTTCACATATTAACAGGGTTACCTGTTCAACTTGGTCGTATCAAGGGTAAGGAAGGAGGGGTGATCCCCCGGTTTCCCTGGGGCTTCCCCACCCTCCTCTCAGACATGTTGTTTACAATATATTGTGTCACTGTGTTTGTGGGGATACGATGTAACCCTCAGCTTAATTGCTGGGGTTGTGCTTTCCGCTTGAGAAACTATTTTTTCCTAAAGAAAAGATTGTTTGGTCACTTATCATGTGTGCTTAGCAAGGCCTGTGGCCAATACATAATCGAGGATTCTGTATTCTCTCGTTATGAAAAACGGCGTTCCTCTGTAGCAAGAGTGTACTTTTGCCATTTTTTGTTGTGATGAAGGGTTGTTTGTGTCTTGTGATCTACAACTGCGTTAGGTTTGGCCCACAGAAGCACATGTGTGAGTCTGGTACCGGGGCTCTTAAAGGGGGCCCTCTCTGTTCTGTGTTTTTTCCTTAGTAAAAATCAGATAGCAGGTTAGCACATGAGCTATGTGAGGCTGTTCGATGCTTCATGTAGCAGGCTATGACTGTGTCATGCTCTACTTGTCATTACATCGTATCATGGGTGTGGGGTCGTAAAGGGGTGAACTGGTAATCCTTCCCTCCCCTTTTCTGATTGGTCAGGGGTTAAAACCTCCTGTCCTTCAAGGTTCCTGTCACGTTGCTGTTCGGCACGTTACAGAGTAAGAGGGGGGGGGGGAGTTTCCTGGTCCCACGCCCTGGAAGATTGGGCGTGTGCACCGCGGAAATTCCCCCGCCATAGAGTACGTCACTGAGCGCGTCTCTGTTGGTAAGACTTCCGTGGGTTGTTCAGGTCCATGTTATGGATCTGTTTCAGGGAGTTGTCAGAGCTCCTCCTCACGAAGCTCCTCCTCGGGGAGAAGTGCCTTCTGTGAGTTCGGACTCTCCTTCCCTGTGAGGGAGCCTCCTCAGAGTTTCAGAGCCTCCTCCTCAGATTGTCAAGGTGAGTAGAACTTCAAAAAGGAGTTCTGCTCTATTGTGTGTGTATTCGATTCAATTCGATTATTGAGTGTGTATTGGTTCAGTGCCTCCTCCTCGGAGAGCCCTAACCCAAGTGTTACATAGCTCAATGTTGCAATATATTCTTTTCAATCTATACAGCTCGCGTGGGAAGTCTCTCTGGGGATTTCCGTCTCCTCCCTGTGGCGAGGGTGGTGGGATGTAAAAATGTAAAAAATATTTACCCTCAGCTGCGTCACGTGGGATTCATGTCAGTCTGTGTTTCTTTCTTTTTTAAATAAAAAGGGGAAGGAACATGAAGCACGACGGCTCCGTGTCGTTCTCCCAGGCGACTTGGAGGAACAATGTTTGGTGTCTTGCTAGACTATCCATTGATGTGTTTGGGTCTCGACGCGTACATAGTGCTGGCTCGGGGTGTTTCTGTTAAGAAGCACGCAGGGGCTAAGTGCGCCTTGGTTGCTCGTTATTAAAACAGCGTTTTTATAGGGCAACTGGGATGGAGTTTTGTCTCTTCCGAGCGCCAGTTTACTAGGTTGTCTCGATGAATTCTCGTTCATATCTGGGGGATGTTAACGGAATAGGTCAGAACATAGGTAGAGGGGTCTCACGCCCTTGGGGTGGGCCACTGAGCGCGGTACAAATGGGACCGTCTGGGTGGCGCCCTCTTTTCATGTTTTAGATCGACATGCATACCTACCCCCTCTTCTGGAGTGGGCATGTCGGCGTGGTTAGGGCACGGGACTGGTCTGGTCGCGCTGGTCCAGGTCAGTTAACCCGTTGTCCGCTGGGGATGCAGATCTGCTGTTCTGGTACCCTGAGGGACTTGTGCTTTTTTCAGGGGGAAAAATGCCGGGTCGGCCCGGGTGTCACAGGGTTAGGCGTTATGGAGACCCTTTTTTGGGTACATGTTGTACTCTGCACTATCGTAATGGCTTACGGCCATACCAACCTGTACACGCCCGATCTCGTCCGATCTCGGAAGCTAAGCAGGTTCGGTCCTGGTTAGTACTTGGTTGGGAGACCGCCTGGGAATACCAAGTGCGGTGTGCTTAGGGCTGGTTCTCCATTCTTTTCGCTCCTCTCTCACGCGTGGCGAAGAGGGGGCTGTTGGGGTGGTCTTTGGACCTCCTCTGGTAACCCTGTGCTTCCCGAGCCGCCGGGCCCGGTCCGAAGTAATGTTTCGTCGACCCGTAGGCCTGGAATAACCCTTTTTGAAAACTGAAACACTTGTACTGCGGTATAGCCAGTGTATACCCGCAGGTGTGTTTTGGAGTTTTTTCTTGAGGGGTTATAGGAACAACCACCGTCTGTACCGAGAGGGTAGTTGATTCCCTGGTATGTTGGAGCAGAGTCAACTCCCGGGTTGCCCGGTTGAGTGTGCCCCTGCACGTTCATGACGTCTGCCAATCATGTCAGCCTTCTCTGCCTCGACCCCTCTGGGTGTTTTTTTTTTAATGGAGGCTTTGTCATGGTGATCGACAACGCCAGCATACGCCCCTTCCGCCGGGGGGGCTGTTTTCAGCTGACTCCTTTGGCGCCTGTCTCGTCCGCAGTGCTTCAGGCTCAGGTTACAGCCTGCTGCCTGGTTTCCCCGGTGCGCTGCCTGCTTCCGTTGGTTAACCTTTTTTGAGTGCTTACGGCCATGCTGACTGCCTGTTCTGCAGGGTCAGTGTGCCAGGCGGTGTGCTATTGGGGGGAAAGGGCCCGCTCTTGGAGGGGCCTTATCCGAATACGCTGGCGATGTGGGGGGCGGTGTCACTAAGTGACCGCCTGGTGGGGTCTTGATGCCTGGCGTCATTGACCTCTCCGGGCCCCCTTTTTCCAGGGGATCCAGTCCCTTCAGTGGGTCTGGGTCTTCCTTCGCGATCCGCTGCTACAGCCTTGCCACAGGGTTGGGTTTGCTCTTGACCCTGTGATTTTGGGGGCAGTAACGAGGTTGTTCCTTCCGTTCGTTCCCTGGTGGCATGCGGGTTGTGAGTGTAGTCGTGGGGTCAAGCCACGGTCTGCTCACCCTGTGCGTTGAGTTGCTTGAGTTCCTCTTCGCACGGTCAGATCCGTCTCCCTCCCGTAAGCCTCCAATAGGGGGGGTATCCTCCATTAGGGAGGGTCGGGGGGCTCGGTCCTCCCCGGTCTGATGGTTGTGGGGGGCCTCAGCGGGGTACATTTGTCGGGCTATGGCTCCCGCTCAGCCTCTCTTGTGCAGATGATGCTGAGCGAAAGCCATAATGAAATAGAACGTAAGGTTATGTATATAACCAAGTTCTATGAATTATGGCGACGCTCAGCATCAGACGCCACTGCGGCCCTTGATCTCGCCTTGTGGTGAAAGTTTGGGAAGGAGGCGAGTAGGTGACCACACACCTGCTTATGAAGGTAAGCGGATGGGGGTGTGGCCAGACGAATGTTGGGATGTAAAGGTACATGGTGGAATTTTTTATTCAGTGCACGTGCACAAAGTGAAGTACAGTGCAGATGATGCTGAGCGTCGCCATAATTCATAGAACTTGGTTATATACATAACCTTACGTTACTATGACCACACATATCCACTGTTTATAAAGTCTCATGTTATGAAATGTAATGATTTGGTTTATTATAAAATTATGTAAATAATGTACAGAGCTAAAGCAAAGTTACTTCCGGACGTTTTTTTTCAATACATGAAAGAAAATATGATTTGAGAGACATTTGTAAATATACGATTCAAAAAGCTAAGCAAGGGATTAAAAGGAGATTTATTTCTATTGTTGGGGTTAACTTGTGGAACAATGCTGATATACATTTAAGAATGAGTAATTCGCTTTTGGTTTTTAAGAAAATGGTTTGTATAGCTATTTTTGAAGATTACAAATGTGAATAATTATTTTTTTGTTATTTTCTTACTGTTTTGGAGTCTTCATTTTGTTAAGAATATAGGTCAGGCATGCATAAGCATTATGCTTCAGTCTGTACATTTTCAGTCTGTTATGTACCATGAGCCTGATCACTCCTGTGTCACTGGGCATACAGGTGAGGGCTGTTAATTAGCTAATTGCTGCTGATTGGTTACCGGCTGGCAGGTTAAAACCACCCCTTCAGTCACACATGCAGGTCTGTCTGTGGCTAGAAGGAGAGTTGTCATGTTCTTCTATCCTTTGTTCTTTAGTTTGTATCGGTATTTCATGGTTAGAGCAGTCTTTTTGGGTTAAACACGGGTTTTGGTGTCGGTTTTGCACATAGGTTGCGTGCCTTTGAGCCAGGGTCGTAACAGTTGGGCGCTCGTCCGGGATATTTACCCCTAGAAATTGTTTGGTGTTTTTTGTTGTTGTTTTGCATGGTGTGTCGTGGTGCTATAGTGTGGGTGTTCGTTACATGTTGTGTAACGTGGGGGCTGAGCCGTTTCATCAAACAGGTGAGTATGCCCTTATTTTGTTTATAATTTGATGTGACTATTTAATGCTGTTCAAATATATAGTTTAGTGCACACCACATGTAGGTAGGGACATTATTTTCTGGTTGTTTGTTAGCTTCCTGTGCACCACATACTCCTGGGGCAGTCAGAGAAGTGATTAGCACCATCTACTTGTCTTGTACCATACCATGTACTGGACGGGTGGATGGTCAAATATGATCTTTGGCTGGTAGCAGGTGTGGTTGAAGAGGGTTAGGTCTACAGGGCATTAGCTTAAGGGTAGGTAGGATAGGGGGCCAGAAAACACAGGTAGTGTGGTAGGGCCTGATTTAGTGTTTCTTAGGGTAGACATGTGGTGGGCCGGTTTTGACTGCAGTTTAGAGGTAGAAGCGTAAGTAGTCGTATCAGGTTATGAGGGGCACCTGTTTGAATTTGTTTGTTGTATTATTTTGTTTGTTTGGGTGTTTGGTTAGCCTACCTGTTAGCACCTGACCTCCTGCGCGTATGACACATCTATTTATTTCAGGGTGGTTGTTTTTTATTTATTTTTTGCAAACTAGAAAGGTGCGCTCAGTAGAGCACACATTTCCACAGCGTCTCCTTATGGTTATTAGTATTGGCATTAGCATTCTTTATGGTTCTTCAGTGGTTCTTCAGTGGTTCTGTAGTGTTTCTTCAGTGGTTCTTTAGTGGCTCTTTAAATCAAATCAAATCAAATCAAATTTATTTATAGGGCCCGACAACACACGTTAATGTCCCCATGGGCCGTACAGGTCTTCTTTAAACAAGTCAAGAAGACAACATAACAATAAGTCAAGAACA
Organism: Notolepis coatsorum; assembly: GCF_963971535.1. Taxonomy (NCBI): domain Eukaryota; kingdom Metazoa; phylum Chordata; class Actinopteri; order Aulopiformes; family Paralepididae; genus Notolepis; species Notolepis coatsorum. The sequence continues at coordinate 87,957,652 of NC_140181.1, read as the reverse complement.
GAACAAGAACACCATAGGGTCCAAACATTTTTTAGATGAATGCAAATAAATGAAAGAATGCAAGCACTCCCAGACATACCCCATGCGAAGGTAAGGAAAAACTCACTAAAACCTAACAATAGGGAAAAAAAGCTCCACAGGCAATGTGGAGGAGAGAAACCTTAGAAGGGCCATTCAAGGGGGGATCTCCCTTCTTAGATGTTGGTGATAGTAGTGTTGCAGACGGACAGTTGGTAAGCATGCACTCATGTGTGTGGTGAAACACAGATGAGTGCATGCAATAGTAACTGTACATTTTGAAAAATGTAAGATAGAGCTAATAGCGATAGCAGCTGAACATTTTGAAAGATTAAAGATAGAGTTGATAGCGGATCTATTTGAGGCACAGGGGCGGCGCAAAGAGGGTCACGTCCTCCCCGTCTTAGTCACGGGACATTCAACACTCCGGTCGTTGCTCAGGGACAGCCGGAGACAGGGAGATAGGGGGTGGCGCAGAGAGGGTCGCGAAACTCCCCGACATCATCGCGGGACATCCGGCACTCCGGTCACCACTACGAGACCTCCGGAGACAGGGGGGCACGCAGAGGGGGTCGCAATCTCCCGGCCTTCGTCACGGGACGTCCAACACTCCGGTCAACACTCCAGGACAGCAAGTCATAAGGAGACAGGGAGACGGGACAGGCGTTAGACAGCTCATGAGATTGTAGTAGGCGGACATAGCAATAGATACAAGTGGTAGGCATATATGTGAATGGAGTAGATATATGAAGTAAGCGTATTATGTGAATAGAATAGAAGTACTTAACCCAGCAATGAAACCGCGTTGACTGTTAATCTGTTAACAGTCTGTTAAAACTGTTAATCAGTTGACAGGACCACGGACAGACGGCGGTGAATAACTGATCCAAGGCCTCGGAGGTGCATGTAGAGCAGTCACTACAATCTTGGCCAAGACCCCGAGGCATCCATCACCTTAGTCAGCGCCAGGAGACGGGCACTCAGAGAGAAGGGGGAGGGAGGGGGGGGGGGGAAGAGTTAGAGAGTTCCCATGTTTGTGGTGCTGCAAAGGAGCAGACATGTAGTACCCTGTAGTGCCATGTAGTACCATGTAGTACCCCGTAGTGCCATGTAGTACCCTATAGTACCCCGTAGTGCCATGTAGTACCCCGTAGTATCCTGTAGTACCCTGTAGTGCCATGTAGTACCCTGTGGTGCCCTGTGGTACCATGTAGTACCCCGTAGTGCCATGTAGTGCCATGTAGTGCCATGTAGTACCCTGTAGTGCCATGCAGTACCATGTAGTACCATGTAGTACTCTGTGGTACCATGTAGTACCCTGTACCCTAACTAAACTACCCTATAGTAAACTACCCAGTGGTACCATGTAGTACCCTGTACCATAACTAAACTACACAGATTAATCTAAAGGTCAGTCCCCGACCAGGTGAGATCAAGGTAGGTTGAAGGAGAGAGAGAAAAGATGAGTCTTAAGCAGGGATTTAAAAGCTTCGACAGAGCAGGCGCCCCTGATGACGGCAGGTAATTTGTTCCACAGGTAGGGAGCGCGGTAGACAAAGGCTCTGTGGCCGGCAGATTTCTTTTTAACCCTAGGGGTCGATAGAAGCCCCGCATTTTGTGAGCGCAGAGCACGAGTGGGCGAGTATCGGGAGATGAGATCGGATAGATAGAGCGGTGCAAGCCCATTTAAAATTTTGTAGGTGAGGAGTAGCACTTTAAAGTCAGAACGGGCTTGGATAGGAAGCCAATGTAGGGCGGACAAAACTGGTGTGATGTGATACAATTTTCTAGTTCAAGTTAGTATCCGTGCAGCCGCATTTTGCACGAGTTGAAGATTTTTGATGCTTGAATTAGGTAGGCCTGAAAAAAGTGCATTACAGTAGTCCAGACGTGATGAGACAAAAGCATGAATCAGGGTCTCAGCATCAGCCAGAGTTAAAATGGGGCGTATTTTTGCGATATTACGAAGATGGAAGAATGCAATTTTGGTGACATTTTTTATATGTGCATTAAATGAGAGGGAGGAAACAAAAATGACTCCGAGGTTTTTTATGGTGGAGCTCTGGGATACATGACAGGTATCAAAGTTGAGGGAGATGTCCTGAAACAGGCCTCTGTGGTTTGGGGGCCAACAATTAACATCTCAGTTTTATCTGCATTAAGGAGTAGAAAGTTTTGCGACATCCATTTTTTGACGGCAAGCAAGCAGGCCTCAAGGTTTTGTAGTTGGGAGGAATCATTTGGCTTAATAGGTATATATAATTGGGTGTCATCAGCGTAAAAATGAAAGTTTATGCCAAATTTGCGTATGATATCGCCGAGGGGTAGCATGTAAATCGAAAATAGCAAAGGGCCCAGGACAGAGCCTTGTGGGACACCACATTGCACTTTAGTGTTTCTTTAGTGGCTCTTTGGTGGTTCTTTAGTGGTTCTTTAGGTAGATTGTGTGTATGCTAGGGTGCTTTTGGCAGCTTTTTGGTGACTCTATAGTGAGCAGGTTGTGGCTCTGGTGCAGTAAAGATGGCTTCCATTAGGGATTTTGTTGATCGCCCTTCGCATGACATGTTGGAGAGGTTTTCCAAAGAACAGCTTCTGGAGCTTGCTGTGCACTACAAGGTAGAGCTTACTGCCAGTGAGAAACGTTTGAAACCAACTGCCTTGAGTGCTTTGAGGGTTTTGCTCGTTAGGGAGCAGGTGCTTGCGCCGAGGGTGGAGGAGCCTACTTTGTCTGACGCGTCTCCGCTACTATCTGGTGCGGAGGGTGAGTGGAGGCTTAGGGAGTTGGAAGGAAAGGCAGCTGCTACAATAGCGTGAGGAGAGGAGAGAGGAGCGTGAGCATGAGCGTGAGCTTAAGGAGAGAGAGAGGAAAGAGGAGCGTGAGCTTAAGGAGAGGAGAGAGGAGCGTGAGCATGAGCGTGAGCTTAAGGAGAGAGAGGAGAGGAAAGAGGAGCGTGATCTTAAGGAGAAACGCATGTTGCTGGAGCACGAGCGTGCGCAGAAGGAGCTTGAATTTAAGCATGCTGCCTTACAGGCGGGGGCTCTGCAGTCAGAGTCGCGTTCCGGTTTTGATGTAGGCAAGAATATTAGGATGGTGCCTCCTTTTTTTGAGAAGGAGGTGGAAAGGTATTTTCCCCTTTTTGAACGGGTGGCAACCACATTGAAGTGGCCTGATACAGCCTGGACACTGCTGCTGCAATGTGTTCTTGTTTGTAGGGCGCAAGAAGCCTATACTGCTTTGTCCCTTGAACAAAGTGCTGACTATGAGCTGGTTAAAGCTTCCATATTGAGGGCTTATGAGTTAGTCCCTGAGGCCTATCGTCAGCGTTTTAGAGGTTATCGCAGGTCGGAGGGACAGTCGTATGTTGAATTTGGAAGAGAGAAGGAGAACCTGTTTGACAGGTGGTGCACCTCTCAGAAAGCAGAGTCAAGAGAGCAGCTTAGACAGTTGATTCTCCTAGAGGAATTTAAAAGATGTGTTCCTGATACCGTTTCCACTCATCTAAACGAGCGTAGGGTATCGAAGATAGGTGATGCTGCTGTCTTCGCTGATGAGTTTGTGTTGACACACAAGTCCGTTTTTGTGGAGGACTACCGTGTTGAGTCCAGGGATAGGCGTCCTGTTCAGGGGGGCCGTTTCCCAAAACCTGTGTCTGCTGGTCAGTTAACTTCACCTCCTAGGCGGGGTGGTTCTGCTGGTGCATTCCCAGAAGGGATTATATGTTTCTACTGTAAAGAGCCTGGTCATATCGTTGCTGGGTGCCCGGTGCTTGAACAGAAAAATGTCAGAACGGTGGCTCTGGTAGAAACCATATGCAGAACACCTATGCCAACGTTAGAGGGTGATGGGGAAAGTATCAAACGTGTGGACAAAGAGCTCGAGGGTTCCTCAAGATTTATGATGGATGGATTTGTTTCCCTGACTAATGCACTAGAGTCCAAACAGGCTATAACAATTTGGAGAGATACCGGTGCTTTTCAGTCCCTCATTCTGGAGGGGATTTTGCCGTTTTCAGAAAAGTCTTCTTTGCATTCCGGTGTCGTTGTTCGTGGCTTTGGAAGTGGATTTGTGGATGCACCTTTGCATGAGGTCACACTCAATTCTCCCCTAGTATCAGGCAATGTTGTTGTGGGGGTATGTTCTCACATTCCCATAAAAGGGGTGTCCTTCATTCTAGGGAATGATTTGGCTGGTGACAAAGTGTTGGCTACTCCAGTTGTAACTCCCATTCCTGTGGTTTCCGAGGTCCCTAATGAGCTGGCACAGAAACATCTAGGAGTGTTCCCTGTGTGTGCTGTGACACGGGCAATGTCAAAGGACAAAAGTGATTTTGTTGATACTTTGACTTGGGACATTACACTTAGTGACACATTCTTTGTTGAATTGAAAAGTGTACCTGTTGAGAATTTTGGAAAGCACACTGTGGATGTACCTCTGCATAATGATTCTCTTGATTGTGCCTTTGTGTTAGGCCCGGTGGTGAAACCAGAGTTGACATGCGTGCCGGAGAGGCATGTGGCAGGAGATGATCTGGCAGCGCAGTGTCTCAAGGTCTTCCCAGCCTGTACGGTGGCTGAGGCCACGAACGAATTGGAGGATGAGTGTGGGAAGGATGCTATGAGAGATGCTGTTGATTCATGTGGCACCGTTCTAGTTGAAGAGGCTACTAGGCCTGACTTAGGCTGCCAGCCTTCCCACAGTAGCTCTATTGTCCCTGATGTTTCACTTGTGGGCAGGGATGGTCCCAGTATGTCAGTTGATGATTCTGACATTGATTCACGTGTCCACACTGATTCTCTGCCATGCACTAGGTGTGATAGTCAACCTAGTTACCTGTGTCCTGTGGAGCAGGAGCCGCCTTCGCGACCTGGTCTGTTGAGTGGCAGCCATTTTGATCAGGACAATGTTATTTTGTGTGACGCCATTTTAGATGGTGTTCCAGACACTTTTGTGACTGACGTATTGACATGTTCCAGAGACGGTGGGCCTGTACCTGAGGCGGTACATCCTACTCTGGATGTTCACGGGTTGCAGTATCCTGAACTGCCAGTGCCAGGTGGGATGGATATGGGTGTGGTGGTGGTATCAGAGATCTATGGTTTTTGTTTTTCTGTGTTCTGTCCTGTTGAGCGCAGTGAGTTTAGTTCTCAAATTGATTTTGGTTTGCAGTCTATTTTTGACAGGTCGGTATCGGTGGAGGGGCCTGTTGAATGGGAGCTCATATATGATAAGGTCTTGGTTTGTCGATGGGGTCCTAAGTCTTACGCCTCAGGGGAGGAGGCGCTTGCCCCACTGCAGCCATGTACCGCAGTGGTGGAACCTTTTGTGAGGTCTAGCTTGCCCGAAAGTCGGGACAGGGTTGTTTTTTGTTTTACACAGCATTGGCAAATGTTCCACAGTGGGGAGCATACGACACGGTTGGTGGTTGTGTTAGACAGGGGCCGGCCCGTTATCGCTGTTGTGGTAGTGGCCCTGACAACTAATGGGTCACAGTTTTTTTTTTTTTTTTTTTTTTGGGTTTGATATGTAGTGGTTGCCTCTTGGGCAACCAGTTTGGTGGGGGAGGGGTTATGTACCATGAGCCTGATCACTCCTGTGTCACTGGGCATACAGGTGAGGGCTGTTAATTAGCTAATTGCTGCTGATTGGTTACCGGCTGGCAGGTTAAAACCACCCCTTCAGTCACACATGCAGGTCTGTCTGTGGCTAGAAGGAGAGTTGTCATGTTCTTCTATCCTTTGTTCTTTAGTTTGTATCGGTATTTCATGGTTAGAGCAGTCTTTTTGGGTTAAACACGGGTTTTGGTGTCGGTTTTGCACATAGGTTGCGTGCCTTTGAGCCAGGGTCGTAACACAGTCACTGCTAAATCAAAGATTGTTGAATGATTGTGCATATTGTATTGTGTGTGATGACTGAATAAAACTACTACTACTACTACTACTACTACTACTACTACTACTACTACTACTACTACTACTACTACTACTACTACTACATTTACATTTACATTTAGTCATTTAGCTGACGCTTTTATCCAAAGCGACTTACAAGTTCTGTACGACAAGTCGTCAGGAAGGGCACAACTCTATCAGCTGAGTAACAATGTTCATAAAAGTGTTGAGTGCTACAGTGTAGGTTAGTTTATTAGGACAAGTGCATGACTTCAAAAACACTCTCAAAAAACACCTACGTGAGACAATTACATTTGCATAACATAATATCATAACGCTTGTGACTGCAACTTGTTCCTGTTTGCGGACGACTCAGCCCTGCTGGTCTCTGACAAGAACAGGTTGAAAAAGCCCTCAGCTCGGAACTAGGCAAAATCTGCATAATGGCTCGCCGACAACAAACTATCATTACACATGGGCAAAACACTACTACTGCTACTACTACTACTGCTACTACTACTGCTACTACGACTACTACTACTACTACTACTACTGCTGCTACTACTACTACTACTTCTACTGCTGCTACTACTACTACTACTACTACTACTACTACTACTACTACTACTACTACTACTATTACTATTACTATTACTATTACTATTACTATTACTATTACTACTACTACTACTACTACTGCTGCTGCTACTACTACTGCTACTACAGGTGGACGCGTCTCTTTCAGTCGCGTGGCAACACAGAGTAACACTGTGAGCATCGGCTTGGATCTCAATATTTCACTTGTTATGGCGGCACCCGAATCAGGTCATAACACCGTAGTCTCACTCTCTACTACTACTCTCCTCTCCACGGCTTGCAAGTCATTTTCTCTTGAAATTTTTTTGTTGTCCCTCAACGTTTTGTGTAGCACGTGTCCAAATAGGTGCCAGCATGGCCTATTCATTTTTTTGTTGAAAACCTACTGGTAAGCATAGATAACTCATTATGTACTGTATATGGATAAAGGAGGGAAGGCAAACAGAGATTATTAATCAAGCTCATGGCTCTTTTGTTAGCAAGTTGGAATACTCCGTTAAATGAATAACCACTTATTATTGACACCCATAACTTCAACAAACCAACCTAATTTGACCCTTAATACTGCAAGGCCCACAGTTGCAAATGTGTAACATTTGTATTTGATTAAAAAAAAGGGTATAAATCATTTTCCCCTTGTTGTTTAGAAATTCTGCTACCTGATAGAACCACAGTTTTTGCAACATTTCAATCAAATCTTACCAAAACATAATTTTTTTTTAAAACACTATATTTTCCTCTCCAAAGTACTCCTACAACACCATCTGAAAGGTTGAAGAATGTTTTTTTGCAAGTAGAAATATATCCGGGTCTTGCAGGGTTAAACGGCACAATCCATCTATTTTTCTCAACTGCTAGGGTTGCAGGATAAGAAAACGCTGGGCTTGGGCTGACCGGTCTAACACAGAGTGACAGAGTGACAGTAGGTTCAGCAGATTGAGCTTGTTTGACATGCTCCCCCCAGGCGCAGTGAGCCACGCTACGTGCCTGACGCCACTTAACACTGATCTCCATATTCGCCTCCAATAGGGAAATGTCTCGAAATAGCGGCTGATTGGAAGAGATGCGCCTCCTTGCGTAAAGTTCAAAGTTCACCCTTTGACACACCATGTGACACAATACAGTTTGACAGACTCGTGACAGGCCACCTAATTGGCTGCCTAACGAGAGGTCGCCGGGATCAGCTCTGAATAATTCGTAATCTGAGGCCGACCGAGCCCCTCTCTCCTCCTACGCCCACCACCCTATCGCTCCAGTGCTCATTAGAGCAGCCGGCCGATACACATGGCAATGTCACTCAATGGGTTTTTTTCATATGGGGAATAAGCATGCTATTCCATGCAGAAGAGCACACACATATACACCCTCTCCCTCTCCCTCTGTTTATTCCCCTCCTGCTTTAAGTCCTCCAAGATTGTGCCTGTTTAAAAAAAAAAAGGCAAGGTAACATGCCTAAATGACTGGCGCCCTATTGCCCTCACCCCCATAGTAAGCAAGTGTTTCGAGAGGCACATAAAAAACTAAATGTGTACCATCATACCCCCCACACTAGACCAGCACCAGTTTGCTTATCGTGGAAACAGATCCACAGATGATGCGATATCTACTGTACTCCACAGCACCCTCACTCACCTGGAAAACAAAAATACATATGCCAGATTGCTGTTTGCCGACTACAGTTCAGCATTTAACACAATAATCCCCTCCAAATTGGTCATCAAACTCACCAACCTAGGCTTCACCCCTGAGCTGTGCACCGTCATCCTGGACTTCCTGTCTGAGCGGCGACAGGTAGTGAGGATGGGCTCCATCACCTCCGCTCCTCTGACCCTGAGCACTGGAGCTCCTCAGGGCTGTGTCCTAAGCCCCCTCCTGTACTCCCTGTATACATACGACTGCGTGTCTATACACCAGGTGGTCAAGTTCGCCGACGATACAACTGTGGTGGGCTTGATCACCGATGGGAACGAGTCGGTTTACAGGAGGTAGGTCGACAACCTGGCACAGTGGAGCGAGGATAACAACCTCTCGTTCAACATTGCCAAAACCAAAGAGCTGGTGGTGGACTTCAGGAGGGGGAGGAAGACGGAGGTGGCCCCCATCACAATTGGAGGTGCTGCTGTGGAGAGAGTAGGCCAGTTCAGGTTCCTCGGAGTTAACATCACTGAGGACCTGAAATGGGACACCCATGCGGATCAGGTGGTGAAGAAGGCCCATCAACGCCTCTTCCACCTGAGAAGACTCAAAAAGTTTGGCATGGGGCCTAACATCCTGCGTGCATTTTACTGGGGCACCACCGAGAGTGTCCTTACCGGCTGCATCACAGCTTGGTACGGGAACTGCATTATTTGGAGAGGGATCTGGAACATTCTACACTTGTGATGTTCAATTAGTCATTACCTCCACCAAGGCGAAGCCATGGCATATTATGTATGTAGGTTATGTAATCAGTCCCATGTGTGTGTGTGCATGTGTGCATGTGTGCATGTCTGTATGTATGTATGTATGTATGTATGTATGTATGTATGTATGTATGTATGTATGTATGTATGTATGTATGTATGTATGTATGTATGTATGTATGTATGTATGTATGTATGTATGTATGTATGTATGTAGGCCTATGTATATATGTACTGTATGTAAGGCTGCTCGATTATGACAAAAATGATTATTTTGATTGATATTGAAATCACAATTATTAAACACTATTACTTTATTAATTTGAGAACATCACAGGGCTTGACGTTTACTTACATTTTTTTTACACAAAGTACACAAATAAATTTAGGAGCACAATGAAACATTTTAGCACATTTTTTTGGATTTGATCGATTCCGGTTCTGGTTCTGCTTATCGAAACCGGTTCTTATTGAATCTCTGTTCCAACTCTAATATTTGTGGTGGGGGAGAACATTTTATATCAATAACCAGAACTATACCTTCCTTTCTATTTCTTAGTATTCTTGGCAGATTTAGGCTCTAGTCAGTAAATTGTGAACCATGACATGAAGATATCCTTTTCTCTTAACCTGCTGTAACTTAGCCTAGTTTTTGCCATCAGTTTCTGATGCATTATGACAGGAAAATATAAAATGAGGCTTATTAAATGCATTAATATTGCTGTGGATGATAATGCATTTTGTGTATCTATTACCTAAGGAATGAGACAACTGTTGCCAAGGAATGTAAGCCGTTCACTCACTGCTCAGCGACTCTTTCTGTGATTTGTATTACCTTTAGTGGCCTCAAAAACAGCTAAGAGTTCAAATCAATCAATCAATCCAGTTAATAGCAAAGAGCTCAATGAGTCAATATTATCACACTCGATATTAAAGGGAAAATAACGCAGATTTTCAACATTTAAATGTGTATTTTACTTACCTTCGGGAGGTACTACTGTAATAAGCAGTGATAAGCAGCGACGTTAGATTCGGTTCCAGAGTCAGGTCAGGCTACCTACGTTCCTCGATGCCACTGTGCCACGCGTCCCCTCTCACTGCAATGACAAGACAATGGGAGTTTTCCTATGTTTGCCGTACATGTCCTTTTGGTCATGTGTGATCAAAGCTGCAGGGAGGATTATCCCCCCCCCCCCCCCACACACACACAGACCACCACCTCACTCTGCAGTTGGGCTCCTGTCACAACCAATCTCAGAGACAGAAAGGAATGGTAAAATAGAGGTCGATAAAGAGGCTAATTAGTTCAAGTAGAATGACGACCTTTGCTTCTTTTCAGGGCTGTAGTTAACTGCAAACCCTTCTCCTCTGGATAAAGCAGAGTGGGTTGAGTTTATTCTGACCAGACTTAACGTGTAATGGCTGTTGGTAGGCTCAGCTACCCATGGCCACCATTCAAACTGATCAACTGTTCACCTTTGCCCCCATCTTGACCTCTCAGGTTCACAAAGCTTTAATGAGCCTAGATGTAAAGAAATCTTCAGGCCCAGACAAGATAGAGCCGTTCTTCTTCAAAGTTGCTGCAGGTCTGATTGCAGAACCCATAACCTCTATTTTGAATCTCAGTCTTTGTGCTGGTGAATTACCTAGCTCATGGAAGTCGGCCATGGTTCTCCCCTTGTTAAAGGGCGGAGACCCCTCTGACCTAAATAATTATCGCCCTATTTCCAGACTGTCTGTAATGGCCAAAGTCTTTGAATCTCTTGTAAACGAACAACTGAAAAAGTTTCTAACTGACCATAATATTCTTAACGAGTCTCAGTCAGGCTTCAGATCAGGCCATAGTACTACTTCAGCGACTATGCTAGTCTCAAATGACATAATTGAAGCACTGGACAAGAAAAAACACTGTGCAGCATTGTTTGTTGATCTGTCTAAAGCTTTTGATTCTGTGGATCATGCATTGCTACTGCAAAGGCTTGGCTGCATAGGTCTTGGTAAAATGGCTTTGAGCTGGTTTAAAAACTATCTATCTGAAAGAACTCAGTGTGTTTCAGTAGAAGATTATACCTCAGCTGCTCTTACTGTAAACAAAGGTGTTCCACAAGGTTCTATTTTGGCCCCTGTCTTATTTTCCATCTTTATAAATGAACTAGGAAATGGGATAAACCCAGCACGTTTTCATTTATACGCCGATGATACAGTTGTTTACACAGTGGCTTCCTCTTTAACTCAGGCCATAGAGCTTCTACAGGATGCTTTTAATACACTACAACACTCCTTGTTAAGGCTAAGACTGGTCCTTAATGCAAAAAAGACCAAGTACATGACCTTCTCTCGCTCTCGAGCTAATACAGCTGTCCCCCCGATTCTGACACTGGAAGGGACATGCCTTGACAAAGTAGCATCCTATAAATATCTGGGCATATGGATTGATGAAAAGATGGCCTTTGATGTTCATATTGGGAACCTACTGAGAAAACGTAGACCTAAACTGGGCTTTTTCTTCCGGTTAAAGAAATGTTTCCCGTCTGAAGCCAGGAAGAGAATTGTGCAGAGTTCCTTTCTGCCTGTATTAGACTATGGCGATGTAATCTATATGCATGCTCCTTCCTCCCTGCTTAAAAAGCTGGATTCTGCGTACCATACTGCCATACGTTTTGTAACAGGTGCAGGCTCTCGCACCCACCACTGCACTTTGTATCAGTCATTAGGATGGTCCTCTCTGTACCAAAGAAGACAATCACACATGTTGATTTTTATCCTTAAGTCATTGCTAGGTAAGCTGCCCTTATATATCTCCAGACTTCTGTCCTTTTATACTTGCTTTTTTAATACCAGACGAGCAGCAAATGGGATGCTGTTAAATGTTCCTTTGATGCAGTCAGAGCTTGGTAAAGCTGCATTCTCCCACTATGCTCCCTTTTTATGGAATACGCTGCAAGTGAAACTTTGTCTACAGGCACTTCCTACTGTGAATGCTTTTAAAGGTATGCTACGATTAGCCCTTTATGAAACATGTAACTGTTTTACCTGATGCTATTGTTGATGTGATTATGCTCCTTGCCACTGCACAAATGACCCTCTGTATTTATATTTGAATTGTATGTTTTTTGTTTAATGCCCTGTTTTATGTTGAAACTTGTTGTGTGCTGTGTTGGTCAGGACTCCCTGGAAGAAGAGATCTTGTATCTCAATGGGACATTCCTGGATAAATAAAGGATAAAAAAAAAAAAAAAAAAAAAAAAAACAGGGTGATTCAACAGCATGGAACAAAGGGCCACAATGGAAGGACTAGCCAGTCCTATTACCCACACAAACGTAATGTCAATTTAGCGTGAGAAAGAGCAGCACGTTGGACAGTGAAACATTACGAGTTCCTCCGTAAAAGCCCTTTGTGTAGTGCGGAGAGCGTAAAAGCCATGCAGGAAACCTAATAATCAATTTAAATCACAGATTGCTATCCTGCAGTGCTTCCATCATCCTGCCTCTGTGGAAACATCATGATTCTGCCTCACACCCAAAATATTGAATAAATAAATGTTTACACACTAGTACATTTGTTAATTGGTTGCTTGTGTCTTTGGTATAACACCAAAAAGGGCAATGATTCAAATTAAGGCTCTGAATACTGTACCTTTTCAGTTAAACCCCCCCAAAACTGCTAAATACAGACATAAAACCTGTTTTTTTCATTTCCATTGAACACAGGAACAGTCTCGGTTGAATGGGGTTTATTTTCAAAAAAGTGATTTAATGTTAGATTGAAATGCAAAGATTTTGTACGGCGATTTCAAATATTATAAAATACATTCAAATTAACATCATGTCAACATTCGGAATCGCAGCTCAAAATGCAACCCTCGTCATTTTAAACGGCAGCCTGCTACATACTATTCAACTGAGACTGTCCCTGGGTCCGCCGCCTGGCATGTCCTAACATGCTCTATTAGGAAACCCTGCAAACCAACCGTAGTCCGAGCTGTTGCAGTGGGACAGTGCGTCTACCATTCCAACCCCCCCCCCCCCCCCCCCCAGTAGGGCTTTGCAGAGAAAGAACTGCATGGCGCCTGAATGGACATGGCGGTGGCCAGGATTACTTGGCCAGTCTCTCCCCCCGAGGTCTCCAGACATCTGTCAAACAGGATACAACACAAGCATTTGTACAATGCACTAACCACACTGTATACATGTAGGCACCTGTCTCTGCTTAGAATAGAATGAACAACTGTACCCAAAAATATCATATATATAGCCTATATAATATATATAAATATATATAGCCATGTGGCAGAGGTGCAGTCATCCCTCTCAAATTCCAATTCAATAGACACTATGGTACTTCTAGTTTTCTCTACCTTCTGTGTTCCTTTTATACATTTTCAAATTCCAGAGAATCATAATTTTTTATGCTGTGCCTTCTTCTTTTTTATAATTTTTTCTGTACAGCATTTTGGATTGCCTCCGTGTATGAGATGTGCTTCATAAATACATTTGACTTGACTTGACTACAGGGTGCGAAATATACGGGGGGTCCTGATTGACACTGAAGACCCCAGTGAAAGCCTCAACAGCGAAATTTCGGGGGTCTTTATGAAAGTTTATTTGTCACAATTATTATAATATATATATATATATTTTAAAGCTTACTAGGGCCATTATTCAATCATAAAGGTCTTTATTGCCAAGTAAGCTTGCACATACAAGGAATCTGTCTTGGTCATCAACATTAACAGACGATTAAAGTAGAATCAAATATAACGGAATATATAAACAAAATTATAACAAAAATACTATAGAATAATATAGCCGCAAGCGGCGATCTGCGGGTTTCAAGCCAATATTGATCATCACGATTGCAAAATAAGTTCATACATACAGTTCAGCAGTGTTATGAAACATGTCCTGCAAGTTTTGCAATGTTTGGACAAAAACCTTTGATTTATAGTCCATTTTGGGACTAAACACGTTTCGCAATTATGCCACATCAATGTGGAACGCCCTACCCAAAGCTGTAAAGGAATGTGAATCACTACCCACTTTCAAAAACACTCTCAAAAAACACCTAAGGGAGACTGCAACTCGAAACTGGCCCCTGTAAATGTCCGAACACAACCCCCGCCAATGTACAGTAAATTACCAAGTATGGTCTTGTCAATAATCCAATGTACAGTGTTGTTTGTACAGTTGTACAGTGTCCCCCACCCACCCCTCCTACCCACCCCCCCCCCCCACCCACCCAACCACCTCCAATGTACAGTCCCCACCCACCCCTCCTACCCACCCCCCCCCCCCCCCCCACTCCTACCCAACCCCCCCCCCCCCCACACTCCTACCCACCCCCCCCCCCCCCCCCCAACCACCTCCAATGTACAGTCCCACCCCCACCTACCCAATCCAATGTACAGTTTCTACGCCTAATGTATATACTCTTTTCTTTCTGGACTCTTTTTGTATCACAAATACAGTACTGTAATTGCAAATCTGGTATGTCATAAATGTATAGATGTAGCAGTACTGTCTATCTGTATGTCATGTATGTCATATATGTTACGATGAATTGGAAATGGGGGACCCTGGTGTAAACAAGACGAAAGTCTTTCTCTGGTCTGCATCCCCTTAACAATTGTATGTATTGAGCTGTACTGCACTGTACCCATTCTGCAATCTGTTAATAAAGTTTTCATTCATTCATTCATTCATGCCACGTACATTTTGTGCATTTGTAGTGCCACCTAGTGGTCAATTAGAATGAGATTTTCAGGGTATATTTCCGGTAGTTATGTGGACATATCCTGCAAATGTCGTGATGATTGGCGTAACGGTTGTTGACTTGCATCTATTTATGTACTTAGCCACGCCTTTTTGAAGTTAATTGGTTAATATCTTCAAAACAAAAAAATATATCAACAATCCTTATACTGACTTTAATAAGCTTCATCCAATAAGGATCCACAGCAAATTTGGTAGTAATCGGACCTACGGTCAGTGGCGGCCGGTGGGTACTTCGCCACTAGGGGCGCTATACCAAACATTTTGCAAAATGCAAACATGTACAGTACAGTACCACGCAACACTCATGGCAAGACGTGAGCGATTCGACTCACGCTCACGGCAATGAATCGGCTCTTATGAACGAGTCGCTCAGTTGTTACTACAACAACACACAACCAGTCAAATAAAGTATAGTCTAGACCAGGGGTCGCCAATTAGGTTTTGCCGCGGGCCAGATTTTCCCCAAGCCCTTGCTTCGCGGGCCAGGATCAAAAACAATGGCTAATTTAATATACTGATATTGAAAAAAGACAAACGTTTTTCTCTGGTCTGCATCCCCCCAACAACCGTGTGCACTGCGCCGCACTGCACTGCACCCACTCTGCAATCCGCCAAACAAAGTTCTCACTCATCCATTCATTCATGAACAGCTCTCAGCTGTTGCAGATCACCGCGGCGCCGGTGTTCTGCGCGCAGGAGTGCTGGCAGCAGAATTCGAGGAAGAGTAGAATTTTGCAGAACACCGGCGGGTGATGAACAGATCAGAATGCATGAAAACACGACTCACCATACCTTCTTGTTTGTTGTTAAGTCCTCCAAAATCCCTGCTAATGTTTGAAACATGTCATATCCACTCGCCGCCCTCCAATTCCAGATTGGCGTTGAATGCAGCTACTTTATCTGCCAACTTGCCTCGTTGTTGTTGTTGTTGTTGTCGCCACATATTATGCAGAGAGGACGTCGGCTCGGCACGCAAGAATCACCGACCTGTTACGATAAACCCGTATTTTAAGTATGGCTCCTGTTTATTAAAAGAAGCGTTATATTTCCCCGTTGCAAAGAATCTATCCAAAGATGTTTGTTTTGTTTTCTTCAACTCGCTCGCGAGTCGCATCTCGAACGCGGAAGTGAAAGTGTGTTAGGGAAAGACACAGGGCCCGGTGGGACTATTCCATTGGTTCTCCCAGTCCACCTGACCATTTCTAGCATTTCAATTGGCTATAGTGACAGACATGCTTTTGATGACTGCCGGTAGATAGATACAGCTTCACAATAAAAGACACCTTGGCGTCCCGAGTGAATATTTCCTGTGCGTCAAATAAATATCATATTCTCAAAATAATCTGACGGGCCAGAAATTATTGCTGGCGGGCCAATGTTGGCCCGCGGGCCGCCTATTGCCGATCCCTGGTCTAGACTCTAATTCACAACTTGAAACACAATATATAAATAGAAAAGTTAGAAACAAAACTCGCCCGTCTACAAACACAGGCAGATCTCGCCCTCTCTCCTTCTCTCTCTCACACACAGCGCGACGTGGAATCGATTCGTTACACAATCAGACCTATTATATACCAAGAATAACTTCAGTATGAGTACAGGGCTGTACACATATTTTGCATATTGTTAAACGAGCCAAGGCTAGCTATTAAACTATCGATATGAATCGAAAATCTGGGACCCTGATGTAAACAAGACAAACGTCTTTCTCTGGTCTGCATCCCCTTAACAATTGTGTGTATTGAGCCGTACTGTATTGTACCCATTCTGCAATCTGTTAATAAAGTTCTCATTCATTCATTCATTCAAACATAGATGATATTGAACAAGCCATAATCCACGTATTTTCAATCCGAGAGAGCTGCAGTAGTTAAATCAATGAGCCATCGATAAATAAACAATCAGCAATGTCTCGCTTCATGAATGGCCAGCAGTAGTACTGCTCCTAAAAAAACTATTTACAAACGTTAACGTTAAGCAGAGAGAGAGAGAGAGAGAGAGAGAGAGAGAGAGAGAGATTTCTTCAACCTCGAACCTAAATTCCTTAGCAACCCGTGTTACCAAGTAAACAAATCACGGAACGATAGCCTAGTACTACTAACGTTAGCTCCCAGAACGATAGCCAGTTAGCCCGCACCAGTCTAGTACTACTAACGTTAGCTGCCAGAACGATAGCCAGTTAGCCCGCACCAGTCTAGTACTACTAACGTTAGCTGCCAGAACGATAGCCAGTTAGCCCGCACCAGTCTAGTACTACTAACGTTAGCTGCCAGAACGATAGCCAGTTAGCCCGCACCAGTCTAGTACTACTAACGTTAGCTCCCAGAACGATAGCCAGTTAGCCCGCACCAGTCTAGTACTACTAACGTTAGCTGCCAGAACGATAGCCAGTTAGCCCGCACCAGCCTAGTACTACTAACGTTAGCTGCCAGAACGATAGCCAGTTAGCCCGCACCAGCCTAGTACTACTAACGTTAGAGAGAGAGAGAGAGAGAGAGAGAGAGAGAGAGAGAGACTCACTGTTTAGTTGAAACGTCCAGGGCAGGAGAGCTTGATCCGCCATATAGCTTGTTAGCCAAGTGTTAGCTCAGCTGAGCTCGTCGACGTTAGCACAACACTCAACAAGTACATTCCTTTGTCCATTTCCGCTCGAACAGCCTGCAAACTACCTGGCGTTCTATCGCCCTGCTCTAAGACAAACTCTAACCTTAACCAACTTTGAAAGAGTGCCTAAGCTTAACAGTCTAAATAACTTGCAGTCACGGCACGGCACGCTCTAAGACAAACAACAGTCCTAGTACCAGGAACCAAGCTAGAAGCTAGAATTGGAACATTAGAAATTGGATTCGGCCAATCAGAGATCGTCTCTGTGAAATTCTGCCATGAAAAAAATACTGGCGTCGGCCAATCAGAGAGCGTCTCCGCGAAATGCGGCTATGGAAATTCTCACGGAAGTTCACGCTGCTTTCTAGACCGCTTCAAATCGCGCTCGGATTCCAACATAATAGTCATATTTCAACGCACAACGCCGTATGCACTGATTGGCTGTGACGGAGACAGCGATCAAACTGTGACGCGCACTCAGAGCGCTATCGCGTATAGCCCGGGCCGAGAAATACAAAAAAAAAAAAAAAAAAAAAAAAGTCACTTCCTGCTCTGGAAAACGATGTTTTTTTTAATTTAGATAATAACGTTATATTGTGCATTGGAAATACAAACATACTTAAAATGAGTAAATATTATTAATTTTAAACATGTTTATATTATTTATAGGGCTATAAAACACAAAAACGAAAAAGTTTTATTGTCTTCTTCTCTGATTTAACAGCAGCTGGCCAGCAGGTGGGTCGGCGCCCTAGCGCCCCTAGTGGTAGAGCCGCCACTGCCTACGGTATAGGAGATGTGTTTTACATCAAATCCAAGATGGTGGAAAATCCAATATGGCGGACTTTATGGGTCCTTGAGGCAAATTTGTAGAGGGGCATAGAGATGGATGTCTGTATCAAGTTTTATGTAAATCGGACTCACGGTATAGGTTTAAATTTGACCTTTAATTATAGCGCCCCCTTTTGACCAATTGGGGTCATATTTGTTGGAGACCATTTGTACACAACTTCCAATCAATGGGTCAAAGTACCATTTACCATCTCTCAGGAATTTGCAAAACCAATGCTGAAAAAAAGAAAATCTATTAAATGTACACAAAAACAATAGGGTTTCTGCACTTCATGCTTGAAACCCTAATAATATAGGACAGGGCTATAAACTTCGATGCCCCGAGTCGGAGTTGAACCCTGGTCTCCCACACCGCAGGCAACAACACAGACCACTATACCAAGAGGTGAATTCACTTCTTTGTACCGTGTCTGTGCGTCTTTTGAGGATGTGAGAGTGAGTTTAACCCATAGCACCGCTACTCACCCCAGCCCTTCTTGACTGCGCTTCACGATACCATCCGCTACATATGCAATTTTTTTTTATAGAAATACAGTGCAATTGTGCAGTATTGTGCAAACAAATATGAACAGTGTCATGTTCAGATGCTCACAGTCTTTAGTATATGTGCAAATATATAGTCCACATTGTGACAGACGCTTATGTAGAGTATAGTGTCTATGGGGAGAGGAGATGAGAGACGTGTCAGTGGGGATAAGTAACCCGTTTTCATGGTTCCCTCCTCATGCAAGTAAAAACATTTTCTAAATGGAATATACATACATATTCATGTTTGACATGTGAGTGTCTGTAATTGAGATGCTTCATGGAACCACCCCACAAATATGAGGAGATTCGTGAGATGGATTTTTATCATCTCTGTCTCATGATGCTTTTGGGAAATCGAGGTCCTGGTCTGTATCAGTGGCGGCTGCTGACCAAATCTTTTGGTGAAGCAACATTTATATTTTTAAAACATCCCCCACTGTGTGTGTCAGTGGTGGCTGGTGCGTTAAAAATTTGGGGAGGACGGGAGAGATAAAAAAAAAATTAATAAAGAAGTCAAGCTTTATTTAACTACGAGGCATTTATTCATCATATAAATTTTTTTTATAATATCAAACAAGACTGAATCTGTGCTAACCGAATACAGAAGCCATGTTCGCTGGATTTTGGGGGAAAACAATATCTTTGACCTGTATTGGTCCCCTTGATACCACATTGTTGGGTATGGCTTATGACACTTGGCCATAGTGCAGGGTCTTGTGAGGTCAAACCATTGGTGGTGGTGGTGGTGGTGATACTGCTGCTTGTAGAGGTGGGTGACACGTCATCTTCATGATGGGCAGGTGTTATGGTCTCACTGAAGGTGGATGTTGACGGGCAGGGTTCCTGCAAGTTTCAACAGGTTACATTTAAGACCTTTTTAAGACCACTTTCAATAGAATCTAATATGTTGCCATACCAGCAAAGAACTATTAAGGAAAATGACTAAGAAGTAATTCCATATGTATTGGTCTGATAGGCTATTACTACCATACTGCTTACCTTGCAGCCTGAACATTTCCCCCCCAAACACATTTAAACATGATACAGAGAAGTTATTGCAACATAGAAGTCATTTCCATCTACCATCTCTCATTAAACACTGTGTAAAGTTAGCTTGGTGTATTGAATCTACCATCTCTCATTAAACACTGTTACAGTTAGCTTGGTGTATTGAATCCACTATCTCTCATTAAACACTCAACTGTGTACAGTAAGTTAGCTTGGTGTATTGAATATACCATATTTCATTAAACACTGTGTTACAGTTAGCTTGGTGTATTGAATCCACTATCTCTCATTAAACACATAACTGTGTACAGTAAGTTAGCTTGGTGTATTGAATCTACCATCTCTCATTAAACACTGTTACAGTTAGCTTGGTGTATTGAATCCACTATCTCTCATTAAACACTTAACTGTGTACTAGGGCTGGGCGATTCTTGCTAAAATGTGAATCACGATTTTTCTCTCTAAGAATTGAGATCACGATTCTCTCACGATTCTTATTTCGTCAATAAAATAAAAAGTAAAAAAAAAAATTTAACTTTATTTTTTTTTATATAAAAAAACTCATCATAACTTAGAAATTAGATTGCATAGGTCTATGAATCGAGATCGCGATTTATTTTCGATTAATTGCCCAGCCCTACTGTGTACAGTAAGTTAGCTTGGTGTATTGAATCTACCATCTCTCATTAAACACTGTGTGATTGATTGATTGAAAAGTTTATTAACAGATTGCAGAATGGGTACAGTACAGTACAGCTCAATACATACAATTGTTAAGGGGATGCAGACCAGAGAAAGACTTTCGTCTTGTTTACATCAGGGTCCCCCATTTTCAATTCATCATAACATATATGACATACATGACATACATATAGACAGTACTGCTACATCTATACATTTATGACATATCAGATTTGCAAATACAGTACTGTTTGTGATACAAAAGTGTCCAGGAAAAGAGTGTATATACATTTGGCGTAGAAACTGTACATTGGAGGAGGTTGGGTGGGTGGGGTGGGGTTGGGTGGGTTGGGTGAGGGCTGTACATTGGAGGTGGGGGGGGGGGGGGGTTGGGTAGGGGACACACACACATTTTACACTGTACATTGGAATACTGACAAAGCCTTACTTGGTCATGTACTGTACAACTAGGTTAGGACATTTGTAGGGGCCAGTTTCAAATTGCAGTCTCACGTACTGTAGGTGTTTTTTGAGAGTGTTTTTGAAAGTGGGTAGTGATTCACATTCCTTTACAGCTTTAGGTAGGGCGTTCCACATTGATGTGGCATAATTGCGAAACGTGTTTAGTCCCTTGTTTGAGCCGAATCTGGGTTTTACATGATTTGTGGAGCTCCCTCTGGTGTTGTGATCGTGGTATTCACTGACCTTTGGGAAGTATTTTGACATGTACATGGGTACCTTGGTCGCGTAGTGTATCTTGTAGACCAGGCCCATTGCAAGTTGCTGTACTCTGTCGTCTACTCTAAGCCATCCTAGGTTGTCAAAGTGGGCAGGGGTGAGGTGGGTTCTAGGAGTTAGGTCAAGCAGTAGTCTGACTAGCTTGTTTTGAGATGTTTGTAATTAGTTTTTTAGTGCCTTTGAGGTGCTTTGGTACCATGAGGTGCAAGCATAGTCGTAGTACCCTTGAATGAGTGCTCCTGCTAGAGTCTTCAGGGTATTCTTGTTTACCAGAGAGGAGATCCGGTACAAGAATCGCGTTCGTTGGTTGACTTTTTTTATTACATTGGATGCCATTTTGTCACAGGAAAGATTAGCCTCTAGGATGGAACCCAGGTAGGTAATTTCATCTTTCCTTGTGATAATATTGTCACCCACTGCAACCGAGAAGCCGTCGGTCTTGCTGAGTTTGTTATTTGAACCGAAGAGAATGGACTCTGTTTTGCCCATGTGTAATGATAGTTTGTTGTCGGCGAGCCATATGCAGATTTTGCCTAGTTCCGAGCTGAGGGCTTTTTCAACCTGCAACTTGTTCTTGTCAGAGACCAGCAGGGCTGAGTCGTCCGCAAACAGGAACAAGTTGCAGTCACAAGCTGACGACATGTCATTTGCATAAATTAGGAATAGTAGCGGTCCTAGTATGCTTCCTTGTGGAACACCACAGCTCACTGTGAGGGGGGGGGGGGGGTAGGGTACCGTTTACTTCCACCATCTGTTCCCTCCCCTCCAGGTAGGATTGTATCCAGCTCACTGATAAACTATCAAAACCAATTGCTTTTAGCTTGTCAATCAGAATGGTGTGATTGACAGTGTCGAAGGCCTTTTGTAGGTCCAGCATGACCATGCCGCAGTATTTGCCCACGTCCACCTCTTGTTTGATGTGGTCGTTCAAGTAGAGAAGGCATGTGTCCGTGGAGTGGGATGTTCTGAAGCCAGATTGGAATTCGTAGATTAGAATTTTTTCCGCGAGGTACTTTTCGATCTGTTCGTATACTATTTTTTCCATGACTTTCGAGATGGATGTAAGGATAGAAACAGGGCGGTAGTTACCCGGGTCTAATTTGCTGCCCTTTTTGTGCAGGGGTGTTACTCTCGCAATTTTGAAGTCCTTGGGGACGTGTCCCTGTTTTATGGAGAGGTTTATTATGTGTGTGATGACTGGGGTGATGGCTGCTGCTGAGTCTCTGAGGAATTTGGAGGGGATGTTGTCATGGCCAGTGGCCTTGTTTGGTTGGAGGGCGCTCAGTTTTTTGAGTACCTCATCTGTAGTTACCATTTCCAGTTTGAAGTCGTCTTTGTGGACGCCTAGGTTCTTGTAGTATGCTACTATGTGTTCTACCCCATACTGCCCTGAGTGGGAGGGTAGTTTGTTTACCAGTGTTGTGGCTATGTTTGTGAAGAAAGTGTTTAAGTAATTGGCTACATCCAGCTTGTCTGTGATTTCTTTATGTTTATGTTTGAGAACCTGGTTTTAAGTTTTTTACTGCAGCCTAGTTGATTGTTGAGTAATTTCCAAAGTTCACGTGGTTTATTTTTGTTTTCCTCGGTTTTGTCATTGATGAAATTTTTTTTAGCAGTTTTGATCATGGAGTTTACGTCATTTCTTAGTCTGTTTCTTTCTAGTTTGAGTTCAGTCACGTGGTCTTGGAGTTCACTGCTCGTGCTTTTGGTAAGCTTTGACTGGCTTTTACGAAACTCAGAGCATTTTTTGTCTCTGGCTTTCATAGCGGTCAGTATTTCAGTGTGCATCCATGGCTCAGCGCGATTTTTTACCCTGGTGGTTGAAGCCAAGCCAAGTTTCTTCAACCAGTGTACCATTGAGTTCATCTGACCAGTCCAGACTCTCCAGTTCAAGGTTAAAGGCCTCGCTAGAGTAGGTTTTGAGGTCTCTAGATGTGACTGTTTTGTGACAGCCAGCCTTTAGTTTTAGCTTTTTGCGGGTACAGAATATCATATAATGATCACTTAACCCACATGCTATAACCCCTTTATTGGAGATCTTGGACTTGTCAGAGGTCAGTATGAGGTCAATGGTAGTCTGAGTTGATTCACATATCCTTGTGGGTTGGGTGATTAGTTGGCTGAGGCTGTGCAGATCACAAAACCTATTGAAGGATTTGAAGACGGGTGCATCTTTTTGTTGCATATCCGTGTTCCAATCCCCAATAAGAATTTTTTCCGCATCCTCAGCTCCAGCTAAGCACACATCCAGAGTATCATAAAAGCCAGTTTGATCTGGCGGTCTGTATATTGTGCCGACTAGAACAGATTTTGCCCTTTCAAATAAAATGTCCACCCATACGGTTTCAATTGTCTCATGATGAAGGTCAGTACGGGTAATGAATTTGGTGTCCTTATGCATGTACATACAAACACCACCTCCATACTGGTTTCTGTCATTACGGATTATAGTATAGTTCTCTAACTCTATTTCAGGGTCTGTTACAGATGGATCCAGTTTAGTTTCAGTAAAGCATATTAAGTCTACCTTACCGCTCATAAACAGGTTTCTTATTTCATCCAGCTTATGCTTTATGCTGTTTACATTCAGGTGAAAAATGTGTAGTCCGTTTTTATATGCTGTGGTATTGATGTCGTCAAGTTCCAGGTAATTGACTTCGTCTGTGTCTGGTGCTGCTGTGGGGGAGGGTGGGGGGGGCTTTGTTGTTGTCTCCGTGAGGTCTGTGTGTTGGTGTGTGGGGAGGGGGGAGGGGGGGGTCCTTTGTCCTGTGTCTTCTCTGGCGGCAACCCTTTGTCCTCCTGGGCTGGTAAACATAGCCAGCCTGGCTAGGTTGGCTAATTTAGCAGGCGATTTGTCCGTGGGGTTGCCGGTTGGGGGGGCTTTGTTGTTGTGGGTGGGAAGGGGGGAGGGGGGGGTCGGGTCCCGCGCCGTGCTGGTACAACAAAAGACTCGTTCCAGAGTCCTTTTTTCCTGGATGTTTTCGCTGTTAGCTCCGCTGGTTAGCCGGCTATCGGGCGTTGAGATTATAATTTTTTTTTTATTGGTCTTTTTCCCCCTCCATTTTCCTCCGATTTTCTCCCATCCCAATGTTAGTCGTATGCCAATTCCCAGTCCCTTCCTGGTCGCTGCGCACTTACCCCCCACAGTCAGATCATCTGGGAGAGTGGAGGCTACCACGTGCTTCCTCCGACACACGTCCAGCCAATCACCGCTTCTTTTCACCTGGCAGCGCGGATTCTCATCGAGAGGGCGTAGCGTGTGGGAGGACCACACTATCCCCCTCGAGTCCTATCCGCGCTTAGCAGGTGCCCCGACCGAACTGTAGGAGTCGCTGTTTACAACGACCCGGACCCACCCCGCCAGCTTCTCCCACCCTCTAATACAGCCAATTGTATTAGTGCAGACGGCCAGCCAAGCTGGTGACAACCCCGGAGCTGTGAGCTGGATTCGAACAGGCGAATCCAGCTCACAGCTCCGGGGCTGGTGACGAACGCAATCTCCGCTCGGCCACCTAACCGCCCAGGGCGTTGAAATGTTTAAATCCCGCGTCGAGATGGTCGTCATGGTTTCGACCCTCGGTTCACCTCCTCTCGTCTCTGCCTCACGTGTGCTCGTCTGCTGCGGCGTCATTGGGGAAGAGTTGCCGTCCGCGCAGTGGATGTTGCCACGGGTCGAGTTGTTGATGTTGTTGTTGGTCGCGATGGAAACCTCCCTCGCTTCTTGCGCTGCCAGACCAAGTCTTCTAGCCTGAGTTCTGGTCAAGACCGGGCCTGGGTTTAAATGAATGTCTCCCGAAAGTAGCAGAACCAGGATGATCATGGTCCTACGGTCCAATCTGCCATTCGGGGGTAAGTTCTTACATACCGGGCTCGCTGTTAGTAACGTGTGTATAGCCGCCGTTCCGACGTGTAGATGTTTCTTTTCAGAGCCATTGAGAAGGTAGAAGTCACTGTGGGTCTCGTTAAAACCGTTTTCACTTCTCTCCACTTCTGTTTGATGTTGCTTCATTGATGAATTGAGGTATAAATCCGTAATCCATATTAGCAGGAGGAGAAAATGTGCACAAAACCTTGTTGTTTTGGTTCGATGGTGAGAGCTCTCTGTAATGCGACTGCTCATGACTGCGCCGGATGTTAGAAAGTTAGCTTGGTGTATTGAATCTACCATCTCTCATTAAACACTGTGTTAACACATTGTGCGCCATAAACAGCGTAAATCGTTATTGCCCCCGCCATGCGTTGAACGCCGACAACGGCGTAAATCGTTATTGGGATCAATATTTAATTTTTTCGCCATGGTATTCATAATTCATCCAGCCTCCCTCCGGACTGCAGCGGCACTCTGTCTGATATTGCAACGCCTCAATACCGCCGCCTGGTGGATGGTCGGGCGAGTTACACTCACGCCAAACCGGAAGTGGCGATCGGTGCATCGAGGAAATTCCTCCGCCAGAGATATATTGTGGCGTGGATCAATATACACACTCAAGTGCAGTTGGATCGCTTTCAAAGCGCAATAATCGATATGATTTCGGCGTTTATTTTGTCATACAAACCGGAAATGGATCTAGGAGATCGACGTCAAATAATTGGGATCTTTTTCCTCCAGTCTCAGCGGCGAACGGTAAGAGGACACTAACGTTATTTTCAGCCCGATTGTCCATTTCTTTGTTTGCAATCAGTCTGATCGATATATCAACCCATACTAAATAAAGCCGTTACTGACGATCAAGGAATTATAAACTACCCCCCCCCCTTTCCTTCACGCATGATGAAGCATAATGTATACCAATCATATACATTTGAATTTTTAATATAGCGTGTATAGGAAAGAAACGCCAATCGATAATCTATCATATGCGTCAGGGCCTATAACTAGCGTTTTTGGAATTACAGCAGAAAAGCGTAAAAACATACTTATATTCTCGACGGTATTAACACAACAATGTATGAATGAAAAAATATAACGTTCCCACATCCGGAACGATAGATAATCGGTGTTGAATGGGCCATAGTAATGCAGATATAGCTATAATATTTAAAAAATTATAGCCCTGCAAAGAAGGTAAACATCTCCATAGGCTGACAGCGGTGGCAGACTGGGTATAATGATGGGCATACTGCGTGGCAATCAATGTGTTAAAGTTAGCTTGGTGTATTGAATCTACCATCTCTCATTAACTCTTTCCGTGCCACTCACGAGATTTCTCGTGTTTTTTTATAGGTGGTTGAAAGCCACTCACGAGATTTCTCAGATTTTTTTTTTATTTTTTTTTTTTTAGCGATCTGAAAAATTATTGCATCACCCGAGCCTACCCGAGTATAGCCGAGCGGCGCCAGCGATCACTGTGGAAAAAAGCGCCCCCTGTCGTCTCCCAGATGACATAAGTGATTTTGGAATGGACTCAATGAAAATGAATGGGGAAAAAAATCCGGTACTCCACATTTTCCAGTCCACTGATCCAGCCGGGGTTACCACAGTTCATTCTGGAACCTCAGATCCCCGCTGATCATGGAGTTCTACAGTATCGCGTTGGATCCATACACGTATCGATTTTTTCGAATGGTGATCAGGAATTGGAATATACCAGTTGGATACCATCTGATGTCAGGTAAGGACTCTATGTTATCAGTGTTAGGATAATCAGAGTAAGTTTGATGAAGATATAGGCTGTTTTGTGAAATGTCTTCTTTCGGTTTCACTGTAAAAGTCCGAGAGGAAATCAACGAGGCGATTATCCGTGCGCGGCCGTAATGTGCTTGCGTGCATGTATAATATTGATCATCTAGCGTTTATTTGAAAACGATTCATAAAAAGGCCGACGAATATCAACGTTGTGGAATATTCCACTAAAAGGCGATTTTCATAGAATGCTCCAGAATGGGCTGTTTTTTATATCAAAACGGGGGCTTTTCTAACTGCTCTGAAACGGAAACGACGCGATAAAAAAAACAATCTGCCTTGACAGCACTGACTGGAAAATAGTCTTTGATAATGCGATGGGCAGATTAGACACATAGCCATAATTTAAAACATAGATTAGGCGATATTAACGTTAACATTGGCGCCGATGGTGGCATTCAGCCGGTAAAAAGGAAAACCAGGCGTGGCGCTCAAAGTGTTAAACACTGTGTTACAGTTAGCTTGGTGATCATCATTGTGATGTAACATAAGCTAAGCTAAAGGTAGCTAACAAAATTGGCTAGCTAATGTTAGCATCCAAGCTTTTACAAACACTGTACTTACTTTTTCATCCTCAACTTTTTTTCTGATCCAGATGCATAAGTCCTCTCCATGTTGCTGATTTATACTTCGGTCCTTTGGTGCAAAGTTTCATTTAGCCTACAGTGCTACTGCCTACACAGTAATGTTACTAGGGCTGACCCCTATAAGTCGATTAGTCGACTAATCGGTCGAAAGGAGCCGTAGTCGACTGGCCAACCTCTTAGTCGAATATATAAAAAAATATATATATATATAATTTTTTTTTTTTATATTTATTTTTTTAATCATTCTTTCCAAAAGAAAAGAGGCCTAGAAGCATGGCTAACGCTAATGGCACGCATACCAGAGGCTAACTGCCTATGAAAACAGGCACAGAGGCACTGAAAGAGGATTTCACCCATCTAATGAACACACTAGACTAGACAAATATCAAGATGTATCCATCAGTGGACCAATTGCATGTTTTTGCAGAGGACAAGAAGCCTTCAGTCTTATTTACTTATTTATTTAAGGCCTTCAGCCTTCATTATTATTATTATTATTTTTTTGTCGACCAATAGTCGACTAGCGGAAAATGTTGGCCAATCATAGTCGACCATCCAAATCCTTAGTCGGGGACAGCCCTAAATGTTACTGACTGGGCTCTCCAAGCCCTCTCAAAGCATGGGATAGGAAATGGTGTTCTCTGATTGGTGTAGAAAAAGTGTCAGAACTGTCAATCATTCAAGCCCCATTCAAATGAATGAGTGAGGTTCAGCTTCACTGGGCGCGCACTTAGACCAGTTACTGTCCAATCAAAGGTGCTATTTAGCTGCCATTCACTTACATTAGCTAGTGAAGCCATAGGAATGTTGCCTCACTAGCCAATGTAAGTGATTGGGAGCTGTGTATCACTTGAAAAAAAATAAAAAATTCACTGGCATTTTTTTCCACAGTGGAACACATTTATAATAAAAAATATATAAAAAATAATAATAATAATAATAATAAAATATATATATGTATATTAATAATAATACTTTTTTTCCATTTTTTTTTCTTTCTTCTGTATACTAGTGAAGCACTGCCTCACTAGTAGTCATGCAATAACCTCCACTGGTCTGTATTCAGCATGATGTTTTAGTCACAGGCTCCATCACTTCCAGGAACTATCAGGGGTGGAATCAATCTTCTTTCCTCTTCATGGCTTGTGACGTCCAGCTTCAGTTCGACTTTTGTGACTTTTGGCGTGTGATATAACAGATACCATTTTTGCTTTGTTTCACTGAACTATGAAAGGCGGAACCTATAGCCTACTGTGTCGATTCTCCATCTGGCTCTGCGTGCAGATCTCTCGGTTGGTTTCCTCCGGGGTTCGTAGCTCCTCTATTGCACCACTGTCCCATTCTTTCTGCTGTCGTCTCCTATTTCACTCCGTTGTGTCACTCAGAACAACGAGATTGTATGACAGAGAGGGCCAACATAAAGGACTCTGAGACAATGTATGTTAGCCTGTGTCACATGCAGTACTTTGGTGCTTGTTCTTGGAATCCTATACTTCAAACTACTCACCTAGACGTCCTGCCTTTCTCTCCATCCCCATTGACTCTCTATCCAAGCCACCACCCAATAGCTGCCTTGGCCAATATAAAATAAATGGTAAATGGTGCATTTACTGTATATATCACTTCTATCCAAAGCGCTTTACAATTTTGTTCCTCACATTCACCCATTCACTCCCACATGCAAGGTGCCAACCTGCTCATTGGGAGCAATTGGGGGTTAAGTGTCTTGCTCAAGGATACTTCGACACACTGCCCGGGAGATGCAGGAATCGAACTGGGAACCTTCCAATTACCAGATCTACCTCTGGAGCCACTGTCGCCCCACCAAAAAAAATTGCAAGAATGTATCATTTTAATATCTATTATACATTCGACCATTTGTATGCATGTATGTCATTGGACGCGTGAATGTGCTCAGTGGCATAGCGGCCTGTCAGAGTTATCTATAGGCCAATCATTGTCAGGCTTTCTCTCAAGCACTTTATTCTCCCTGCACAATCCGTGCATGTGCGATTTATGTGCGATTTACTGCCCTCTTCAATTAAATACCATGTAATACTTCCTGTGATGTTGATCCAGTGTCATTGGTCTTGTTCAATGTCATTCTACATCCAGAAATACTGTCTTTAGAAGAGTGATACATTTTTTAACAAACATTTTTTAAGCAACCTCACAGTAGGGTTATGGCTACTGTGAGGCATCAAATTTCATCAACAAAAGCATCAAATTTGCTGACGACACAGTAGTGGTGGGCCTGATCTCTGCAAACGATGAGAGGGCCTACCTGGAAGAGGTAGAGGTTCTGGCGCGGTGGTGTCAGGAGAACTGCCTCTCCCTGAACGTCAGCAAAACAAAAGAGATTATTGTGGACTTTAGGAGGTCAGGGTCAGGGACTACAGCCCCCTCAGCATCGACGGGGCAGCAGTCGAGAGAGTGAACAGTTTTAAGTACCTCGGAGTCCACATATCCGAGGACTTGACATGGACCACACACATTGACAGTGTAGTCAAGAAGGCACGGCAATGCCTCTACTTCCTTAGGCGCCTAAGGAAGTTCAAAGTGAGTCAGAAGATACTTAAGAACTTCTACTCATGCACAATAGAGAGCATCCTGACTGGCAATATCACCTCCTGGTTTGGGAATAGCACCGCACAAGACCGTAGCAGACTACAGAGAGTGGCCCGTTCAGCCGAACGCACAATTGGAGGTGGGCTTCCCACTCTCCAGGACATTTACAACAAGCGTTGCTGGGGTAAGGCTAAGAGAATAATCAAAGACTCTAGCCACCCAAACAACTGCCTCTTTGAACTGCTGCAGTCAGGCAAGCAATACCGGAGTCTCATGGCAAGCACAGAGAGACTCAGAAGGAGCTTCTATCCCCAGGCCCAGGAGTTCAAAACTTGTAATCCCTATCTGATTGGATCAGATTCATTTCAACTCATTATGAATTGAAAATGGGGGACCCTGATGTAAACAAGATGAAAGTCTTTCTCTGGTCTGCATCCCCTTAACAATTGTGTGTAGTGAGCTGTACTGTATTGTACCCATTCTGCAATCTGTTCATAAAAAATTCAATCAATCAATCAATCAATCAATCAATCAATCAATCAATCAATCAATAGGGATTACAAGTTTTGAACTCCTGGGCCCAGGCCATCAGGATGTTCAACTACAATAACACTATGTAACAAACCATCAAATACACTCACAGAACACACATCCACACATACATACTCACTTTAAATAAACAACTCACTGTAGCACCCACTTTACCCACTTTAGACACTTTAACACACTTTATATTTATTGGTAAAGAGATTTGCACTACAACTCATACCTCATTGCACCTTACCCTAAATTGTACCTCATCCCATTTCTGCATTGTACTGTATATTGTATTGTAACTCAGTCACTTTCTTTTCCTACTCTGCATTGAATATTGTATATATGTATATTGAACACTTTTGTTTACACTTGTTTACATACTTTTGACTTTCTATTTTATACTTCTCTATTTTTTACTATTTTTATCTAGCACACTCTCAGGAGCAAAAGGGAAAAAAGCATTTCATATAAAAGAATTCTGTATTGGGGCGGCTAAGTGGCGCAGTGGGCAAGGCGCTCGCCACTAACGCAGGAGATGCTGGGTTCGAGCCCAGCTCTCGGCATTGCTACCAGCTTGGCTGGTCGTTCATACTAACGCAATTGGCAGTGTTAGGGGTGGGAAGCTGGTGGGTGGGGATCGGACCTTGTGGACAGCGACTCCTACAGGTCGGTTGGTGCGCCTGCGCAGCAGAATTAGGAAGCAACGGGGGCGGCGTGTCCCTCCCTCGCCGCTGAGAGATCGCGCTGTGCAGGTGAAAAGATGCGACGGCTGCCTCCTCGTGTACCGGAGGGGACACGTGATGCAAGGCTTCGTCCACATTGCAGCCGGCCTGTGGGAGGCATGGCCTAACAGTGTTCGAGACAGGGGAGGGTAGAATTGGACAATACGAAATTGGGATGGGAGAAAAATAGAAAATGGGAGAAAAAGTAGATAAAAAAAAAACTATTCTGTATTTTTGTATGACAACTAATAAAGAAACTTTAACTTGAACTTGATTGATAATCACATAATATGTGTGAATCTGTGAATATTATTTTAATGAATGTCTGATCACTAAGTGTGTCTGACTCTTACCACCTAAACTGCATGGACTACAGCATAATATATGAGTACTGGCTAAGCGTCCCGCTCTTAAGCCTATCGAGATATAGCCAAAGTTCGACCGCCGCCCGGTGCAGGCGGATGGAACGAGTCCCACCCTGCCTGTTGATATAAGCCGCTGCCGTCATACTGTCCGTTCTGACCAGAACGTGCTCGCCTACCACCAGGTGGTCGAACCGTTTGAGGACCAGGAGGACCGCCTTCAATTCCAACACATTGATGTGCGGGGTAGACGGGCCAGCATGGACCTTCGTCCAGCTGCCCCCCACTGCGTTGGTCCGACACGTCCCTCCCCAACCCGTGAGAGAGGCGTCGGTGAAGACCGTGATGTGTGAGCGCCTGCTGCCCATGGGGACCCCAATGGTGAGGATACCCAGCCTCCTCCAATGGGCGAGATCTCCCCATATCGACAAAGGAACCGTCAACCGTTTCCATTTGTCCCTCACCGGATCTATTCCCATAGAGAAAAACCACCTCTGTATCCTCCTCATGAAGAGGAGGCCAAGAGGAACCACCGTGTGAGCAGATGCCATCATACCGAGCAGGCGCATCACTTGCAGCGACGTGACCGTCCCTCCCAGACGGAAACCCCCGAGCGTGTGAACTGCTCTGAGAGGGTTACAATCATGGGCCTTGACCACCTGTTGACTGGGAAGAGGTGTACTCTTCTTCCGGTTCACAGCTAAACCCAGCCTGGTGAGGAATTCCACCACCAGCCTGGTATGAGACCTGGCAACCTCCTCCGAACGACTGAGGAGTAGAATGTCGTCGAGATAGAATAGAACCCGTATTCCCCAACGACGTAGAGGCTCCAGCGCAGTCGCCACGCACCTGGTGAATGTGCGGGGAGCCAGAGAATAGCCGAACGGCAACCTCTGGTACTCGTACGCTACGCCCTGAAACAGGAACCGCAGGAACTTCCTGTGAGGAGGGAAAATCGGGATGTGAAAATACGCATCCTTCAGGTCTATGGAGGTGAACCAGTCTCCCCTTCTGACAGCAAGCAGCAGGAGTTTGACGGTCAACATTCTGAATGGTCTCGCTACAATCAGACGATTGAACGCGGACAGATCCAGTATAGGTCTGACCCCTCCCGTTTTTTTGGGCACCAAACCTGAGAACGGAGGGTGGGGTTGTGCGAACTGCAACACAAGCCCCTCCCTCAACGTTCTCTCTATCCACCCCTCCAACGGCATTCTTGTCGCCAAATGTGAAAATAATCCCACAGCGCACCCGCCGTCAACTGACGCTGGGCCGCAAGGAACAGTAGATAGTTGGCCCGGTCCCTCCCACTGTGCGACGCACCCAAGGGGGGACCCCGACAGAAAGGGCCGGTTTGATACGGGAGAAGCTGCCATCAAACTGGTTGACACACCCCCCCCCCCCTGAACACCCCTCTAGCGCATGCTGAGGAGTTGTTCTACAGCTAGACACGCAAGGCGTGAGGACCCCATGGGCTCCTACACGCTGTAGCCCTGCAGTGATATTGCTATCACCCAAATCACGCTCGCCTCTTCTTTGCAGACCACTGCCGCTCTCACGGGAGTGGGAGGCATCAGCGTGACACCCCGCCTGGCGAAGGCGAGGCCGGGGTAACCCTTGCTGTGCATTCAACAGAAGAGGCCTCGAGTCCCCCTGCTGACCACTGTAGCTAGTGGCAGCCGTAACACCAGGCTCACCCATCACACAACATGTGGTGCAGGAGCCACGCGACAGCACAACATTCTTACGGACAGACCCAGGCTCAGCCATCAACTGGGTGTCAGCCCCTGTCCCCATGAGAAATGAAAAGTGGGGCCGCATGCGCTTCAAAGAAGGTTCGCGGCCCGCAGCCAAAGGAAAACGATCAGAGCCCCGCTTCCGTGGGTAACGGAGAGAGGATTGAATGGGGAGCGGGCTGCTCGCGGCAGAATGACGACGGCTTGTTTTATCCAAGCCGAATACACCCAAAATGGCCGATCCCTCGGCCGCCAAGGCTGTCGGCCTTGTGGATCCCTGTTGACTCTCCGCCCAGGGTACCACTGGCGGGGGAAACATGGCCGCCTGTCGAGGGCCTCGCCACAGTCGTTGACGAGGCCGTGCTCCAACCTCTGGCTGCACAGCGTGAGGCGGTGTGGGACCCAGATCAACAACCGCCTGCGCCTCCACAGAACGACCAAAAAGTCCTTCCGTGGAAAAAGGAGTCGTGAGGAGAGAAAACCTATCCTCTTCCCCAAGAGGAGAGTGCTCCAACCAGACATGCCTAACAACAAACGTTGATAGCATCCTAATCCTCCCCGCAGTTATAGCTTGCGACTGAGTCAATATCTCTATAACACCACAAACATGCAACATGTTTACAATGTCGGCTGGACCCATAGCCCCACTACCCGACGCCAATGTGGATAGGAAAATAGCCAGCTGAGCCATAACACTGGCCGCCGCTACAAACCATCCTGCAGCAGTATACCACTCATCCGTCCATACTGCCACCCTCCGAGCCGATTCGCTCTCAAGCATCGGCCGGGTGGGACATCGTTCATCCCCGCCGGGGCACAGGAACAAAGCTACCTGGCTACGTAGCCACGGTACACCCGGCCTGCACCCTGTTGTTAGCCCTTTTACCCGTAAAAAAGGTAAATAAGACTCAGCGAAACCCCCCACATTAGCAACCGACTGACCTTCATCAATGAACCGGGCAAGAGGAGGGAAAAGCGGCAGTGGAATCGTCCACTGCAGTGGAACGTTCACCAAGCCACTCCGCCCCTGGCGCCGAAACACACTCCACAGCATTACTAACACCAACATCAATGTCAAACTATGACCTCTGCCAGTGGGTCTTGGACTTCCTGACTGGCAGACCCCAGGTGGTGAGAGCAGGCAACTGCACCTCCTCATCCATCACCCTCAACATAGGGGCCCCCCAGGGCTGTGTTCTGAGTCCCCTCCTCTACTCCCTGTACACACACGACTGTGTGGCTCAGCGGAGTAGCAATACAATCATCAAATTTGCTGACGACACAGTGGTGGTGGGCCTGATCTCTGCCAACGACGAGAGGGCCTACCTGGAAGAGGTCAAGGTCCTGGCGGGATGGTGCCAGGAAAACAGCCTCTCCCTGAACGTCAGCAAAACAAAGGAGATGATTGTGGACTTCAGGAGGTCGGGGGTCAAGGACTACAGCCCCCTCAGCATCGACGGGGCACCGGTTGAGAGAGTCAACAGCTTTAAGTACCTCGGAGCCTACATATCCGAGGACTTGACATGGACCACACACATTGACAGTGTTGTGAAGAAGGCACGACAACGCCTCTACTTCCTCAGGCGCCTAAGGAAGTTCCAAGTCAGTCAGAAGATCCTTAAGAACTTCTACTCATGTACAATAGAGAGCATCTTGACCGGCAACATCACCTCCTGGTTTGGGAATAGCACTGCACAAGACCGAAGCAGACTACAAAGAGTGACACGTTCAGCCGAACGCACAATTGGAGGGGGGCTCCCCACCCTCCAGAACATTTACAACAAGCGTTGCAAGGGCAAGGCTAAGAGAATCATTAAAGACTCCAGTCACCCGAACAACTGCCTCTTTGAACTGCTGCGGTCAGGCAAGCGATACCGGAGTCTCAAGGCGAGCACAGAAAGACTCAGAAGAAGCTTCTATCCCCAGGCCATCAGGCTGCTAAACGAACAATGAATGAACACTACACAACAACAACCACCAAACGCACATAGCACACACATCCACACGCACACACTCACTTTAAACAAACACACTGTAGCACCCACTCCACACACTTTATAGCACACACCCACTTTAAACAAACACACTGTAGCACCCACTCCCCACACTTTATATTTATTGATGAAGGATTGCACTACAACTCGTACACCTTACTGTAAATTATACCTAAATTGTACCTCATCCCATTTCTGCTTTGCACTAGATAGTACTGTACATTAGTACACTGCATAGTATTGTATATTATATGGTAACTCAGAACATTGTACATATGTCTATACCGAACACTGTGACCTCATTTTCTTCTTCTAAATTACATGCTATATTATGTTATTTGATACTATCTTGTCTAGCACAGTCTCTGGAGCGTAACAGTAAGAAGCATTTTGTATGAAAGTATTCTGTATGACAACTATTAAAGAAACTTGAAACTTGAATGCCTGATGACACAGGGCCTAACTGTGTACAAGCCGGCTCGATAGCCAAACCTTGCACGCTGCTCCTTGATCTG
Organism: Notolepis coatsorum; assembly: GCF_963971535.1. Taxonomy (NCBI): domain Eukaryota; kingdom Metazoa; phylum Chordata; class Actinopteri; order Aulopiformes; family Paralepididae; genus Notolepis; species Notolepis coatsorum. The sequence continues at coordinate 87,921,856 of NC_140181.1, read as the reverse complement.
CTGCCACCAGACGAGGAAACATCAGAATAGGCCCGACGTGTCGCTGAAACATGCCCGAAGATTCCAGGGGTAAGCAAACCTCCGGTAAACTTTCAACATTACGCAATTTCTCTAATCTTTTCATAACAACTAGTTACATAAGGCGTCTTGCGACCGTTATGATGGAAACGAAAATAGAGGAAGAGTGTTTGGTGACCATGCCGAGTATCTTATAGAGAACGCCTCTATAGGGGCGGGGCCCGGCAGGTGATGGGCGTATTTGTTTTTTCGTTGATGGTGTACAATAGGTACATGAGATGAGGTATATCTCGATAGGCTTAAGAGCGGGACGCGATGGCCAAGTACGATAATATAACGTATAACATACATCATGTATACTGCACCTGTGTTTACTTTACTTACTCATAGTATATATTCAGCATGGCGTGCTGAAGTGTTATTGACCATATTCATTGTAACATATAATATAACTGATAGGGCATACAGACTCTCATCTGCACCTTTGATTACACTGTTTACTTTCTCATATTATTATATTCTGAGTTAATTATATTGTTTACACTGCTTATTTTTTTTTATCTTTATGGTTGTATTGCCTATAGTTATGTCTTCTACTATTACCCTGCCCATACCTGTACCTCCCCTCCCCCATGCTGCTATGACACCTGAATGTTCCCCAAGGTGATCAATAAAGGAATATCTTATCTTATCTAAAGGCTCTGCGTTTAACATGACAATCATTTGACTTCAGGTACATCCGTTGACGTGATCAGTTTGACATGATCTAACTGTCCCACAGCCAAACAACTGGGGGTTAACAGAGGTCCACTTGAGAATAGCCACACAGTTACTGCAGGGACATGGGGCCGCACTGATGTCATCCGGTCCATGTACAACCATCCTAAAGTTGAGAGAGGGACAAAATACTTGATTGGTGCATGCCAATAATGCACTCAATGCGAAGCAGAAGACATACAGTAGGTGATGCTGGGTGACATGCTAGGTTTCCTGCCATCGCCCTTGACCGAGGTACTGGCATTACAATTGGATTAATGGTCCCTGGGAGCCGCACTGGGTGGCTAAGTATTTAGGATGGGTCAAATGCAGAGGACGAATTTCCCCAAGGGGATTAATAAAGGTACGACTTAACGTGACAATGGGAGTGTGTGATCTACACATTGTGACATTGGGTAACAAAGTCCTCTGGCTCAGCCTAAGGTTAATCATAAAGTTAATCATACACACGCTCATCTTTGATCTTCAACAATTCACCCATTGCTACTGTAAATCCCGCCCCCCCTGTAGTTAACTGCTACTCCATCGAGTCAGAGTGACGTAGTGTTTTTAGCACAGATTAGGGTAACCGGAACGCAGGATGTAGTGAAGGGTGAATTGAGTTGATAAGACTGTGACGAATGTTCTAATGCCAGAACCCAAGCGTGGACACAAACGAGATGAGACGAGGAACATAGAGAAAACCCATCAGCGGGTATATTTATTTTTACAAGGGACAATGGTACAGGTGAATAATCGGACTAGGGGTGAACAGATCAAAACACAAAAGGAATAAAGTCCAAACGAAATGCAACGCTGAGCGTTGTCCAAAAGGACAACTAAACATAACTGGAACATAAAATATACAAACAAAGAGCTTCCAGGACCAACAAAAGGGGACATGCAGGATAATCACCAGACAGGGTAGTCAGGCTGAGACTGTGACACAAAAGAAGGTACAAAGTTATACATCTCAAACAGTCTATCTTCAGATAGTGGGAAAGGTATACCATTTCTTGCTAAATTATTAAAAACAAAAGCTCATAAGGGGTTATTAAAGACTTTTTAAAAATGGTTCCAAGGTCAAAGTCAGCAGGTGCCACATGCAATGTATGTACAGTATGGCACATACACCACTGGGAGGCTGGGACCCTAAGGAATAATGTCAGACGCTACTATCTTATGTAATATGCAATAAACATGTTTTGAATCTCCTGTTAAAAAAATTATGGTAATCTATTATGGGGTAGATCTTTGAATTTCTTACCCAACATTGTTATTTGGATAGGTCCTTGTGTTTATGTGACAATACAATGATCTAAAATAACTCTTCGATAATTGTTATCAATGCTTTGTCTGTCCCAAATGTTTTGGGATATCCAGATGATAGTGTCAGGTACTCAGCCAGAGAACTGTACAGAACTGTACTTAAACTATGGCAACTATGGGATGGAAGGAGGCATGGGATTAAAACATGATAAGGGAGGTGGTGATGATGCTGATGTTGATGATGATGATGATGATGATGTTGATGATGGTGGTGATGATGATGATGTTGATGATGATGGTGATGATGATGATGATGATGGTGAGGATGATGATGATGATGATGGTGATGATGATGATGATTATGGTGATGATGATGTTGATGATGATGTTGATGATGATGATGATGTTGATGATGATGATGATGTTGATGATGATGATGATGTTGATGTTGATGTTGATGTTGATGTTGATGATGATGATTGTGGGTATGGGTGAATAATGTGAACTGTATGGACGAATGCATCATAACTAAATCTAAACCTGTATCTGAGTATTGATTGTATGTTTAACCAAAAGCCAACCTTCTTACTTAAAATCACAGTGTATGAGAGAAACTCACATAATGCATTTTAAATGATAATAAAAGGCAATCCAACCATTGTTGCATGCTATTTGTCATATACTAACCCTTGTGTAAACCAATTTGATATGTAAACTAATTTGATATGCCTTCCAAGCAGGGCTTGACATTAACTTTTTGGCTCACCAGCCACTGTGGCTAGTGGTTTTCCAAAGTCACTAGCCACTCAGCATTTTCACCAGCCAAAAATCCCCACACTCGCGCCCCCACCCAAAAAGTGTCAGTAGTGTGGTGTGTGATAAAATAACATCTAATCCAATAACATCTGTCCCCACCCGAACATCCCACCCACCCAGACAGTCACACTTTACATTCTCTGTTCCTGTGTAGCTATTTGTGTAATGACAGTATAACAAGTATTGTACTTAGTCATTGTTGCAATGTACTTACTGCATTGAATTGACTCAATACCTAGGAATAAGGTCAGGGTTAGGATTAGGAATATAGTTAGGGTTATTGTTAATGTTAAGGAAGTGTAATGCGGTAAGTACACTGTGTAACAATGAGTATGTAATTACAAAAACTAAGTACAAACTTAATTAATTAAATTGTAGAGCACTGTGATTGTTACCAATATTTTCTTTGATGTCTAGTCCTCTATTCAGTGTGGGGGGGGGGGAGAGACACACGCACACACGCACGCACACACGCACACACACACACACACACACACACACACACCACAGATTCTCACTTGCACTCTCTCACACACTTTAAAAAACATAACTGTATATTATTGTAAATAGTACTCATTACCTTATTCTTAAAGCTTAGCATTGTATTGTATTTTATTCGTATATTACTTTTAGCATGTCTATTTTATTATCTATTCTATTTCATTATTGTATTTTATCACTTTCTTCGCCAGGCTTATGTACATCATTATACCCCTCTCTGCCAGCTCTATTTGTCTATGGAGAAGTTCCCCTTCTTTGCAGGGCTATAACTTTTTAAATTGTATTGCTAAATTGACATTAATATGGCCCATTCAACGTCAATTATCTATCGTTCAGGACGTAGGAACGTTATACTTTTTCATTCACATATTCATACTAAAATACGGTCTAAAGTATAAGTATGTTTTTATCGTTTTCTGCAGCTTTCTCTAGAACGTGATTTATAGCCCTAAATGCATTATATTGATGATCAAATACAGTTTGATAGCGATCTGCGCGAGATAAAAAATTTCAAATGGACGTGCTTATAATTCCGTGGCCAACGTTAGATGATTCATCTAGTGTGGGTGATATGATCATTAGAGCAGTTTGTATCGAACACGTTAAAAAAAAACGCTAAAACTCACCGTAGCTTCCTCGTAGCGTTGGGCGATGAGCGTGGAGCAGAAATATTCCTATTATGGGATGTTGAAATATGCGATCCATCTCCAGGTTGTATAATAGTATATACGTCCAAATCATGTTGTTTATCGAGTTATTGGTAACGGATTGCTATCCATTGTGTCTAGCTCGAGTCCCGGGACTATTAGCGAGTGATCGGACCGAATTGGAATGAGCACCAGCTTCCGTTTCCTGTTTCCGGTTTGGCCGATCCGCCGATCGGCCACCAGATGGCGCTCTTGAACCGTTGGAGAGTTGAGAGGGGATCAACAGTAGATCTCAAGTCTCCGGGGGAGAAATATGATTGCGATCACAGATTTTTGAAATATTGATCTCAATGACGTGTTACGGCGTCATTGGCAGAATTAGCATGGCGGGTAATGACGAGTTTAGGCGTCTCTGGCAGAGAAAGTGTATTATTGCATTTTATTATTGTATTTTATTATTGTATGTTTGCACAATCACGGCGGGTATGGCCACCATAATTTCACTACATGTCTCGTGTATGTACTGTATGTGTTACAAAGGATCAGATTAAACCGAGTATATATATTTATTGATTGATATATATTGCATGGTATTTGTATATCGTTTGATATCCCTTGTATATTCCTTGTACATATACACGGAATATCCCTTTAGCCTAGTACGGACCATAATGTTTCATTCTCCTATTGGACAGCGGTCCACAGGCGCCAGGGCCATGCCTCCAGAGTCAGGTTCAAGGCCACCGTCAAGACATGTCTGTACATGCCCGGCCTTGCCCAGGGATACGAGACAGAAATGAGGTTGGCACTAGATTGTTCGCCGTGCATATAAATATGGCGCAGGTGAATACAGAAGTAGAGTTACCCAATAAGTTGAAGCCTCACCCACGATACTCTGTGCGGTGAAGTATGGCCTGTTTGGCCCCAAATAGAGCATTGAGACCGCGTGCGAATTAATAACTGAATTGTCAGAGTTTGGCGCTATACCGTCGAGTGCGACATATTTCTATTAAGTCAGTAATAGTCTATTTGTGTATAGTGTATCGTGCGGCTAAAGTTCTACAGTGACCAGCATCACCAACGCTTCCTCGTACCAGCTAGAGTGCTTATCCAGGCTGGGCTGCTTTCATGGCGCTTTCACCCGAGGAGACCTAGACGAGAACCGTGTGGACATGTACACTGGATTAATCTACCCGACGACTACATAGCCCTTTGCGGCTGGATTATATTTGTTTTGGTCCTGTGATTTATGGAGCGGAGAATCGCCGATGCCTACACATGTGGGATTTACCCTGTGAGGAGCCACGTCGAGTCTGCGCCTCAGAGAGCCTGAGGCCGGCTAGCTTTCTTCACTGTGGAGCTACAGTCTACGGAGAACAGCTGTATTCGTCTGTGGATCAAGAGACTATTGCACCGTCTCCTGTACTTGGAGTCTCCTTAGTCATCGTTGACCAGACTCTCTACTACCGACAGATCCTCTACCCCTGCTGGCTTACAACCGGGGGGACCCTTCCAGTATCTCCCGCTATATATTACTAGTGTACCATAGATATAATTCCCTAAGATTCAGGTTGTATAATTACCTCCTGCGTAACCAGAGAATGGACATTCATTATTGATTTGCCTACGCACATTCCTTTGCCTTATAAGCGCATCCAAAGTAAAATAGAGAAGTATATTATGTACCTTTTGCTGCAATAAATACTTAATTACCACTTTGTGTGGAACCGATTCATTGTGGGAAGTGTTCATCATATTTATATATCATGTACTGTATGGCCAGTAATTAAAGTACATAAAGCGGTAGTGGTTTAATGATACCATACTTATCAATACAGTCAGGGAATTGTACCCCTCAGTTACAGTATGTGACGAATAAATCTCTTGAATCTTGAATCGTATCATCTCTTCTAACAGGGTGACTGCAGGGTCATCCCTGTGTCCCGTCACAGATGGAAAGTGGGGGAGCGGCTGAGGTTCCCATCTGGCGCCCTATGTTGCACCGCTCCTGTCCCTCATGAATGATTGATTTGACCTTTCCTGTCATCGGCGGCTCGACTATTGTTCTAACTCTCTCCCTCCTTTATGTGCACGCACGTGTCCAGCACGGCGGTGACCGCGGTGTCGAGGGCCTCCGTTTGGTTATCGAGTTTCCACGGCAACCTTGGCCGCATGATGACGACCCCCTCGTCGTTCCGTCTTGAGTCATCATTGATTGATTTGCGGGATGACTTGTCCTTTATCGGGGCCATGCTAACTCACGAGGACACATCTGACAGGTCTGAAAGCTTTCATCGCGTGAAACACATTGATAATTACATCCCTGAAATGACTGTGTTGTTTCTTTCAATAAAAAAAACATTACATTTTATAATGAGTGTATCTCCTGAACCGTTAGCTGTATAGAGATATATCCAGAGATGCGACTTCTCGTGGGAAAACAAATTAGCCAGAATATAAGTCCACCATATTGGATTTTCCGACTCCCCCTCGGAAATTCACGTGATTTGCACAGAATTTGCTCTGTGGCATCTTGGGACCAACGTCTTTAAATAAGTTATTTTAGCCACCGTCAGCATATATGTAGTTTTATTCCTCTCAAGTCTCTTGGGTGGCATTGGTATGGAAATCAAGCTGCTGTGTGCTACTCGTCGTACAGTATGGTAGCGGTGCTACTTCGGGTCATCGGTGTAGGAGATTTGAAGGATATCTAAAGACTATTTGTCTATCTGTCATGCGCACACACATGCACCTGCAATGCAACACACTATCCGTTATGCGCAATTATTACATCATGCCTGCACATACACCTGCATGCAAACACACACACAGAGAGAGAGAGAGAGAGAGAGAGAGAGAGAGAGAGAGAGAGAGAGAGAGAGAGAGAGAGAGAGAGAGAGAGAGAGAGAGAGAGAGAGAGAGAGAGAGAGAGAGAGAGAGAGAGAGAGAGAGAGAGAGAGAGAGAGAGAGAGAGAGAGAGAGAGAGAGAGAGAGAGAGAGATTTAAAGTCATCATGATAAGCACAGGGGTTTGTGGCACATGTCTCTGTGTCCCAGTCATACTGTATGTCTCTGTGTCCCAGTCATACTGTATGTCTCTGTGTCCCAGTCATACTGTATGTCTCTGTGTCCCAGTCATACTGTATGTCTCTGTGTCCCAGTCATACTGTATGTCTCTGTGTCCCAGTCATACTGTATGTCTCTGTGTCCCAGTCATACTGTATGTCTCTGTGTCCCAGTCATACTGTATGTCTCTGTGTCCCAGTCATACTGTATGTCTCTGTGTCCCAGTCATACTGTATGTCTCTGTGTCCCAGTCATACTGTATGTCTCTGTGTCCCAGTCATACTGTATGTCTCTGTGTCCCAGTCATACTGTCTCTGTGTGCCTTTAGTTGACTCCTCCCCCTGTTTAAAAAAACCATTGGTCCTCATTCTCAAACGGACATACGTAAAACTTACCAAGGAATTCCTTCGTAACTCGATTTACGTACTTATTCGGCATTCTCGAACCGCTTTGAATTGTAAATTCTTTGTAGGATTTACGTACTCGAAAAGGCAGTCGTAATGAGTGATGTATTTCATTTGTGGGAACCCAGCTACGAAGATTTTGGCCACATACGTAGACCGTTTCACACATTCAGGAATCCCGAGGAGGATTTTTGTAAATGTGTTGGTACGACATTTTTACCAAGATATTTCCAAAGGTACTTACGAACACATTCGCAAATGAGGACCATTGTTCCTAACAAGAAAGGAATAATTCTGCTGTTTTACCGTCAAACTTCAGTCGAGTTATACAACTTTTAAGGTGAGACAATGAGGCAGAGCACTGTAATATTATGTATATTACACGCACACACACACGCACACACACATACATACATGTGCGTAATCACACATAAGCACACATGACAATACTGAGACAGTCTTGGTTAAGGTCCTCTGTCTTGCCCTCCTTTTTATTTTGCCTTGATGCTCTCTCCCTCCCTCCCTCCCTCCCTCCCTCCCTCCCTCCCTCCCTCCCTCCCTCCCTTCCTCCCTCTCTCCCTTGCTCCATTCCCCTGCTCTGAATAAAACATCACTGGCGAGACCTGCTCCTCTGTCTCTCTCTCTCTCACACACACACACACACACACGAGCAGACACACACGAGCACACACACACACACACGCACGCACGCACGCACGCACACACACACACACACACACACACACACACACACACACACACACACACACACACACACACACACAACCTCAGAGACATGTACACACTTACTACACACACGCACACACACATCAGATACATGTACACACTGCATTAGCCTGCACATACAAACACACACACACAAGCATGCACGCACAAGTACAGTACCAGTGATGTACCTGAACGCGTTCAATGAACGATCGTTCAGGTACAGCGTTGATTATCAACAGCGTTGATTATCAGCGCTGTATAACGGCGTTCAAACGTGTGTTCATTCTCAGCACTCTATTATAACGGCGTTCAAAGGTGTGCCAGATTTCATATGCATTTCAGCCGAAAACCCAGTTAAAACACACCGTAAACAGGCTACAAAAGTATGCGGAAAAACCACCCGATCTGGCAACGCGCCTGTCACCCCCTGGCTACGTCATCAGACTCATCACAACAAACAGACCAGACCTGAACAGCGGAATCTGCGAGCAGAAGCCGAGAGCTGCAGCAGCAGGTCGAGAGCAGCACTCGCTCAGAGTCAGACTCCACCTCTACGACGTCGGCGTATGAGCATTTAAAATAGTTTAACGTTAACACTTTGATTGCCTAAGGCTAAATTCATGATATACCATAGGTTGCCAGCTCTATTTGTCTATGGAGAAGTTCCCCTTCTTTGCAGAGCTATAACTTTTTAAATTCTATTGCTAAATTGCAATTCATTCACATATTCATACTAAAGTATGGTCTAATGTATAAGTATGTTTTCATCTCTTTCTGCAGCTTTCTCCAGAACGTGATCTATAGCCCCAAATGCATTATATTGATGATGAAATACAGTTTGATGGCAATCGGCGCGATATAAAAAATTCCAACTAGACATGGTTCTAGAAGTTACTACAAGTCATCTGATGTTGACCGGATGGGTGAGGGGGCGTTTATAATTCCGTGGGCATCATTATACCATTCATCTAGTGTGGGTCATATGTTCATCAGATCAGTTAGTATAGGAGACATTGAAAAATAACGCTGAATCTTACCGTATCTTCCTCGCGCCGTTGGGCGATGAGCGTGGAACAGACATTTTCCTATTATGGGATGTAGAAATATCGGGTCCATTTCCAGCTTGTATAATAGTATATACGTCCAAATCATGTTGTTTATCGAGTTATTGGCAACGGATCGCTATGTATTGTGACGAGCTAGAGTGCCGGAACCTATACCGAGTGCCCGGAAGTAATATGGGTGAATAGCACATCGTCCAAGTAACTTCCTCTTTGGCGATTGCGCCGATCGGCCACCAGATGGCGCTCTTGAACCGCTAGAGGGTTCAGTGGGGCTTTTTGGTGGGTCTCAGGCCAGCGGATGGGAAATATGAATCCGATCACAGATTTTTTAAATATTGATATCAAAGACGAGTTAAACTCGTCTTCTGGCAGTTAAAGTGTTAAAGTCAGTACTGACTCAGACGGAAAAAATCTAACGTTTGTCTGTAAACTTTGTCCACTTGGTTTGAAGAAGCAAGTCCGCACATCGACGACGTCGACAGCAAACCTTAAACTTTAAACGGCACATTGAGAATAAGCAAACGTCCTGTTTTTGTTTTCATAATAAAGACAATTCAAGCAAAGTTTTTCCTCATGTTTTTGAAAATATACTGTAGAGAGATGAAAGCTGCAGCTGCTACTAGTGTGGACTGAATGGGCGACAGCAAAGCGTTATGGAAATGCATTGATTGATTGATTGATTGAAAACTTTATTAACAGATTGCAGAATGGGTACAATACAGTACAGCTCAATACACACAATTGTTAAGGGGATGCAGACCAGAGAAAGGCTTTCGTCTTGTTTACATCAGGGTCCCCCATTTTCAATTCATCAGGACATATATGACAAATGAAAAATGCAAATGCCAGTATTCCGATTGCTGTCTGTGGTTCAATAATTTTTACAAATAATAGCTCGCAGCCAGCAACGTATTGAAAAAAGAACTATACAAATCAAAAAGAACAATAAACTATAAATTAGTTCTTTTTTGAAACCATGAACTTTAGTTAAAATTTTTGAATTATGAACTATGAACTGAACTAGTTCATTAAAAAAATTGTGAACTGTGAACTGAACTAGTTCATGTAGAAAGTGAACTTTCCCAACACTGTACAGTACACACACACACACACACGCTTTTCAGCCCAATAGACAAGTACAGTACACACACACGCACGCACGCACACACACACACACACACACACACACACACAACCTCAGAGACATGTACACACTTACTACACACACGCACACACACATCAGATACATGTACACACTGCATTAGCCTGCACATACAAACACACACACACACACACACAAGCATGCACGCACAAGTACAGTACAGTACACACACACACACACACACACGCTTTTCAGCCCAATAGACAAGTACAGTACACACACACACACACACACACACACACACACACACACACACACACACACACACACACACACACACACACACACACACACACACACACACACACACACACACACACACACACACACACACACACACACACACACACACACACACACACTGTGATAATCCTCTCTGATGCAAATTACACAGTACAGAGTCTGGAATACACGTCTTACAATAAATAAGTACAATCTTTTTGGCAACTTTTTATATTATTTCACATAAATGTTGATGAATGAAGCTAGTTTGCTCTGTAATTTGGATAGTTTTCTTCACCAAATAAACTGATTGTCGCGAGGACAGAAGAGTGGCACACACTGCATTAATTGTCATTATCTGAAGGACTTTTATTTTGAAAGCATCTACGTAATCATGTTACATAAATGTTGCATACATGTATAATGAAGCAGTCTAAATGTCGATCGTTCATTCATGAATATGGCATGCAGCGTGTAATGAACCTTTAATGAAGTGGCTATACAACCCCTTACAAAGGAAGTGTCAAATAGGCAGCATGTTTTACAGGCATGTCTATACGTCCAGATGATAAAAATGGACAGTATTAAGGAAAGTATTAAGATCTTCTTTCTGTGTGGATGAATAATGAATATACTGTGTAGACACACTCGGCTCCCTAAAGTGTTGTGTGCTGCATGTTAAAGTGACCTAATATTGAATCATATCACACGCAAAGGCAGTGAAAAGGCAATATGTTCAGGGTTTTGAATGTTCTCTATTTCTCTCTCTCTCTCCCTCTGCCCTCCCTCACCCCTTCACTTGCTCTCATCTTCACTGGATCTTGTCCTGCGGGGTGCAATTAAGAGGCACAGTGCAAGATATATTATATAATATATATATATTATTGCATACACACACACACACACACACACACACACACACACACACACATGCACACATACACAGAAGCATACACATGTGTGCGCGCACACACACACACACACACACACACACACACCTACACACACACACACACACACACACAGTAACAAATATGATGACTTGCGGCATAAGACGTAAAACCAGAACGCACTATTAAAATACCATGAAAGATGCCCGTGGGAACATCCAGATTCTCCGAGGAGATATATATCCTGATAGCGCTGTTATGAAATACGGCTCTTTTGGGGGCGTAACAGCTTAGGTAAACACTTTATATGAGAGCGTCGTTATGGATGCAGAAACTACAGGCTGTATATCCCACACAATTGTTGATTAGTGTCTGGGCTCTATGGCCTTTTGAGACGGAGCTGTTCACAGGTTTATAATGACCTTTTACAGCGTACGCACTGTTCAATTCAGCGGTATTGACCTTTGAATACTTAAAAAGTAGATACAGTACTCCCATCAAACCCCACCCTCCATTCTCAATCCTCCAATCGCAACTGTTGCTTTTCCTCGGACAAACAAAGTTTGAGAAAGGTCAATATTTTGAGTTGGTACAGGCGTAGGCTGAGGTACGGCTTGAAGTGATAGTTACATGATAGTGATAGAGCACGACCATTAAGGGTAATGTATAATCCGAAATGATCATAATCTGCTTATGATGGTATAGATAGATGTACACACACACACACACACACACACACACACACACACACACACACACACACACACACACAATTTCATTCTCACACACAAATGCTGGCATCCATCTGTAACAGTCCGCCCACTCAGTTGGTTGGTATGAGACGATGGAGGAGGTGAATAATTAGAAATGGGGTGAGATAGAGAGAGAGAGAGAGAGAGACACTAGGGACACATCTCTAAAGTAGGATGACAGGTATACATGATGTATTACTTGGAGAGAGGTAGAGAGACAGATAGGTGGAGAGAGAGATATGTGGAGAGAGGGGTAGAGAGAGGTAGAGAGACAGATAGGTGGAGAGAGAGAGAGAGAGAGGCACACACACTGGGACACATCTCTAAGGTAGGATGACAGGTATACACGATGTATTAATTAAGGGCGACAGGGGCTCAGTGTCGGGGGGCTGACAGCATGCTGACACAACACTGTCTCAGTGACCTGGGGGACCACGCTGGGGGGTGTACCTGCCTTGGGGAGCTTCAGTTTGGGAATGAAAGGCAAAGGGACAGGGGCACAGACAGCACCTGAGGGTAGAGAGGACTGTCCCTGAGATCAGAACATTAACAAGCTGTTTTGTTGCCAATCCAATCTTCTTCTCTTTCCACTCTATCTCTCTCACAAGTGTGTGTGTGTGTGTGTGTGCGTTCATGCATATGTGTGTGATTCTGTGTATGTGTGCATGTGTGTATTCTATCATCATCTTCACTGTGTAAAGAGATGTTCATGATGTGCCATTGTGTTTTGCACTCTATACACTCTACACTCTTTTGATGCATGAGTGTGTGTGTGTGTGTGTGTGTGTGTGTCTGTGTCTGTGATTATGTGTCCGTGTGGACCCACATGTACAATAAATATGTATGCGTGCATGCATCATACATCAGCCTTTTCAACACATTTTACTTGATTGATTAAATTACATGACTTAACTGATCAAATTGATTTATCCAACAGCATAGTGTTTAGAGCATCTAGTTCATACAGAGCTCCCTGTGAAAGCATGCGTTACTCAACGGCGCATGAGGAGGTGAGGACGTGGAGAATGATCTGTGAATACAAGGTGGCAGAGCGGCTAAATGAGCCCTAATGAATAGCATTCTGTTACCAATTCAATAACCCAGTGAACATGGGCAGAAACAGTAGCAAGAATTCTCAACATTGTTAGCGTTGTGTTTGTTCTGAGTGGCCCTAGATACAGACCTGAGCTTAAATCAGGTATTATCTGCTAAGCCCGTCGGGTATCCAAGCCTCACTTTACCCACCGCTACATTAGATGGTGTTTCCAGCTGTCTGCGTCATTTTTTCCCACTGAGCTGTAGATCTACTGTAGGAATTCTAACGTTTGTTCTCTCTAATGCCCTGCAATGCCCTGATGACCTATAATGAATGAGATGAGAAAGGAATTAGTGCCTAATTGAAGCAAGGTGGGAGAAGGGATTGGCTGTATAAACTTAGCAGGTATGTTTTCCAAAGGTCAATTAAACCCTGTTATCCCCTACTGTGTGTCTGTGTGTGTGCTTGTGTCTGTGTTTTCTTGTGTGCGTCCATACGTGTGTATGTGAGTGTAAGTGAATTGGTGCATATGTGTGTGTGTATGCATTTGCATTTAATAAAATTTCAAACCTTTATTTCAGCTCGTAAGAAATCGTTTATCAGCTATTTCATACATATAGGCACAATAAATAAGAATAAACAATACAAATTCAGCTAAGACAGTTACAGGTCGACACACAGTGGTCGGAGATCATACTTTTAGATGCAGCAAAGGAAGGAAGAACCTTCAGCTTCAGAGTCAGTTGGAGGACATTTCAGGTGATGTAAGACGGATGTTTTCCAGTAAGGGCTTTAAAAGTAAACCAATACCAATGATACGCCTTTCACGCAGAGAAGGTCATCCAACCTTTTCATAAAGGACACAGTGGTGGGTATCATATCTGTCACCAGTAATAAATCAGAGGGCGGAATGATAGACAGAGTCCAGTGCTTTAATAGTTGAAGCTGCAGCATGCCTATAAAACACATCACCACAGTCCAAAAGAAAACAGCTTCAACAATCCTCTTTCTAGTAATCATGGGAAAGCTGGATCTCACACACGCACGTGTGTGTGTGTGTGTGTGTGTGTGTATTAGGGTTGCACAATACACCGATACTAGAAAAGTATTGCGATATATATATAATCTTTTTTTAATATAATCTTATCTCCTGTGCTGGCACAAGCACTAAAATAGTGTGGAGTGGAGAGATTACAAATAACAAATGGACATTAGCTATAGTATATAGCTCAGCAGCTGTAACAGAATCATTTAATAATTTTTTTTATTTACATTTCAACAGCGTCAAAATATTAAATATTATTTCAATTATAATTTATTAAATAATTGTATAAAGAATTGTATATGGTCTGTCATCTAATAATGTATTCCATAACTTTTCCTGATATTATTTACGGTTTTTGCCGTGGTATCGTTTTATAATCGGTATCGTGATTCTTCGGCTGGTATCGGTATCGAAGTAAACATTTTAGTATCACGACAACACTAGTGTGTATGCATATTTGTGTGCATGAGGATACCGAGACAGAAAGAGAGAGAGAGTGAAAGGAAGGGATTGTGTGTGACAGGGACACGCCGCTGCGCTGGTAGTTAATCAGCGGAGCGATCAGTATTCTCTTTTTCCGCTGGTCATAAAGGTCAGTGAAGGGCAAGCCAGCTCTGAGGAGACACTCTGTCAGGACAAACTATTACCTGCATAACACATTGTGAGACACCTGTTGAATGACATGACATTTAAGCCTCCTGGTCACCCTCCAAATATCACCTCTATTTCATTGGCCTCCTCTCCATGTCAAGTGCGATCTCTTTGCATAGGCGATAGATGTGTGTGTGTGTGTGTATTTTTGTGTGTACATGTTGTGACGAGCCTTGTGGTGTTCAGGCTCGACACTGACCAAAACAAACAATTCCAATGTCCACACAAGCACAATTTCAATAAACAAGAATATTTATTGATCAACAGTACAGGTCAGATGGGCAGTAGAGTAGTCAAATTACAGTCCAGGGTCAAAACACGTTCCAGGCTCTCGTACAAAAAGGGAATGTTCAATACTCAGGGTTTGTCGTCCGGTCCAGGGTCAGTTTCACAAGGGGGTATCTCAGCCAGTCCAGGGTCTAGTAACACGAACACCTTCTCGTTCTAACCTCTCCTTCAAACTACCTCTGACCTCACAAACTCAGTATAACACACTCTCTCCACGATCTCTGCTCCTTCCTCACCTCCACTCAACTCTTCTCTGTCTCTCCTAGGGATTTATGCTATATGTGTCTTGTGTGTGGGTGTGTGGGATGTGGGTGATCACGTGGTGCACAGGTGTATTCCATCAGTCCTAATCAACTCCTCAATTAGCCCTCCTCTGCCTGTGACAATAGTATCTCCCTTCCTCCACGTAACCAAGTGACAAGGGATGATATCTGCCACAATGTGAATATGTATCATGTATGTATCTGTGTACACTATAGCGTATGTCTTTGTATGCGTGTAGGACGGAACTCTGGAGTTAGGACGGAACTTTTCACTGCAAGGCGACCTGTGACATTTGTACCCTTTTCTCTTAGTGAGCAGGTCAATGTTTTTTTTTACAGAGAAGCAATACAACGACAACCTTTTACTGTAAATGATAGTCAAATAGCCACTGGGTAAATAGCACCCTCTGGATGTTACGTCACAAAGTACTCAGAATTAGTGACCCGGGGTCAATCTATTTACCGGCTAGAGCAGTGGTTCTCAACATGAGGTCCGGGGGTCCACAGAGAAATTGGAAATGGTTCTTTTTCACTCAAAGAATGAATGATCATTACATTTATCTATCTATCTATCACTTTTATAATCACTCAAAGCGCTTTTTTACATTGTAGGGTGGAAATTGCCTCCTTCACCAGCACTAAGTAGCACCCAACCTTGGGCTACGCAGGCTCAATGGCTGCCATACACTGGC
The DNA here is from genome assembly GCF_963971535.1 of Notolepis coatsorum. NCBI lineage: Eukaryota > Metazoa > Chordata > Actinopteri > Aulopiformes > Paralepididae > Notolepis > Notolepis coatsorum. The sequence goes on along the minus strand of NC_140181.1, from coordinate 87,905,586 downwards.
ACCAGGCACACATCACACTACACAATGGCTGAAAGGCTCAGGATACAGAGATTGATATCAGCCAATTAAGGGGAAGGGATGATTAGGTGGCCTTGATGTCAGAGACCTGATTGGGAATTTGTCCAGGAATGGTGAGAAACCCCCTACTCCTTGCGATAGGTGCCCTGGGTTCTTTAACGACCGAATTCAGTCGGAACCTCGGTTTAACATCTCATCTGAATGATGGCACTCGCAGAAGTATGTGTCCCTATCACCGTAACAGGGACATTGTTAAGGACAAGTCCAGAGGACAGAGTGCTCCCTGCTGGACAACAACACCACCAGGTCCAGAGGACAGAGTGCTCCCTGCTGGACAACAACACCACCAGGTCCAGATGACAGAGTGCTCCCTGCTGGACAACAACACCGCCAGGTCCAGAGGACAGAGTGCTCCCTGCTGGACAACACCACCAGGTCCAGAGGACAGAGTGCTCCCTGCTGGACAACAACACCACCAGGTCCAGAGGACAGAGTGCTCCCTGCTGGACAACAACACCACCAGGTCCAGAGGACAGAGTGCTCCCTGCTGGACAACACCACCACCAGGTCCAGAGGACAGAGTGCTCCCTGCTGGACAACAACACCACCAGGTCCAGAGGACAGAGTGCTCCCTGCTGGACAACAACACCACCAGGTCCAGATGACAGAGTGCTCCCTGCTGGACAACAACACCGCCAGGTCCAGAGGACAGAGTGCTCCCTGCTGGACAACACCACCAGGTCCAGAGGACAGAGTGCTCCCTGCTGGACAACAACACCACCAGGTCCAGAGGACAGAGTGCTCCCTGCTGGACAACAACACCACCAGGTCCAGAGGACAGAGTGCTCCCTGCTGGACAACACCACCACCAGGTCCAGAGGACAGAGTGTCTCCCTGCTGGACAACAACACCGCCAGGTCCAGAGGACAGAGTGCTCCCTGCTGGACAACAACACCGCCAGGTCCAGAGGACAGAGTGCTCCCTGCTGGACAACACCACCAGGTCCAGAGGACAGAGTGCTCCCTGCTGGACAACAACACCAACAGGTCCAGAGGACAGAGTGCTCCCTGCTGGACAACAACACCAACAGGTCCAGAGGACAGAGTGCTCCCTGCTGGACAACAACACCAACAGGTCCAGAGGACATAACAAAACGGCTAGAATCTGTGATCTTCTGATCATGAGTCCGGAGCTCTACCCATGTAGCCACGCTGCCGACTCTTTTATTCTCTCCACTGTTGTCTCCACACCTACAGTATATGGAATTCTCGACATAAACATATCATTCTACCTAATCATATCTTCTCAGATGGGGGTCCCAGAGACTAAATCTGATCACACATCAGCCTCATGTGGCTCAATTGGGGTCCTTGACACGAGAAATATTGAGAACGACGGGGCTAGAATGATTCTCTCCCATCAGTGTCCGGGGTGTATAGATCATTCCATTATAGAACAAGCTAATAATTCTCTCCCCAAAGTAAGTGTCACTTCCTCACAATCTCATGATTCATCCGCATAATCACCCCTGGAAGACGCCTCTGTTGTTTGATGCCTATGCTTTTCACATCCATTAGCTAAGTGCTGCGTCCACGTTAATGTGCATTGCATGATATGTAATCATGTTAGCATGCAGTGCCATACCTCATTTAGTGGGAAGGCAGTGGATCACAAGTACCTGGTATCATAGCCTTAATCAGTGGAGGCACTTCTGGAATGTCGAAAGGAATGAAGGAAAGACAAGGAGAAGGGAAAGGAGGGAAGGAATGAAGGAGGGAGGAAGGAAGGTAGGAAGGTAAGAAAGAAGGAAGGAAGGAAGGAAGGAAGGAAGGAAGGAAGGAAGGAAGGAAGGAAGGAAGGAAGGAAGGAAGGAAGGAAGGAAGGAAGGAAGGAAGGAAGGAAGGAAGGAAGGAAGGAAGGAAGGAAGGAAGGAAGGAATAATAATAATAATAATACTTCGTTTTATATAGCGCCTTTCAGAGGACCCAAGGTCGCTTAAAGAAGGAAGGAAGGAAGGAAGGAAGGAAGGAAGGAAGGAAGGAAGGAAGGAAGGAAGGAAGGAAGGAAGGAAGGAAGGAAGGAAGGAAGGAAGGAAGGAAGGAAGGAAGGAAGGAAGGAAGGAAGGAAGGTCTTTTTCTGTGTTCATAACAGAGGAAATCCTTTAAGAAGCCATTTGTCAAAACAGGGGAAGGGATCATGTTAGATTAACAGTAAGCTGGTCGCTCACCCCTTATTCACATTATGTAACAGTCAATTCTCCAAGGCCACTGTGTGTGTGTGTGTGTGTGTGTGTGTGTGTGTGTGTGTGTGTGTGTGTGTGTATGTGTGTGTGTTAGGGCTGTCCCCGACTAAGGATTTGGATGGTCGACTAGGATTGGCCAAAATTTGCCGTTAGTCGACTATTGGCCAAAAATATATATATATAATATTTTTAAATATTTTTTTTATTTTTTTTATATCATTCCATTTGGGCTGTGGGGGGTGCTTAATGTCTGAAGGAGTCGACTGAAGGCTTCTTGTCCTCTGCAAAAGCATGCAATTGGTCCACTGATGGATACATCTTGATATTTGTCTAGTCTAGTGTGTTCATTAGATGGGTGAAATCCTCTTTCAGTGCCTCTGTGCCTGTTTTCGTAGGCAGTTAGCCTCTGGTATGCGTGCCATTAGTGTTAGCCACTCTTCTAGGCCTCTTTTCTTTTGGAAAGAATGATAAAAAAAAATAAAAATAAAATATGTACATTTTTTGTAAACTTTTTTTTTATTATATTCGACTAAGAGGTTGGCCAGTCGACTACGGCTCCTTTCGACCGATTAGTCGACTAATCGATTAATAGGGGTCAGCCCTAGTGTGTGTGTGTGTGTATGTCAGAGCAGCGTCTCACCTCAGCCTGCTCTCCTCTCAGAGCAGCGTCTCACCTCAGCCTGCTCTCCTCTCAGAGCAGCGTCTCACCTCAGTCTGCTCTCCTCTCAGAGCAGCGTCTCACCTCAGCCTGCTCTCCTCTCAGAGCAGCATCTCACCTCAGCCTGCTCTCCTCTCAGAGCAGCGTCTCACCTCAGCCTGCTCTCCTCTCAGAGCAGCGTCTCACCTCAGCCTGCTCTCCTCTCACAGCAGCGTCTCACCTCAGCCTGCTCTCCTCTTAGGGCTTGTGTCCATAGCGGACGTTTTATGAGTTGTCAGCTCCTTCCTGTCATTCATTTCTATGCTGGAGACGCGACAGGCGCGCTCCTTTTCCCAGCCCTGCGCCTCGCGTTTATGAGCTCTCGGCGGCAGCGTTTTTGGGCGGAGCGCTCTCAGCGCATAAAGTTGAAACTAGTTCAACTTTTGGAAAGGAGCGCGCTCATCAAGGTAATCAACATCGAGGAAGGGGCGGAGCCGCGGCAGTCGCGAGACCCAGGAAACGCTCAGAGCTTTTTTTTTTTCTTTTTTCAAATCGGTCCGCCTTGAAAAAAACTTCCGCTATGGACACAAGCCCTCAGAGCAGCGTCTCACCTCAGCCTGCTCTCCTCTCAAAGCAGCGTCTCACTTGCTCTCCTCTCTCCCCTACCTCTTTGGTGATTATCACAGCTCACACAGCTGCTCTCCGCTGGCTCTCTCTGCATGTGTGGCCATGTCTGTTTGTTTGGTGTGGGTGCTCTAATCTGTGTCAATTCTAGTCTCTAAAGGAACCCTGTTTGTGACAAATGAAGGATTAGTGGAGGGGAAAAACACTAACAACAAACGCCCCTGGTGGGCTCAGTGCCACCCCAGACCCATGCCTGGCACAAACAGAGCACAGTGTGTGTGTGTGTGTGTGTCCATGCTTATTGTGTAGCAAGGGGCAGAGTCTAGATTATAGGCTGGTGACAGCAGGCTGTGAGTCGGGATGCAGGGAGTGTATACTCCAAAAGCCAACTTGGACATGCCATTCGGTGGGGCAGTTGTTTGTGTTTTCGAGCAATGTTTGCCGAGCGTGCTGGTGTGAGCCGACACGACCACATGGTAAAATATTCCTTTAGGCAGTGACAGTGTTTAGTCCACATCCATTTGACCGTGAATACTCTCCGAGTTGTAGGCTCTAGCTCTACTACAGACCAGGGACGACTGGGGGGGGATCTGTAGCCTTGGTATGAGATGTCATATTTATAATGTGTAACTACTACATTATGCATGTGCAAATTGATACACAGGCATGCGCTTTGTGCCAGTGCGGGTTCGTACCATCTTTATTCAATCTGGAAGGATCATTGAGAACAAGCTCTAATTTTCAATGATGTTGAGAAATACAAAAAAAAAATATATATATATATATATATATATATATATATATATATATATATATATATATATATATATATATATATATATATATATATATATAGAAACAGAAAGTCAATCAATTAAACATTTTAATTTCTTTCTCCGCCTGATTTTCTATTTTTCTCCCCATCCCAATTTAGTCTTTATGCCAATTCCCCCCCTCCCCTACCTGGTTGTTGTGCGCATGTTCCTCCTACTGGTCGGTACAAGGGAACCCTGAAGTCTACCACACGCTTCCTCCGACACATGTGGAGACAGCCAGTGGCTCTCTTCTCACCTGGCAGTGAGGACTCTCATTGGTGAAGCGTAACACGTGGGAGGTCACGCTGCCTTCACCATTTCCTGCCTTTCGCTGAGCAAGCGCCCAGACCTGACCTGTAGGCGTCGCTGTCCACAACGCCAGATTACCACCCTCGACTTCCCTCCCGCTAACTCAGCCAAACGAGTTAGTATGACGATCGGCCTAAGCCGTAGGCAATGCTGACTCCGCAATTAAACATACATTTTTTTTTAAACAACTGCAGACTGTGGTGAAGTGGAATTGAGTTCTAAAGTGTATTGCAAAACATTCCATGTTTCTGGGGCATCAGAGAGAGTATAATAAGGTCCAGAGTTCCTCTCCAGTCCAGCTGCTGTGGTGTTTAAATCCAAAGTATTGATAAATCCTCTGCCATTGTTGTGTAACATGTCATCTCTTCTCTAGAGTCTTCTTTCTCTGCTTCACGTGAAGTTAAATCTACTCTAGAAGTGAAACTGAAACTTAAAAAGTATACACTAGTGGGGGTGGTAGGCAATTAATTTACTCAGTGGAGGCCTGAAGAATGACAGAAGGTATCACTGACTACCACGGCAAGCCTATGTGGAACTAAGTATAACTTAATAGAAAATAATTATATTTAATAATAATTATTATAATTATAAATAAAGATTTCCTGTTGTACCAAACTCGTACCGAACCGTGACCCCAAAACTGAGGTACGTACCGAAACGTGGCTTCTGTGTACCGTTACAGCCCTAATGGGTACCATAACTGTCACCGGTGATACATTCAATGGAAGAATGCTATGCAGAGTACAGAGGCTTTAGAGTGGAAGCAGCAGCATGTTTATAAACTACATCTCCATTATCCAAAACAGACAGGAAAACTGCTTTTGTGCTAAACATAGGAAAACTGGGTTTGTTTCTGTACAAAAAGCCAACATTCTGACGCAGTTTACTTATTTAAGTTAAGATTATCTACATGGCATTTACTGTAAATGTACATTTCTCATCAAGCCAGACGCCACGCTACTGTATTTATATTCTTTAACTCTCTCGATATCAGATCCATTTAGAGTGGTGTTTGTTTTTTTCATATTATCACTGTTTGAATGTTTAAGAACATATTTACTATAAAAGCGAACAATTATAGTATCTCTAATAGTAACAATTATTGAGTGGGAAAGTGGGAGAGCGATGCCCAAAAACAAC
>NC_140181.1:87837301-87897301 GCF_963971535.1 Notolepis coatsorum | reverse complement strand
ATGAAGTGCTTTGAGAAGCTAGTAAAGGGCTACATCTGCTCCTCCCTCCCCATCAACATGGACCCCCTGCAATTTGCATACCGCCCCAACAGGTCCACGGAGGACGCCATATCCCATGTGCTGCACACAGCAACATCACACCTGGACAAGAGGCAGGGGAACTATGTGAGAATGCTATTCATCGACTACAGCTCGGCATTCAATACCATAGTCCCCTCCATACTCATAGCCAAGCTCAGGGACCTGGGCTTGGGCTATGACCTCTGCCAGTGGGTCTTGGACTTCCTGACTGGCAGACCCCAGGTGGTGAGAGCAGGCAACTGCACCTCCTCATCCATCACCCTCAACATAGGGGCCCCCCAGGGCTGTGTTCTGAGTCCCCTCCTCTACTCCCTGTACACACACGACTGTGTGGCTCAGCGGAGTAGCAATACAATCGTCAAATTTGCTGACGACACAGTGGTGGTGGGCCTGATCTCTGCCAACGACGAGAGGGCCTACCTGGAAGAGGTCAAGGTCCTGGCGGGATGGTGCCAGGAAAACAGCCTCTCCCTGAACGTCAGCAAAACAAAGGAGATGATTGTGGACTTCAGGAGGTCGGGGGTCAAGGACTACAGCCCCCTCAGCATCGACGGGGCACCGGTTGAGAGAGTCAACAGCTTCAAGTACCTCGGAGCCTACATATCCGAGGACTTGACATGGACCACACACATTAACAGTGTGGTGAAGAAGGCACGACAACGCCTCTACTTCCTCAGGCGCCTAAGGAAGTTCCAAGTCAGCCAGAAGATCCTTAAGAACTTCTACTCATGTACAATAGAGAGCATCTTGACCGGCAACATCACCTCCTGGTTTGGGAATAGCACTGCAAAAGACCGAAGCAGACTACAAAGAGTGACACGTTCAGCCGAACGCACAATTGGAGGGGGGCTCCCCACCCTCCAGAACATTTACTACAAGCGTTGCAAGGGCAAGGCTAAGAGAATCATTAAAGACTCCAGTCACCCGAACAACTGCCTCTTTGAACTGCTGCGGTCAGGCAAGCGATACCGGAGTCTCAAGGCGAGCACAGAAAGACTCAGAAGTAGCTTCTATCCCCAGGCCATCAGGCTGCTAAACGAACAATGAATGAACACTACACAACAACAACCACCAAACGCACATAGCACACACATCCACACGCACACACTCACTTTAAACAAACACACTGTAGCACCCACTCCACACACTTTATAGCACACACCCACTTTAAACAAACACACTGTAGCACCCACTCCCCACACTTTATATTTATGGATGAAGGATTGCACTACAACTCGTACACCTTACTGTAAATTGTACCTAAAATTGTACCTCATCCCATTTCTGCTTTGCACTAGATAGTACTGTACATTAGTACACTGCATAGTATTGTGTATTGTATATTATATGGTAACTCAGAACATTGTACATATGTCTATACCGAACACTGTGACCTCATTTTCTTCTTCTAAATTCATGCTATATTATGTTATTATGTTATTTGATACTATCTTGTCTAGCACAGTCTCTGGAGCGTAACAGTAAGAAGCATTTTGTATGAAAGTATTCTGTACTTCTGTATGACAACTATTAAAGAACTTGAACTTGAACTGTATTGTACCCATTCTGCAATCTGTTAATAACATTTTCAATCAATCAATCAAACTTGTCAGCATAATATCCATATTTTTACTGTATCAGAAACCCACCTTGAACCCTCATTTGGTAATGCAGAGGTGTCAATACAGGGCTACAATATATTCAGAAAAGACAGAAATAGATATGGTGTTGGTGTGGCAATATATGTGTCACCTCGCAGCGCTAGTGACCACAACTCAGCCCGCCCCCTTTTCGTCTAGGCTTGAATTTTTTTTTTTTTTTTTTTTTCATATTATTATAAATTGAATGTATAAGCAAATGTCACCTCACAGCGCTTTGTACCAGATCTCTACATTTTCATTTTTCAGATTATTCCAGATTGCTAAAGTACAGAATCTAAGCTTTCAAATGATGTGTCATATGTTGAAATCTGAGAATTTTTTGAACACGATGTGCTCAATTATAACTTGTAAACCTGGTTGTGTTCTAGAATACTTAAGGTGGTGAAAGGCCTCTCAAAGGAAGGCCACTTTTCACACTTCAGACAGAGTGAGCTGGGGCGTCAACAAAAACCCCTCCAGCAACGCCCATCTCCTGCATAGCATTAACATAATTAAGTGCTGCCATGAGAGTTGTCTCTCCTCAGGACCCCTGATCTTCATTCTCTTGTTTGTATTGAGCTGTACTGTATTGTACCCATTCTGCAATCTGTTAATAACGTTTTCAATGCATAGTAGTATAGAAATTAGGTAGTAGGTAGTAGGTAGGTAGTAGTAGTAAAGTGGATACTAGTAAAAGATGGTATGAAGGTTAGTAGTTTCAGATATTAATTGAAGTTAATTTGGCTCGTCTTCTGCCAGCTTGTACAGACAGGAGCTTGACCTCGTTGACCTTAAGCACAAACCAAAGTGCTTGAGAGATGGCGCTGCAACGTCCGGCTGCCTTTCTGTTCGCTCCGTCGAGACTGTGCTTACTTTTGTTAATATTTATAGTTTTAAGAGTTTTGTCTGTACCAACAGTAGGTGCATTTAATGTGTATGACCGTCAGTCACTTATAGACATCGGATTACGGGAAACTTACCGATTGGATTACTCACTGGACCAGCTTTCCGAACCGCAACAATGGCCTGAGGAGATTCTCCGGAGAATGGGACCAGAGCCTTTGTTCCTTGATCCCAGGAACAAAAGAACCAGACGGCGTGGGAAGAGAGCTGGGATCCGTAACAGGCTGAGATCCAGACGCCACCGAACGCCATTGCCCAGTATATTGCTAGCCAATGTACAATCAATTGACAATAAACTGGACGACATCCGAGCAAGGATTCAATACCAAAGAGACGTTAGGGATTGCAACGTTCTCTGCTTCACCGAAACGTGGCTCACGTCGGACGTTCCAGACCACGCAATCCAACCAGCTGAACACTTCTTTATCCACCGCAAGGATCGTACAGCAGAGTCCGGTAAACAACGTGGAGGAGGTATTGCCTTCATGTTTAACAACAATTGGAGCGATCCAACTAACGTGAAGGAATTATCCAACCACTGCTGCCCAGACCTGGAATATATAACCATCAAGTGTCGTCCTTTCTTCCTCCCGAGGGAGTTAACGGCGATCATCCTTGTAGGAGTGTATATTCCACCGCAAGCCAGCAACAACGTCGCGCTCTCCAGACTCCACGACGAGGTAAATAGAATACAAGCGGCGAACGTTAACGCCGCCATTTTGGTGCTGGGTGATTTCAATAGCGCCAATCTGAGAAAGGTATTACCTGACTTCTATCAGCATGTGACTTGCAACACCAGAGGCGGTAACATCCTAGATCACTGTTACACGCAATTTAAAGGTGGCTACAAGGCTCATTCTGATAGTGGCTTTGGTAAATCAGATCACGCGTCCATCTTTCTTTCACCAATGTACAAACAGAGAATCAGAAGTACTCCTGTAGTCTCGCGAGAGGTGCAGAAATGGGATTTGACGTCAGAGGAGACGCTCCAGTCTGCGTTTCACTGCACAGACTGGAATGTGTTCCGCGACACAGATAACATTAATGTCTACACGGAGACAGTGCTGGACTATGTTTGTACTTTGGTGGAAGAAACAATCCTCACTACCAAAATGAGAGTTTACCCAAATCAAAAACCCTGGGTAGACAAATCCGTCCGTGAAGCTCTGAGAGAGCGCACCAAAGCATACAACGACGGCCTAGTGGCAGGCAACATGAATGACCACAAGGTGGCGCGATACAACGTAAGGAGGACAGTGTCAGAGGCCAAACGGCGCTACAGGGATAAAATTGAACTCCAGTTTGAACAAGCTGACTCTAGAGCTATGTGGCAGGGGCTCAAAACGATGACAGACTACAAAGGCGCCTCCCTCAAACTGAACAGTGACATCTCCTTAGCAAATGACCTCAATACCTTCTATGCGAGGTTTGATGCTGGTAATAACAACACCAGCTCACAAGCCACGGCAATGGGGGGGGGGGGGTCGGCTGCTGATGGAGGCGCAGTGTTCAGGGTAACAGAGCATGAGGTGAGGCGGACCTTTAAAAAAGTGAATATCAGGAAGGCAGCAGGTCCGGACGGCATCCCCGGCCGCGTCCTAAAAGTCTGTGCCGACCAACTGGCCCCAGTATTCACTGACATATTTAACCTGTCCTTAGAACAGGCTGTCATCCCCACCTGCCTGAAGAAGTCCACTATTATCCCTGTACCCAAAAAATCCAAGCCTGCTTGCCTCAACGACTACCGCCCTGTAGCTCTCACCTCCATAGCCATGAAGTGCTTTGAGAAGCTAGTAAAGGGCTACATCTGCTCCTCCCTCCCCATCAACATGGACCCCCTGCAATTTGCATACCGCCCCAACAGGTCCACGGAGGACGCCATAGCCCATGTGCTGCACACAGCAGCATCACACCTGGACAAGAGGCAGGGGAACTATGTGAGAATGCTATTCATCGACTACAGCTCGGCATTCAATACCATAGTCCCCTCCATACTCATAGCCAAGCTCAGGGACCTGGGCTTGAACTATGACCTCTGCCAGTGGGTCTTGGACTTCCTGACTGGCAGACCCCAGGTGGTGAGAGCAGGCAACTGCACCTCCTCATCCATCACCCTCAACATAGGGGCCCCCTAGGGCTGTGTTCTGAGTCCCCTCCTCTACTCTCTGTACACACACGACTGTGTGGCTCAGCGGAGTAGCAATACAATCATCAAATTTGATGACGACACAGTGGTGGTGGGCCTGATCTCTGCCAACGACGAGAGGGCCTACCTGGAAGAGGTCAAGGTCCTGGCGGGATGGTGCCAGGAAAACAGCCTCTCCCTGAACGTCAGCAAAACAAAGGAGATGATTGTGGACTTCAGGAGGTCGGGGGTCAAGGACTACAGCCCCCTCAGCATCGACGGGGCACCGGTTGAGAGAGTCAACAGCTTTAAGTACCTCGGAGCCTACATATCCGAGGACTTGACATGGACCACACACATTGACAGTGTTGTGAAGAAGGCACGACAACGCCTCTACTTCCTCAGGCGCCTAAGGAAGTTCCAAGTCAGTCAGAAGATCCTTAAGAACTTCTACTCATGTACAATAGAGAGCATCTTGACCGGCAACATCACCTCCTGGTTTGGGAATAGCACTGCACAAGACCGAAGCAGACTACAAAGAGTGACACGTTCAGCCGAACGCACAATTGGAGGGGGGCTCCCCACCCTCCAGAACATTTACAACAAGCGTTGCAAGGGCAAGGCTAAGAGAATCATTAAAGACTCCAGTCACCCGAACAACTGCCTCTTTGAACTGCTGCGGTCAGGCAAGCGATACCGGAGTCTCAAGGCGAGCACAGAAAGACTCAGAAGAAGCTTCTATCCCCAGGCCATCAGGCTGCTAAACGAACAATGAACACTACACAACAAGAACCACCAAACGCACATAGCACACACATCCACACGCACACACTCACTTTAAACAAACACACTGTAGCACCCACTCCACACACTTTATAGCACACACCCACTTTAAACAAACACACTGTAGCACCCACTCCCCACACTTTATATTTATTGATGAAGGATTGCACTACAACTCGTACACCTTACTGTAAATTGTACCTAAATTGTACCTCATCCCATTTCTGCTTTGCACTATATAGTACTGTACATTAGTACACTGCATAGTATTGTATATTATATGGTAACTCAGAACATTGTACATATGTCTATACCGAACACTGTGACCTCATTTTCTTCTTCTAAATTACATGCTATACTATGTTATTTGATACTATCTTGTCTAGCACAGTCTCTGGAGCGTAACAGTAAGAAGCATTTTGTATGAAAGTATTCTGTACTTCTGTATGACAACTATTAAAGAAACTTGAAACTTGAAACCTTATGTAATAGAATAGAATATTTCTAGAGTATTTATTGTCATTATACAGACAGCGTTATATAGCTCAACAGTGCACAATTAATAAACAATTATTATTATTAGGAAGATACAATAAAATAGTCAATTTCTATGGTCCATCTATCTGGACAGTATAGGACTGTGAAGCTATGTACCCCCCCCCCCCCCCCCCATGCTGCTTTGACACCAGAATTTCCCCAAGGGGATTAATAAAGGATCATCTTATCTTAGTAGGTAACATCACAATAAAAAATAAACAATTTTAGGAAGATAAAATAAAAGTCAATGTCTACAGAGTGTATGGATGCAGGGTCCATCTGTGTGTGTGTGTGTGTGTGTGTGTAATAACAAGTTAATAATCTCAGCACTTATCTGTATCTTTGTGTGTGTTGGGTCTTGAGGGGGTATCTAACATTGTACAGTCTTGTTCTGAGGCCATTGATTACCAGAAACAAAATAAACCTTCTTCACCATAGCTAATAGGGCTAAATAAATTTGCCTATTGCAATATTTGCAAACCAAAATTCCAGGCAGCGGCAGCTGACACCAAAGTGCTTCACAAGCAAGTTGATAAAAACAAATTAGTGTGAGGCAAGGTATAAGATTAAAAGAAAGAAAAAAAACATAGCAAAGCAATGAAAGCAACAAAAACAAACAGTATGGTGCAAGATATAGGATTAAAAACATAATAAAGCAATGAAAGTAATAAAAACTGGTAGGACACAGTAAAACAAAGAGGATAGAAGGGCCAGGGGTCTAGTGGTGGTTAAGTAGGGGGGAAGGCCAAGGAGAACAGGTAGGTTTTCAAGAGTGATTTAAAAGCCTGTACGGTCTGGGCAGTCCGTACGCTGAGGGGGAGGCTGTTCCACAATCTAGGCGCTGCGGTGGAGAAAGCTCTGTCTCCCCTAGTTTTGAGCCTGGTTCTGGGTACCACCAATAGCATCTGGTCAGCTGATCTGAGGGATCGGTGGGGGGTGTGGCGGTGCAGGAGCTCGGACAGATAGGAGGGAGCCGTGCCATTTAATGATTTAAAAACATTTAGTGCTAATTTAAAATCGATCCTGAAGCTAATAGGCAGCCAGTGGAGCGAGGCCAAAACTGGGCTGATGTGTTCGTATTTTCTTGTTTTAGAGGCACTATGGGTCCTGGTACATCTACATTGTACATTGATAGAGAAACAGTTTTGAAATGAATTATGTCTCAAGCAGATTCCACTTCCTCCGGTATAGACAACTTAGATAGCAAAATACTTAAACTTGTGGTTAACTCTGTAGCTACTCATATATCATATATGCAACCAGTGCTTAATCAGTGGGGTTCATCCTACAGCATGGAAGGAAGCTAAAATTATCCCACTTCCGAAAGACAAACATAAAACATTTAACGGTCCAAATAGCCGTCCGATCAGTATTTTACTGTTATAGTAATAACGTAATAGAAAAATCTTTATTCAAACAGGTCATGGATTACTTTTTCAATAACAATCTGCTCTCAACCTTTCAGCATGCATACAGGGAAGGCCATTCTACGAGCACTGCACTCTTGCAAATGAGTGCTGACTGGTTATCAAGTATGGATAACAAGAAATTAGTTGGTGCTGTTATGTTGGATTTCAGTGCAGCATTTGATGTAATTGATCATACCTTGCTTGTAGATAAGCTACAGTGTTACGTTTTCACCTCCAATGCACTATCATGGTTTATTCATTATCTCTCAGGGAGACAACAGAGAGTCTTCTTTAATGCAGCTTTTCAAAATGGAATCCCATTAACTGTGGGGTTCCACAAGGAAGCTGCCTAGGGCCTTTGTTATACTCCATCTTTACCAATGATTTACCGTTGGGTGTAAATTGTTTTTAAACAATTATGTATGCTGATGACACAACATTATACAGTGCAGCTACATCTGAGCAAGCTGTAACTGACCTTAAACAGGGCCTTAACAGACATTTATGAATGGATTGAGTGCAACAAGTTGGTGTTAAATATTTCTAAGACAAAGGCTATGCTTGGATCTAGAGTAGCCTATAATATGAGTTGTGCTGCTATTGCTATTGTTGTGCTGTGAAGAGTCTCCTTCTCTCTCTCTCTCTCTCTCTCGAAACGCAGTGCGCTTACTTGCGTTGTGCGTAATGAAAGTCTTGTTCGCTCTCTCTCTCTCTCTCTCGAAAGGCAGTGCATGCTTACTTGCGTTGCACGTAATGAAAGATGAAAAAGCCAATATCGAGCATCCCTAATCAAAAGGGAAATAAGTAAGGGATAATGTATAGCTACGAGGTCATTGGCGCAAAATAATTGACGACACGGAGTTTAGAATACTGAGGCGCCTCGCCGAGGTGTTCTAAACGTCAGTGAAGGTCAATTATTTTGCGACAATGACCGAGTATATCTATACATTATCCCGCTTATTACATGGCTAACTAACTAACAATATACCTAATTCATTTTACACCATCGACAAGACGAGATCAAATGCAGACGCAGTTGTTCTGTGGCTCTGTCAGCCCAAATAAAGTGATTATTATTATCGCCGGCAGCCGGCAGGTGTGTCTGATTGCACTGATGCAGTGTGTGTCAGTGGGCTTGATTGCTCCAGCTGCGAAAAGCAATAATCACCTGTGATTATTGCGCGTTGCCCATGGCAGCGGTCAGTTATCGAAAAATAATTCACCGCTGTCAGGGGCTATTGACCAATCACAATCAAGCATTTCGGCAAATGTGAAAACGCCATGTAATAAGAGAGAATAATCACTGTGGTTTCGCTCGGGAGAATTGGATCGCTTTTCTCCCCCGACCTGTACAGCCTTATTTTTTTTTAACGGCCCAACCTGTTTAATCGCAGGTGCATAAATCATAGAGCAGATGGCATCTGTGCCAAAAGACAAATGGCTTCTGAGATATTGGAAAGGTCTGAGCTTCACCTGGACTTAGAGGGACCGGGAGAACAGATGGGAGGAGAATGGCAGAGGAGGAGAGAGGAGGGGCGCACGCGGGGGGAGAGATGTAGCTACGGGAACTAAAATACATGACCGGAGAACGTCAATATTTGAGCAGGTTGTCGGAGCCGTTGTGCTGGAGAGAAGTGAACAGATGGATGGATAAATGATAGAGGGATGCCCCCCCTCCCCCTAACCCTACCCCCCTGGCATGTGATTTGCATGAACGGATGTACATGTTTGGATTATGTTGGCATGTGGGGGGGCTGGCTAGGGAGAGCAGATGATTGGAGGGATGCGGGAGGGTGTGTGTGGGGTACTAATAAATTAAAGAGCGATATACAGTAGGGAAGGTAGAGGAGGAGGAGGAGGAGGAGGATGAGGAGGAAGAGGAGAAGGAGGGGAGTCCACAACAGCCTCCTGGCAGGAAGAGAAATTAGTTTCACCCACCTTCCTGTACATAGTATGATGACAATCGAGCACCGCCGTCTGCCTTTCCCTGGCGTCGATGTGGGTTCATCTAAACCAATGTCTTTGTTCAATAGGAGACAATAGGCCATAAATATGAATAGTGGCTATCATGCCTCTTAACCTCTTAAGGCAATAACGTTGAGGTTTGTTCAACCCATGAGATATAAACACGAAAATCACGACAGAAAAATTGCGTGAAAAATGGTTGGATTTCCGTTGTCGGCGGCTGGTGTGAGCTGGGTAGTGTAGTTTTATCGAATTTCGACGTCCATCGAAAGCCTTGGGTCTCCTCGTTCTTAGGACGACAACGATTTCATGAGTGCTACTTCTTCTCTAAATCGTCCGTTTTCCAGTGCAATGCGCAGAGATTTTCATAAGGTCATATTTCGCTAATAACTCTGATTTCGCTAATAGCTAAATCATAAACAAACGTAGTGCTGAAAATATACACTTTGACTGCTGTTTTGATAGGGTTAGGGTCTTTACTCTTGGCTACATTTGAAAAAGAAACGCAACATTACTTAATACGGACTGTATTGATCTATTTATGACGTGAAATAAATCTCGTACCAGTACCGGGCTAATCGGGGTTAACCCTTTCACTGCCGGGGGGCAGGTGGCGCACGGAGATTACGTTCGTCACCAACACCGGGAGACACTGGATTCGCCTGTTCGAATCCAGCTCCCGGCGTTGCTATCAGCTTGGCTGGCCTCTCACACTGATACAATTGGCTGTATCAGGGGGCGGGAAAGCTGAAGGGTGGGTCCTGGGCGTTGTGGACAGCGACCCCTACAGTTCGGTCGGGGCGCCTGCTCAGCAAGGGTTGGAACTAAGGAGAGATAGTGTGGCCTCCCACACGCTACACTCTCCCCGGTGAGAACCTGTGCGGCCAGGTTGGCCTGCCCCAGGCTGCACATGCGTCGGAGGAAAGCATGTGACAGTCTCCGGTCTCCCGGACCAACAGTAGGGGAAAGTACACAACAACCAGGAAGGGTGGGATGGGAGAAAAATCGGGAAAAAGGAGGGGAAGAAAGATAAAAAAAAATAAAAAAAAACCTTTCACTGCCACATGACAGAAGGTTAACCCTTTACTATCACACAACCGACGGTAAGGTGGCAGTGAAAGGGTTAACCTTCTGTGAATTGTCGCAGTGAACGGGTTAACCGTTTTGGTAGTGCGGCAGTGAAACGGTTAACCTTTTGTGAATTGTCGCAGTGAACGGGTTAACTGTTTTGGTAGTGCGGCAGTGAAAGGGTTAATAGGTTAATTTGATCTTCTGTGTTCAGTCGGGATCAGCTCAGGATTGGGATGCTTGGAGAACCCTTGTTGACGGCCTATGTAAGTAAGTACGTGTTCAGTCGTTGCAGTTGTCATGAATACAGTACTGAGAAGATCAGGTTTTATTTATGCCAACTGAACATACGGTACAAAATACGGTACTCTCACCAAAATTACAGCTACATTCTGGAACCATAAAGACTTTCCCTTGTAAGCTGCTCTACCAGTGTTTGCGGCAGGAAATACCTCAAATATAGATATCTTGGCGGATGGGTGGCGCAGCGGACTAAGCGCTCATCACCAATGCGAGAGACACTGGTATCGAATCCGGCTGTCAGCGTTGCCTCCGGCTTGGCCGGCCGTCATACTGGCTCAATTGGCAGAGTCAGCGGGAGGGAAACTGGCATGCCATATTTCTAGGCCTCCTCTGAACTCTGAAGTGCCTCTCTGCTAGTAGAAATTTACACTATTTACATTTATATTTATATTTATCCAAAGCGCTTTACAATATGCCTCATATTCACCATTTCACTCACACATTCACACACCGACGGCAGAGGCGACCATGCAAGGTGCCAACCTGTTCATTAGGAGCAGTTAGCGGTTAAGTGAATGAATGACCTTTATTTATATAGCACCCTTCACAGCACGAATGCACAGGGTGCTTTACACTACAGCTTAATATAAAAAACACAATAAATCAGAAATAAATGACAACAACAAACAGCAGTTAAAAACAGTGAAACCACATAGAAAAAGTAGAATAAAAGAATTTGGATAAAATCATGAGTCACTAATTAAAAACAAAACTATAGGAACAGTGAGGACAAGAAAAAGTGCCTATGTATGACCAAAGGCCTGTCTGAACAAATGTGTTTTTAGTTGTTTTTTTAAAAGAGTTTTCAGAGGGGGCAGTTCGCAGGTCCAGGGGGAGAGCGTTCCAGAGCCTTGGTGCTGTCACCTCGAAGGCTCGATCACCCCTTGTTTTTAGCCTGGACCTGGGGACCACCAGGAGGTGCTGATCGGCAGATCTGAGTGAGCAGGTGTTGGTGTAGGGATGGATGAGTTCAGTGATGTAGATAGGGGCCTGACCGTGAAGTGCTCTGAAAGTGAAAGTGAGGACTTTGAAGTGAATTCTATAGTGTACCAGGAGCCAGTGCAGGGATACCAGAATGGGAGTGATGTGACATGATTTTTTTGACCTTGTGAGCATTTTGGACCATTTGTAGTTTGTCTGTGGATGATTTAGTGAGACACGTGAAAAGTGAGTTGCAGTAGTCAAGCCTAGAGGAAATAAAAGCATGCACGGACAGTTCTAGTTCAGAGTGAGATATGATGGTGCGTAGTTTTGCAATGTTTCTGAGGTGAAAGAAGCAGGTGCGTGTGAGTGTTTTGACATGTTTGTCTAGGTTCATGGCCTGGTCGAAGACAACACCCAGGTTTCTCAGGTGGGGACTTATGTTGTCTTTAAGGGACCCCAAGTGTGTGGCCACTCTAGCTGCAGTCTTTTCAGCTGCTATGATCAGCACCTCCGTTTTTTTTGCATTTAACTGGAGGAAGTTACTCCCCATCCAACTCTCAATGCCGAGCAGGCACTCATGGAGAAGGCTGAGTTTCTCCAAATTGTCGGGTTTAAAAGAGCAGAGTAGTTGTATGTCTTCTGCGTAGCAGTGGTATTTAATGCCGGTGAATTTATTGATGAGGAGGCCTAGGGGAAGCATGTAAATGGCAAAAAGGAGTGGTCCTAGCACCGATCCCTGTGGTACCCCACATGAGAGGGGGGTGGGGTCAGATTTAAAAGGACCCACAGCCACCGAGAATGTTCTCTCCCATAGATAACAGGCAAACCAGTTTAGAGCGCTCCCAGAGATGCCCACCCACTCTCTGAGCCTGTCCAAAAGGATGTTGTGGTTGACCGTATCAAACGCTGCGCTCAGGTCTAACAGGACCAGAACAGAGCATTCACCAGAGTCAACAGACATCAGGAGATCATTGGATACTCTGAGAAGGGCAGATTCAGTGGAGTGGAGTTTGCGGAAGCCAGATTGGAATTTGTCACAGATGTTATTTTGTGACATGTGGGTGGTGAGCTGGTTGGCTACAACCTTTTCTAACACCTTTGATGCAAAAGGCAGCTTGGAGATGTGTCTGAAATTGTTATGGATGGTGGGGTCTAGGTTGGGCTTTTTAAGGAGTGGCTGTACGACTGCCTCCTTAAAATAGATTGGGACAGAACCAGAGGCTAGGGATGAGTTTATGATAGTGACTAGACTGGGGCCAACAGAGCAGAAAACGTCCTTAAACATGGATGTAGGAAGGATGTCTAGGGGGCTCGAGGAGGTCTTCATGGAGGTGACTAAGATGGTGAGATCATCCAGAGAGACAGGTGAGAAATCTCTCAGGGATGCTTGAGTGGTGGGATGGAGGGGAAGGGGGGATAGCGAAGGAGTGATGTTTGCCATTATGTTTGCAACCTTGGTGACAAAAAATTGAAGAAAGCGGTTACAGTCCTCATTTGACAGCACTGGTGTAGGGGGGGGGCTGACAAGTGTGTTAATGTTTTTAAATAATACTCTGGGATTGTGCTTGTTGGATGAGATTAAATTACTGAAATAGGCAGCCCTGGCGGACTTTACTGAGTTATTAAACTCAGCCCTCAGCTCTTTGAGGTATAGACAATGAACTTCTAAATGAGGTTTTCCAGCGTCTCTCTGCTCTGCGGCAGTTACGCCTGAGCTCACAGATGTTGTTGTCAAGCCAGGGGGAGGGGTTCACAGGACGAACGCTGCGTGTTGCTAGGGGCGCTACGTCATCTAAAATGGCCGCGCAGTGTGTTGAATTTGTTAACCAGACAATTAACGTCATCAACAGAGGACACCAAAACATTTCTATCATAGCTAGCAAGGTAGCTATCTATAGCTGTGCTATTGATAATACGAGAGCTTTTAACACACTTCAATGGAACAAAGTCATTATCGAACGCTAGGCTAAACAAAATACAGCTGTGATCGGACACCAATAACTCCTCTGTGCTAACATTGCTGAATTTCAACCCAATCGTGAACACAAGGTCTAACGTGTTGCCTTTGCAATGCGTCGGACCGGAGATGTGCTGGGTGAAATGAAACGAGTCCGTAACATTTAAAAAGTCAGTGGCAAAGTTATCAGAGCTCTTGTTTACATGGATATTAAAGTCTCCAATCAGCAAGTGACCCCCTGTCCAAGTGAATAATGGACGCTAGAAAGTCACCAAAATCAGCGAGGAACGAGCTATTTTTCCCAGGGGGTCGGTAGATCAATACACAGTGAAAGGGGTTTGTGTGCCCAATTTTGTTCACAAGTACCTCGAATGATGAATAAGTTCCAGAACTCACCCTCCGTGAGGAGAAACAGTCCCGGTGGACAACAGCCAGTCCACCCCCTCGGCCGGAGGACCTCGGGGCGCAGGAATAAGCGCAGTTCTGTGGGCACAGTTAATTGAGGTGGACAAAATCATCTGTTTTTTGCCAGGTTTCAGAAATTAGCATGTAGTCCAAGTCCTTTGAGACGAAGAGGTCGTTCAAAAAGAACGATTTGTTGGCTATGGATCTAGCGTTTATTAATCCAAAGCTGATGGAGTCCGATCCAGTTCTGCCGAACGTAGAGGCTCGAGGTAGCGGCCACAGGCAACCGGGCCGGGTTCCAGGACGCCGAAACACAGACACCGGGGCCATACTCGTAAGCCGCCGCCGGTGGATCACATGAGTGGGGGCCGATAGCTGCGACGGGGACGCAGGAAGGATGGCCCGGAGGCAGGACAGACCCACGCCAGAGTCCCAGGTCGTGGAAAAGGCACAGCGACTGGGCAGAGATGTGCACTCTCAGATTAAACTCCGACACTTCACCGCAGATCCAGCTCGCTTGCCGCGTCTTCTGGGCCGCCTAGTCCTAGGACAGCTGCAGGAGAACGTCCAGATCTTTCCAGGGATTTCCTTGCGCAGGGCCCAGTGGGAATTCCACTGCTCAGATCGGTGGGATAGGGAGCACAACACCATCTCACGTATGTTCAGCAAGGTATGTCGATCATACACAGCCACTGATTGTACACTGTTTACACATAGCACAGAACATACAAACAGGACAAACCAAACAAACATCCAGCTCAGATGACTAGCTGCCAACACAGGCGCGGCCATCTTGGAAAGAGCTCTAAGTGTCTTGCTCAAGGACACATTGACACACTGCCGGGAAGAGCTGGAATCAAACCGGGAACCTTCTGATTACCAGATGACTGCTCTACCTCCCAAGCCACTGTCACCCCAGAAGAAGAAGAGAGACCAATGAAGAATAGAGAGCAGTGAAGAAGAGAGACCAATGAAGAAGAGATACCAATAAAGAAGAGATACCAATGAAGAAGAGAGACCAATGAAGAAGAGAGACCAATGACGAAGAGATACCAATGAAGAAGATAAACCAATGAAGAAGAGATACCAGTGAAGAAGAGAGACCAGTGAAGAAGAGAGACCAGTGCCTCAATTCATGTTGTGTTTGTTATACTTCAGTGGGAAACACTGAAGTAAAATGTTGTTTTGTGCAGAAAGGTGACATTTGTACAACCACTACAACATTCTCATCTAACGTGTCCTTATTTGCAGTAATGCGTCTTCTGAGTTCCATTTAATAGACTGGCATTAACCCTTTCACTACCACACTACAGAAGGTTAACCATTCACTACCACACTACAGACGGTTAACCGTCTGTAGTGTGGTAGTGAAAGGGTTAACCTTCTGTAGTGTGGTTGTGAAAGGGTTAACACTTTGTCGTGTGGCAGTGAAAGGGAACAACAGTGCTTGTTAAAAGCATTGGACAGTTCAATCCCATGTGTAAGATCTTGTGCCAGTACCAAGTACCGCAGAAGCATAGTGTCTGGTGTCAATGATAAAGCAAGACCACACAGGCAATTATCTTGTACAACTAGTGTGAGTGTACTGTATGTGTGTGTATACTGCGTGCATGTGTGTGAGTTGGAAAGAGGCAGTCATGTGAATTTTCTTTTAATTACATTTTTAAATTGAATAAATATAGCCTACATACAAATCCCTGTGGGGGACGGCTGACAATAATGATTAGGAGCAGGCCAGGAAATGAAGCTCCAGAATTTATTTTACCATCTAAGCTTTGGGTACACACAGTAGCCTATTCATGAGTGGTGTCTGGAACAACTTTGACTTCCGAAGGGGAAATAAGCTCATCAGAACTTTCTCAGCTCAGCATAACTCAATATACAGGTATGTTGTTGTACTCCAATGTTTAAGCTACAAATGCAAACAAACCTTTTGTAGCAAAACAACGTAACCCCCCCCCCCCCCCCCCCCCCCCCATTTCTACCAATTTTTTCTCCATCTCCCCCGAATAAACGTTATGCCAATTCCCTCCTGGTCGTTGCGCTGCCCTACTGTTGGTCTGGGGAGGGTGTAGACTACCACATGCCTCCTCCGATACACGGCTAGGTGTTTCACTGGGAGCGTAATGCACACAGAGGTTCATGCTATCTCCCCCAGATCCCCTCCCTGCTGAACAGTTTTACATTTACATTTTGTCATTAAGCTGACGCTTTTATCCAAAGCGACTTACAAGTTCTGTACGACAAGTCAGGAGGAAGGGTACAACTCTTACAGCTGAGTAACAATGATCATCAAACAGTGCTGAAACTTGGGTGTTGCAGTGTTGAGTGCATAGTAGTAAAGACATATTAGTATAGTAGGAAGAGTGCATGATAATATAAGACAGTAAGAAGGTTAGTGTTTTTTTTATTATATATTTTTTTATTTCAGATATTGATTGAAGAAGTGTGTTTTTAGTCGACGGCGAAAGATTGGTCGGGTTTCGGCTGTCCTAACTGTGGTGGGAAGTTCGTTCCACCATTGTGGAGCGAGGACTGAGAATAGGCGGCTTCTCCTTGATGACCCACCTGGAGCTTGGATAGGAGTGGGTCTGAGGCGGCCAGAGGATGTAGAGCGGAGGAGTCTTGAGTGTGTGTAGTTAGAGACCACTAACTAGGCAGGAGGCTTTCCCTTCGTCGTGCGATATGCCAGGTCGAGGACCTTGAAGTTGGATTTGTGCGGTGATGGGGAGCCAGGCAGGTAAGAAGTGGGGTAACATGGGCTGACTTTGGTAGGTTAGATATCAGATGGGTGGCTGCGTTCTGGATGAGTTGAAGAGGCTTGGTGGCAGTGATCAGCAGACCAGCGAGCAGTGCATTGCAGTAGTCTAGGAAAGACATGACTGTTGATTGGACAAGGAGTTGCGTGGCTTCTTTTGTCAGGAAGGGGCGGATCCTTCTGACATTGCTCAGGAGGAATCTGCAGGTTCTGGTCGTTGTGGTGATGTGAGCGGAGAAGTTTAGGCGATCGTCAAGGACTACACCAAGGATGGTGGTCGAGGATGAGGCCACGGCTACATTTTCCACTGTGATGGAAAGATCGGTCAGCGGGGAGGATTTTTCCGGCAGGTGAAGCTATTCTGTTTACCTTAGGTTCAGTTTGAGGTGGTTGGTCGTCATCCATCTTTGTATTGTGTTTATGTGTTCTTTTTACGATATTATGGTTTTTACTGTGTAGCACTTTGGTCAACCATGTTGTTTTTAAAGTTTGATTGGATTGGATCCAGGCGGAGATGTCAGACAGACAGGCCAACAATTCGCTCAGAGACATGGATATCTGAAGGAGCAATGATACGAGAAGGCATGAGACGTAATAATGTTACCCAGCAATTTGGTGTAGAGGGAGCAGAGGAGGGGTCCAAGGACCGAGCCCTGGGGGACACCCGTCTGAAGATACCCGTCCTCCATGATACATGGTAGGAGCAGTCGCTGAGGTAGGATGTCAGCCATGCCAGAGCAGAGCCAGTTACTCCCATTCCTGCGAGGGCTGCAAGGAGGATCTGATTGTTGACTGTGTCAAAGGCTGCCGCAGGTCCAGGAGAATCAGGACAGAGGAGAGGCCCTTTGCTTTTGCTAAGTGAAGAGCCTCTGTGACCACTATGAGGGCCGTCTCTGTGGAGGGACCAGTCCTGAAGCCTGACTGATTAGGGTCTAGGAGGTCATTCTGTAAGAGATAATCAGTAAGTTGGTTGGATACAGCACGTTCAAGTGATTTAGAAAGGAAGGAGAGAAGAGAGACAGGACGTTTGTTGTCTATGATGGTGGGGTTCATGGTTGGTTTTTTTATGAGCGGTTTTTACTCAGGCTTATTTTAGGGAGGTGGGAACCACTCCCGAGTTGAGGGAGGAGTTGATGGTTGCCGTTAGGAATGGGAGGATGTCTGGTGCTATGGTCTGGAGGAGTGGTGAGGGTATCGGGTCCAGCTGGCATGTAGTGGGACTGAGCTCCGCCCTGAGCGCCTGGGTACTGGACTTTCTGAGTGAAAGACCCCAGGCGGTCAGGGTGGGGGGTCAGACCTCCAACACCATCACCCTGAGCATCGGGTCCCCCCAGGGCTGTGTTCTAAGCCCCCTGCTGTACTCACTCTACACACACGACTGTGTGGCCAAGTTCAGCTCCAACTCCATATTGAAGTTCGCAGACGACACGGTGGTGGTGGGGCTGATCTCGGACAACGACGAGAAGGCCTACCGGGAGGAGGTTGAGGTACTGGAACGCTGGTGCCAGGACAACAGCCTGCTCCTGAACATTGGTAAAACCAAGGAGCTGATCGTGGATTATAGGAGAGGACAGCAGGAGACACACACACCACTGATGATTAACGGGGCTACCGTGGACAGGGTGAGCAGCTTTAAGTACCTGGGGGTCCACATCTCAGAGGATCTGACATGGTCAACACACATAGACACAGTAGTAAAGAAGGCGAAACAGCGCCTCTACCACCTGAGACAGTTAAGGAAGTTCAGAGTATCGGGGAAGATACTCCAGTCCTTCTACTCAGGAGCTGTAGAGAGCATCTTGACCGGAAACATCACTGCCTGGTATGGAAACAGCACGGCACAAGACAAGAAGGCCCTACAGAGAGTGGTGCGCTCAGCCGAGCGTACCACGGGTATTGCACTACCTCCCCTTCTATACAACAAGAGGTGCAAATCCAGAGCCTGCAGGATAATGAAAGACCCTCACCACCCCAATAACAGCCTGTTCCAGCTGCTGAGGTCAGGCAGACGCCTGCGAACCCCAGCTACTAGGACAGAGCGGCTTAGGCTCAGCTTCTTCCCCCAGGCCATCAGAGCCCTGAACAATGAACATTGAGTGCCACAGAACACTGAACTATCCACACACAAGCACACATGAACACACACACGACACGCACGCTGTGCACGCTCACACACTAGCAGCCACTTAACACTTTAACATGAGCGGGCACACACTCATGCCGCACACTTATGGCCAAAAGGAAAGGCCACTTTAAATTAGAATAACAGGAACAGTGTATTGCACTACCAAAGCTACCTAGCATGTCCTATATGCTCTGTAAATAACTATGTACAGATACCGAGATGTCACACCATGTTACCTGTTTATTGCACAATGTTTTTTTTTTTATTGGATTCTATTATATGTTGTACCACTGTATTGCACATCGTTGCGGGCAAGACCACCCGCATTTCATTGTATACTTGTATCCCGTGACAATTAAAACTCTTGACTTGACTTGTGACGTCAACGGCTCATTCAATTGCTCAAATCCGTCAAACAGCGCATCTCATTCTCATCAGACATTTTAATCCCAGTTACAATATCACAATAACGTGTGAGTGATGATACAATTCAACAATCCTCAGATTCCTCGTAATTCATAATCCACAAAAACCACAATCCACGCATAGACACTTCAATTTTATGCTTGAATGAAACACAATCCGGGCGCTCCGTTAAGCAAATCTACAGCGGAGAATATATGAAACTAATCAGAGCCAAACGGTTTCATTCATTAAAAATATCCCCGCGGGATTCACATTTGCAATGCGCCGTTATTAAAATAACCACATGCAGCGTGTATCGCGACTCCGAGCGCCGTATATGACGTGCATTATTTTATTTAGGACAAAGTAAATCTATAGGCTGAATATGATTTATTATCAGCATTTAGTTCTATTATTATACATTTCAAAAGCCCCCTCTAGGAAAACGAAGCACAAAAACATAATTCAGAATGGTATAATGGGATCTAGACTGTGAGAAATATTTCAGGAAGCGAGCTGGCATTTCTTTGCGAGGGCGTGGCTATGGTTCATCCAGCTAACTGAACTTAACCCTGCTCCGGACCAGGTTCAAACTTTCTGATCTGTTACCATGGTGATTTAGAAAATCCGACTTCGGGGAACAGAAAGGTCCGGCTTAAGTCAAGCTATGCTGGAAATTATCCGGCTAACTCAGTTAGCCAGGTACGGGGAACGGGGCCCTGATTAAATGTGGATTTTCTCTTTGACAACAGCAGTCTTGTTTATTCAGTTCAACTTCTATCATCTGTGTGATTGAATCTCCAGAATTTACCTCATCCAGGAGAAGGCAAGCGAGTTGTGACGTAACCTCTCAGAGGAGAGACAAGCTGTAAGCTGTTTTTGTTGTTGTTGTTGTTCTTGTAAAGAGAAATTATGATTCTCAAAGGAGAGGAGAAGATGTAAGAATGAGAGAGAATACAGATTGAGAAAGAGGGATTAGATGAACGAATAGGTTGAGGGAAAAGATGTGGAGAGGATGAAGGACAGATTGTGGGCTGATGATGATGGCGAGGGGGGGAAGGTGTTGGATCAAGCAATGATAGAGAGCCGGGACCCTGAAGGATTGGAGGGAGGAAAGAACCCATTGTAATACATGTGGGAGATTGGATAGAATCTAGAGTTGGTTAAGGGAGGGAGAGAGAGAGAGAGAGAGAGAGAGAGAGAGAGAGAGAGAGAGAGAGAGAGAGAGAGGGGAAGAGAGAGAAACAAAGGAAGAGGTTTGAGTCTCAGTATTTGTCTCTCTCTGATGCTTTTCGTCAGTAATCTTTGGAGTTGTTTACACGATAATCACCTACTTCCTGTTTACATAATCATGCCTATTTATTGTAATTGGCTTGCGGCATGTCGCTCCTTTTCAATCAAAACGTTCCTCCGCTCCCATGACAGCGGCGCCTCCCTCGGCCGAGGCTCTCGGTTTCCATCTCTGCTCATTTGTTTTGCTGGCAATTTAATACGTTTCACTGGCTTGTTTTCTCTCCCATCCCCCGAAACCGTTTATTTCTTTTTACAGTTTCTCTTCCTGTGTGATTTGGGGACTATCTCGCTCCTCTGTTGGACTGTGCAGTTTAAAGGACCATAGCAGTGTTACTACACGTCATTGTCTGTTGTCAACATCAGCCACATAGTTTACATAAACATCCACCGTTATCCCCAAAATTCTTTATTTTTGAGATATGGTGTTTGTTTACATTTTGTCCATATTAACCCTTTGATCGCCGGGGTTAAATTCATAATTTACCATCCCTCGCCAGCCCTATTTAACATGGAGAAGTTCCCCTTCTTTGCAGGGCTATAACTTTTTAAATTGTATTGCTAAATTGACATTACTATGGCCCATTCAAAGTCCTATATCTATTGTTCAGGGTGTAGCAACGTTATACTTTTTCATTCACATATTCATACTAAAATACGGTCTAAAGTATAAGTATGTTTTTATCGTTTTCTGCAGCTTTCTCCAGAACGTGATTTATAGCCCTAAATGCATTATATTGATGATTGTATACAGTTTGATAGCAATCGGCGCGAGATAAAATTTTTTACTACGTATGATCTGATGTTGACCGGATGGGCGGGGGGTCGTTTATAATTCCGTGGGCAACGTTATATCATTCATCTAGTGTGGGTGATATGATCATTAGAGCAGCTAGTATAGAAGACATTAAAAAATAACGCTGAAACTCACCGTAGCTTCCTCTCGCCGTTGGGAGATGAGCGTGGAACAGAATTTGTTCTATTATGGGATGTCGAAATATCCGATCCATTTCCAGGTTGTATAATAGTATATACGTCCAAATCATGTTGTTTATCGAGTTATTGGCAACGGATCGCTATCCATTGTGTCGAGCTAGAGTCCCGGGACCTATAGCGAGTGATCGGACCAAATTGAAATGAGCACCAGCTTCCACTTCCTGTTTCTTCCCTGGGCGATCAGGCCGATCGGCCACCAGATGGCGCTCTTGAACCGTTAGAGAGTTGACAGGGGCTCACCAGTACATATAATGTCTCCGGGGGAGAAATATGATTTCGATCACAGATTTTTGAAATATTGATATCAAAGACGCTGTCCAGCGTCATCGGCAGAATGAGCATGGCGGGGAATGACGTGTTTCAGCATCAACGGCGATTAAAGGGTTAACACATTGGCGACCACGGTTTGCAGTGTAATATGGTTCTGGACGACCAGGGTTTGTCAACAAACCGATGTACTTTCTAACAGCTATATAGTATTGCTATCTGTCCATTCTCATTGTCACTTGAGTGCATAAACTGTGCCTTCATAATGGCTTAAAGAAAATAAAAATCCATCGGTTGGTTGTCATTTTATAGCGTCGTGAATATAAGCTTTATCGCAGTTTTCGTCTCGTCTTTTTTCTGGGAAGCTAGATATGAGGCTAAAGGCTAGTCACGTTATATCAAACGGCATTTCTGTTGTATATATACGAATGAAATAAAACAAACTGCTTAGCATCCGGACTATTACAGAGCATCTATGGATGAAATGGGGGCGGCGGGGGACGCCGATCAGTATTATTGATTAGCAATACAGTGTGCGTTCAAGTAGCCATATTCACTGATAGATCGCTTGCGTGTTACAACAATGTCCAATCCGGCTGTAATTTGGGTGAATAGTATCCTACCGTCAGCCCATGTGATCGCCGGCAGCATTTCGTCATTATTCATCGGCATCTTGTAGATCGATATGTCCATTGGCTGATCATAAATCCCATTATTCCAGGCTGAAATCTGCGCTTCGAACCGTGATCAAAGATGGAGGATGTTCGGCTGGGATCCAGGCTCATATGAAACGCCCCAGACAATAAAAAAAAAAAAATCCCATTCGACCTCAATGATACTGCAGTGGAGCGATGGCACCCCTAAGAGGATTTGGCCGGTATTGCATGTCGCCGATTTAAATCTGGCGGGTAAATCTGCAGAGTCGATCCGGGATCTTGATCCGTTTATTAATATGGAATAAAACAATAACAACTCTGGTCCTCAACGGGCTGGTCCTTAACACTTTGGGTGCCGGGAAACGCCTAAACACGTCATTCCCGGCCATGCTCAAGTTGCCGAAGACGCCTTACAGCGTCTTTAATATCAATATTTCAAAAATCTGGGATCGGATTCATATGTCCCCTCCGCTGGCCTGAGATCCACCAGGAGGACCCACTGAGCTCTCTGGCGGTTCAGGAGCGCCATCTGGTGGCCGATCGGCGCAATCGCTTAACAGGAAGTGCCGTAGAGGTTGTGCTGAACGGCCGTATTACTTCCGGGCACTCGCTAATAGGTCCCGGGACTCGATCTCGACACACTACATAGCGATCGATTGCCAATAACTCGATAAACAACATGATTCATTCATTCATTCAAATTCATTCATTTGGACGTATATACCATTATACAAGCTGGAGATGGACCGGGTAAATCTACATCCCATAATGATAAAATTTCTACTCTACGATGATCGCCCAACGGCGCGCGGAGACTGGGGTGAGTTTTAGCGTGTAAAGTTACCGTCTTCGATACTAACTGCTATTATCAACATTTTACCCACATTAGATGATTGGTATAACACTGCCCACGGAATTATAAACGCCCCCTAGCCCATCCAGTCAACATCAGATGACGTGTAGTAACTTCTAGAAGTACGTCTAGTTGGAATTTTTTATATCGCGCTGATTGCCATAAAACTGTATTGCATCATCAATATAATGTATTTGGGGCTATAGATCACGTTCTGGAGAAAGCTGCAGAAAGAGATGAAAACATACTTATACATTAGACCATACTTTACTATGAATATGTGAATGAAAAAGTTTAACGTTGCTACACAATGAACAATACATATAGGACTTTGAATGGGCCCTAATAATGGCAATGTAGCAATAGAATTTAAAAAGTTATAGCCCTGCAAAGAAGGGGACTTTCTCTATAGACAAATAGAGCCGGCAACCTACGGTTGATAATGAATTTAACCCATGGCAGCCAAAGTGTTAAAGTGTTAAAAAAAAACGTCACAGAATGTAACTGAACGTTTGTGTCAACGTTGGCTAAAGCTCACTAACAACCTTCTTCGCGGAATTTATTTTAACTATTTTACAGTCCCTCCTGGACATATCACAACTACTAATGGCTCAGTTCTGGATACAGTCACCTCAAGATTCAAGATTCAAGATTCAAGAGTTTTAATTGTCACGGCATACAGGTATACAATGAAATGCGGCTGGTCTTGCCCGCGACGATGTGCAATACAGTGGTACAACATATAATAGAATCCAATAAAAATACAGTGGTACAACATATTAATAGAATCCAATAAAACAGTGCAATAAAATAAAATACCTGGGTATCTGGTTAGGTAATACACTTTCTCTTTCTCAGCATGTGTTACATCTTCAAGGTCAAGGTCAACTTTATTTATAAAGCACATTTAAATCAACCGAAGTTGTACCAAAGTGCTGTACAATATAAAAACATAAATACTAAAAGAAAATACAAAATACAGTATACACACACAGTCATAAAAACTACAATAATAAATTTTTTTAAACAAAATAAACAATCACCACATGACCAGGGATTGACTAACCAAGCCTCAGAACGCCAATAAAAACAGCTGTGTTTTAAAATGTTGTAGGGTCTTGGCAGACCTAATTTCCAGTGGAAGACTGTTCCATATTTTAGGGGCAGCCACCACAAAAGCTTGATCACCTTTTGTCTTTAGCCTAGACCACGGGACATCTAAGAGTAATTTATTTTCTGACCTCAGTGCTCTAGCAGGGGTACAAAGATGGAGGAGTTCAGCTAGGTACGGAGGGGCCAGACCATTAAGGCCTTGAACACAAACATAGCTATTTTAAAATCAATTCTGAAACGAACAATCAAAAATAAAAGCAAGACTTGGCTTCTTCTACATGAATTCTACAGGAATCGCTCCTGCTTTACTGACTCTGCTAAACGCTCCCTAGTCCAAATGTCCATTCTCCCATTGTTTGACTATGATGTAATTTGCATGCAAGCAAGATTGTTCTTGATCACCTAAATATTTTCCGTGGTTCGAATCCATGCTTAAAGGACCAACCACGGATATCTCCGTGGCAAGGTTGTTTTGGCTTTTATTCCATTTTAATAACCTATTCAAGGTCGCCGAGCGGCACTGCAGATGTACCCTACTCTTTGAATTCGACAAAGTGCATTACCGGCCAGATCCTCTTAGGGGCGCTATCTCGATAATGCAGTGTTCCCTGTGGCAGAAGTTGTCTTTTTTTTCTGGATTTCCAATGTAGTTTTCTACTGACCTGATGCAATCCCTATAGCCTGTTGCACGGAATACCTTTTGGATCGCGGATTTCAGTGTGCAGTAAGGGAATATATCATCAGCCAATGGACATATCGATCTACCAAATGTCGATCGGTAACTGGGAAATGGTCTGGGGGATCCAACCGGCTCATGGTAAGATCTTTTTCACGTAAATTACATGCTGATCAGGGCTGGTTATGATACTCAACCAGCCGATCAGCGTATGTGGCTACTGAGACGAACACGGTTATTGGTAATCAATAATCAGAAACGACGTCCCCCCCCCCCCCCTTTCATGCATTCATGCTTGAGGATCGTACCGATCATATGCAGTTTTTAGTTTTAACTGTAGCTTCTGTATAACCGAAATGCCATTGGATAGAACGTTAGTAGTTATTATCCCTTTATCCAGCCTTCCAGGAAATATACTAGACCAAATCCCGTATAACGCTTATATTCAAGACGCTATAAAATGAGAACGTATTGATGACATTTTTTTTTTCTTAAAGCCATTTTGAAGGGACGGTTTATGGTCTCAATTGACAATGAGAATGGACAGATAGCAATAGTATAAAGTATAGATTTAGCTCTACAAACAGCCCCACGGACTGTGCAAGTCTGTTTACCTATGCTGGCCGTCTACAGTGATTTTAGACGCATCCAAATGGCCGCCAATGTGTTAATGACGTTGCATGCACGCACGCTCCCGTGCATGCCCATAAATGTTCCCTTGCGTGCGCACAGAATACAGACAATGCCTAATTGCCTCTAGGAATGGAATGTAACACATTTCATTCACAAGTTTTGTGTGAATGTATCTGAGGGCGTATTTTAACACAGCTTACGACCTGAGCAATTGTTATGCAAATTAGCCAGGTGGGTACTTGGTGAGTTGGCGCATGAGTTGAGTGCAGCGCATTCTTGTGTGCATGCTCGTGCACATCCGTGCATATGCATGCGCGTGCTCCTGCTCACAGACCTGGTTGAACGGCGTGAAACCCCGTCCCATGACCAACGCCCCACTGCTATGCACTCAACAATGCAGCACCCAAGTTTCAACACTGTTTGACAAACAATGTTACTCAGCTGAGAGAGTTGTACCCTTCCTGCTGACTTGTCGTACAGAAATTCTAAGTCGCTTTGGATAAAAGCGTTCAGTTAATTAAACAACTAAATGTAAATGTAAATGGAGTTAAGGTGCGCTACCTCCCTGTCTGCCTTTAAATCCAGGTTGAAAAGCTACCTGTTTACCCAGCAGGCCTTTTAGCTTTTGCTTTTAAACTGTGCTTTTCTTTTGCCTGGATAGCCTGATTCACACCCTGTTTTATGTTGAGTATTTTTTTGCTGTTATATTGTTGTATCTTTAGTGCTTTTTACCATATTTTTACTGTCTTATTTTAGTACCATGTATATAAATGTGCTTTAGAAATAAAACATACTTACTTACTTACTTACTTACTTACTTACTTACTTACTTACTTACTTACTTACTTACTTACTTACTTACTTACTTACTTACTTACTTACTTACTTACTTACTTACTTACTTACTTACTTACTTACTTACTTACTTACTTACTTACTTACTTACTTACTTACTTACTTACTTACTTACTTACTTAGTCAAAAAGACGGGAAAATAGAGCAAATACATTTTCACAGATTCCCAAGCAATCCTTAGCTTTGCAAACAATGGCTGCTTGCCATTCAAAACCCTGAATACAATCCCAAATCACCTATTGATTATAGCCTTCACGTGTACGTTGTGAACACTTTCTAATAAGTGATTATCCGGAATCTGCAACAAACTTACAAACCACATCTCAAACCTGGTTCTGTGCTTTGGGTCCATGCAAGACACCCGTCTCTCCTGGGATGACAGTGGCTCAGGAGGTAGAGCGGTCGCCTGGTAATCAGATGGTTCCAGGTTCGATTCCTTCTCCTCCCGGTAGCATGTCGAAGTGTCCTTGAGCAAGACACTTAACCTTGCATGGTTGCCT
The DNA here is from genome assembly GCF_963971535.1 of Notolepis coatsorum. NCBI lineage: Eukaryota > Metazoa > Chordata > Actinopteri > Aulopiformes > Paralepididae > Notolepis > Notolepis coatsorum. The sequence goes on along the minus strand of NC_140181.1, from coordinate 87,870,074 downwards.
CCGCCGTCGGTGTGTGAATGAATGCGTGAACGAGAGGCATAAGTGTGTGTGGGATGTTTTTTAATTTACCATCAAAGCAAGACTGCAGGTATTACCCACTAAATACAATCTGTCCACTTGCTATCCTCAAATTCACAGTCCATTCTGTTTAAACCATCAGGATTCACAACAACACCTATAGGGCGGGATCCACAAAGAATGGATTGCACGGTGCGAATTGCACCCTTACTGTACTTACAATTCATTATGAATTGAAAATGGGGGACCCTTATGTACCCATTCTGCAATCTGTTAATACAATTTCCAATCAATCACCGCGCAGGGTACAATACAGTATGGCTCAATACACACAATTGTTAAGGGGATGCAGACCAGAGAAAGACTTTCGTCTTGTTTACATCAGGGTCCCCCATTTTCAATTCATAATGAATTGTAAGTATTAGCACCGTGCAATCTATTCTTTGTGGATCCCGCCCCTAGAATCCATTGCACACATAACAAACGGATGTAATGCATACAAACACCTGTATAGCTCGTCATGACCGTATTGTGGACATTGTGTCTGATGCGGTACAAAACATCTCACCATCTAGTGCAGCAATGTACAAGCATACAAGAGTGCTACCAGAATGGTTTGGTTTTACCAATGATGTCTTTGCTAACATACCAAATACACCTGATGTTGTTTTTGTTGACACCAGCCACAAGAGGTGCTAATCATAGAAGTAGGCTGTGCCTTTGACCTGTACATGGACCAGGCTTTCCGGGACAAGTATATAAAATACCAACCACTGCTCAATGTGATGGCCAGCCTTGGGTACAGGTGTAGATATAGTGTACTTATATTCGGAAGTCTTGGCCATGTATATAAATGCACCATGACCGGTCTGAGAATTGCTGCAATGCATGATGATGCAAAGAGAAAATCCAAACAAATAGCCAAATATTGCTCTGTCTCAGCTATTATTGGCAGCTTAGCCGTGTGGAGAAGGAGGTGATATGTGTACCCTTAAGTGTTCAGTGCTGCTTGGCCCCGATATTTGATTCCCTGTTTATGTAATATAATTTGTGGAACCAAATAAAGTATTCAAATGTGTGTGTGTGTGTGTGTGTGTGTGTGTGTGTGTGTGTGTGTGTGTGTGTGTGTGTGTGTGTGTGTGTGTGTGTGTGTGTGTGTGTGTGTGTTAAGTGCTACATTCCCTTCATCCCCTGCGATAGTGCACTGCACAAATAGATCCTGAAAGCAACTTCCTCATCAACACAGTCCAACAACAAAGAGTACTAGTTTTCTATATCTGCCTTCTGAGAACAAAGGAATAACAAAACCGAATCCCCAGCAGATGTTTTACATGCGTGTGTGTGAGTAACACCGTACACAGCCCACACCTTTTAGACTTTTAAGTTGCTTTATTATAACTCTGTGTTCCATTCAGCAAAACTCCAGATCCCTATAAAGTGCATATTTCTATGGTTATCCGCTGCTCATTTCAGAGCTTCATATGTGTTTGCACAGTGGTGGAACCGCAGAGGTTAATTATGTGGTAAAATCTTCATGGTTGATACAAATCTATTGTTAAAGCATTGCTAATCAAATACAAATTCAGGTTCAGGAGTTTAGTAGAGGACTTGATTTGATTCAACCAAGATCCCTTCAATTCTGTGAGCTTGTCTCTTAATATTTCTGGGGAAAGGGGGGTGGGGGTTTGTGGGGAGGGGTGAACAGGTGAAACAAATAATGGGGTGTGAAGGGAGAGGAAGGAGACGATAAAGATAGGATAAGGGGAGGATAAGGGGGCTGGTGTGTGAACAGAGGCCTCAGAGGAAAACGTCCACAACACGTTCTGTGGTAGATAAAGAATACAGTGTGAAAAAAATTTACAATGAGAATGGACAGATAGCAATAGTATAAAGTATAGATTTAGCTCTACAAACAGCCCCACGGACTGTGCAAGTCTGTTTACCTATGCTGGCCGTCTACAGTGATTTTAGACGCATCCAAATGGCCGGCAATGTGTTAATGACGTTGCGTGCACGCACGCTCCCGTGCATGCCCATAAATGTTCCCTTGCGTGCGCACAGAATACAGACAATGCCTAATTGTCTCTAGGAATGGAATGTAACACATTTCATTCACAAGTTTTGTGTGAATGTATCTGAGGGCGTATTTTAACACACCTGACGACCTGAGCAATTGTTATGCAAATTAGCCAGGTGGGTACTTGGCGAGTTGGCGCATGAGTTGAGTGCAGCGCATTCTTGTGTGCATGCTCGTGCACATCCGTGCATATGCATGCGCGTGCTCCTGCTCACAGACCTGGTTGAACGGCGTGAAACCCTGTCCCATGACCAACGCCCCACTGCTATGCACTCAACAATGCAGCACCCAAGTTTCAACACTGTTTGACAAACAATGTTACTCAGCTGAGAGAGTTGTACCCTTCCTGCTGACTTGTCGTACAGAAATTCTAAGTCGCTTTGGATAAAAGCGTTCAGTTAATTAAACGACTAAATGTAAATGTAAATGGAGTTAAGGTGCGCTACCTCCCTGTCTGCCTTTAAATCCAGGTTGAAAAGCTACCTGTTTACCCAGCAGGCCTTTTAGCTTTTGCTTTTAAACTGTGCTTTTCTTTTGCCTGGATAGCCTGATTCACACCCTGTTTTATGTTGAGTATTTTTTTGCTGTTATATTGTTGTATCTTTAGTGCTTTTTACCATATTTTTACTGTGTCTTATTTTAGTACCACGTATATAAATGTGCTTTAGAAATAAAACATACTTACTTACTTACTTACTTACTTACTTACTTACTTACTTACTTACTTACTTACTTACTTACTTACTTACTTACTTACTTAGTCAAAAAGACAGGAAAAATAGAGCAAATACATTTTCACAGATTCCCAAGCAATCCTTAGCTTTGCAAACAATGGCTGCTTGCCATTCAAAACCCTGAATACAATCCCAAATCACCTATTGATTATAGCCTTCACGTGTACGTTGTGAACACTTTCTAAGAAGTGATTATCCGGAATCTGCAACAAACTTACAAACCACATCTCAAACCTGGTTCTGTGCTTTGGGTCCATGCAAGACACCCGTCTCTCCTGGGATGACAGTGGCTCAGGAGGTAGAGCGGTCGCCTGGTAATCAGAAGGTTCCAGGTTCGATTCCTTCTCCTCCCGGTAGCATGTCGAAGTGTCCTTGAGCAAGACACTTAACCTTGCATGGTTGCCTCCGCCGTTGGTGTGTGAATGAATGCGTGAACGAGAGGCATAAGTGTGTGGGATGTTTTTTAATTTACCATCAAAGCAAGACTGCAGGTATTACCCACTAAATACAATCTGTCCACTTGCTATCCTCAAATTCACAGTCCATTCTGTTTAAACCATCAGGATTCACAACAACACCTATAGGGCGGGATCCACAAAGAATGGATTGCACGGTGCGAATTGCACCCTTACTTACAATTCATTATGAATTGAAAATGGGGGACCCTGATGTACCCATTCTGCAATCTGTTAATACAATTTCCAATCAATCACCGCGCAGGGTACAATACAGTATGGCTCAATACACACAATTGTTAAGGGGATGCAGACCAGAGAAAGACTTTCGTCTTGTTTACATCAGGGTCCCCCATTTTCAATTCATAATGAATTGTAAGTATTAGCACCGTGCAATCTATTCTTTGTGGATCCCGCCCCTAGAATCCATTGCACACATAACAAACGGATGTAATGCATACAAACACCTGTATAGCTCGTCATGACCGTATTGTGGACATTGTGTCTGATGCGGTACAAAACATCTCACCATCTAGTGCAGCAATGTACAAGCATACAAGAGTGCTACCAGAATGGTTTGGTTTTACCAATGATGTCTTTGCTAACATACCAAATACACCTGATGTTGTTTTTGTTGACACCAGCCACAAGAGGTGCTAATCATAGAAGTAGGCTGTGCCTTTGACCTGTACATGGACCAGGCTTTCCGGGACAAGTATATAAAATACCAACCACTGCTCAATGTGATGGCCAGCCTTGGGTACAGGTGTAGATATAGTGTACTTATATTCGGAAGTCTTGGCCATGTATATAAATGCACCATGACCGGTCTGAGAATTGCTGCAATGCATGATGATGCAAAGAGAAAATCCAAACAAATAGCCAAATATTGCTCTGTCTCAGCTATTATTGGCAGCTTAGCCGTGTGGAGAAGGAGGTGATATGTGTACCCTTAAGTGTTCAGTGCTGCTTGGCCCCGATATTTGATTCCCTGTTTATGTAATATAATTTGTGGAACCAAATAAAGTATTCAAATGTGTGTGTGTGTGTGTGTGTGTGTGTGTGTGTGTGTGTGTTAAGTGCTACATTCCCCTCATCCCCTGCGATAGTGCACTGCACAAATAGATCCTGAAAGCAACTTCCTCATCAACACAGTCCAACAACAAAGAGTACTAGTTTTCCATATCTGCCTTCTGAGAACAAAGGAATAACAAAACCGAATCCCCAGCAGATGTTTTACATGCATGTGTGTGAGTAACACCGTACACAGCCCACACCTTTTAGACTTTTAAGTTGCTTTATTATAACTCTGTGTTCCATTCAGCAAAACTCCAGATCCCTATAAAGTGCATATTTCTATGGTTATCCGCTGCTCATTTCAGAGCTTCATATGTGTTTGCACAGTGGTGGAACCGCAGAGGTTAATTATGTGGTAAAATCTTCATGGTTGATACAAATCTATTGTTAAAGCATTGCTAATCAAATACAAATTCAGGTTCAGGAGTTTAGTAGAGGACTTGATTTGATTCAACCAAGATCCCTTCAATTCTGTGAGCTTGTCTCTTAATATTTCTGGGGAAAGGGGGGTGGGGGTTTGTGGGGAGGGGTGAACAGGTGAAACAAATAATGGGGTGTGAAGGGAGAGGAAGGAGACGATAAAGATAGGATAAGGGGAGGATAAGGGGGCTGGTGTGTGAACAGAGGCCTCCGAGGAAAACGTCCACAACACGTTCTGTGGTAGATAAAGAATACAGTGTGAAAAAAATTTACAATGAGAATGGACAGATAGCAATAGTATAAAGTATAGATTTAGCTCTACAAACAGCCCCACGGACTGTGCAAGTCTGTTTACCTATGCTACAGTGATTTTAGACGCATCCAAATGGCCGGCAATGTGTTAATGACGTTGCGTGCACGCACGCTCCCGTGCATGCCCATAAATGTTCCCTTGCGTGCGCACAGAATACAGACAATGCCTAATTGTCTCTAGGAATGGAATGTAGCACATTTCATTCACAAGTTTTGTGTGAATGTATCTGAGGGCGTATTTTAACACACCTGACGACCTGAGCAATTGTTATGCAAATTAGCCAGGTGGGTACTTGGAGAGTTGGCGCATGAGTTGAGTGCAGCGCATTCTTGTGTGCATGCTCGTGCACATCCGTGCATATGCATGCGCGTGCTCCTGCTCACAGACCTGGTTGAACGGCGTGAAACCCCGTCCCATGACCAACGCCCCACTGCTATGCACTCAACAATGCAGCACCCAAGTTTCAACACTGTTTGACAAACAATGTTACTCAGCTGAGAGAGTTGTACCCTTCCTGCTGACTTGTCGTACAGAAATTCTAAGTCGCTTTGGATAAAAGCGTTCAGTTAATTAAACGACTAAATGTAAATGTAAATGGAGTTAAGGTGCACTACCTCCCTGTCTGCCTTTAAATCCAGGTTGAAAAGCTACCTGTTTACCCAGCAGGCCTTTTAGCTTTAGCTTTTAAACTGTGCTTTTCTTTTGCCTGGATAGCCTGATTCACACCCTGTTTTATGTTGAGTATTTTTTTGCTGTTATATTGTTGTATCTTTAGTGCTTTTTACCATATTTTTACTGTGTCTTATTTTAGTACCACGTATATAAATGTGCTTTAGAAATAAAACATACTTACTTACTTACTTACTTACTTACTTACTTAGTCAAAAAGACGGGAAAATAGAGCAAATACATTTTCACAGATTCCCAAGGAATCCTTAGCTTTGCAAACAATGGCTGCTTACCATTCAAAACCCTGAGCGGTCGCCTGGTAATCAGATGGTTCCAGGTTCGATTCCTTCTCCTCCCGGTAGCATGTCGAAGTGTCCTTGAGCAAGACACTTAACCTTGCATGGTTGCCTCCGCCGTCGGTGTGTGAATGAATGCGTGAACGAGAGGCATAAGTTGTAAAGCGTTTTGGATAAAAGCACAATATAAATGCAGCTTATATTAGAATAATACAGTAATTCTAGATAACATAAAGTACACAGCGACTTTCAAAAGTGCTAATTACCTATACTGTTGTGAAGGATCAGATTAAACCGAATATGTATATTTATTTATATATATATATTTAATTGTATTTGTATATCGTTTGATATCCCCTGTATATTCCTTGTACAATATGCATTGAATATCCCCGTTTCTACTAAACAGCCCATAATAGTTTCATTCTACCATTGGACGAGAACCTGGCGCCAGGTTGCCATACGCCTAGGTCCAAGTTCAATCGTGCCGCCTAACATGTCGAGGCAACCCCCGGTTCCGCGCAGTAATATGCCGGGCGAAATACGAATGGTACTATTTGTTCATAGCGCATATATATATGGCGCTCGTAAAGTAGAACTTTCTTTTAGTCCAGTTCTTTACCCTCCAACAGAGTGACAGACGCAGAAGCCTCCCCACGACGCACGTGCGGTGTAGTAAGGCCTACTTGGCCCAGAATAGGCATTGAGATATCGTGTAGATTAATAGTTGAATGGTCATAGTTTGGCACCATACCGTCGAGTTGGACGTATTCTATTAAGCTAATAATAGTCTATTTATGTATGGTGCATCGTTCGGTTCGAGTTCTACAGTTATCAGTACCCCCATCGTTCCTGACGTTATCTGGACGCTTATCCAGGCTGGTCAGACCCCTAGTGGTGATTGCATCCGAGGAGCTCCGGGTCAAGAGCGACTGGACCTGTATATTGGATTACTCTACCCCGACGACGGCGAGCCTTCCACGGCTCTTGGATTATGCTTTGTGTGCTTTGATTATTCCATGGATAAAGGCCAACACTGCCGAGTGTTGGAATTACCCCCCGGAGAGGACTCCAGGTGAGGCGGCGCTCGACACGTGAGGTCGCACCACGTCTCTCCGTTGTGGACCGGCAGATACCGTTCCACAGAGGGTCCAGCTGTATTCGTCTGCGGCCCGAGGTTCTGTGGGCACTGTGTCCAAGACTTTGGATTCTCCCAAGACACCGTCGGCCAGATGGGATACCGTCGGCCAGATGGGATACCGCCAGCGGCTTCTCTAACCCCCCCCTCCTACTGTCTTACAACCAGCGGGACCCCCCCTCCCCCTTAGTGTATCCAGCTATAATCATTTAAGTACCATCGCTATCGTTTCCTAAATATTCCAGGTTGTATACTTACTCCCTGCGCAACCAGAGATTGGACATTCAATGTTGATTTACCTACGAATACTCATTTTTTTTTTAACAATATATTTATTGGGTTTTAGTTTGCAAATTACAACATGTATATCAGCAGAGCAGTATTCAGCAAACATTTTCACCCCGTTCTCCCTCCCCTAACCCCACCCCACAAAATAATAATTAACTTCAAAAACAGGTTCACATAGGAAGGATACAGATTTAAATAAAAAATAAACATAAATAAATAATAATACAACCAAAATGTTTTACACATTAAGTAAAGGGTGTTTCTTGTCGTTTTTACACAATGATAAGAGTTGTCCCACAGTACTCCCCCTAATCCCGTTCTTGTTGAAGCAAGTTCCCAACATTCGTATTATGCTTTAAGAAGTACACAAATGGTCCCCAGGCATTATCAAAAATGTTTTGTTTACGTCTAACAATATACACCATCTTTTCCATTGACATATTTGAAGCCATTTCTTTAATCCACATACCAATTCTTGGTCCATCAACATTTTTCCAATTAAGAGCTATTACACGTTTTGCTTGTAATATGCACATATCTATAAATCTAAACTCTTTGCGTTGTAGATGTGGGGTGGTAGGATATAAACCAAGAATAAAAAGCTTGGGATTCAATGGCAACTTCTTTGATAAGATTTGATCGATCAGATCAATAACATCTTGCCAGAAGGTTTTCACTTTCACACATTCCCATATGCAGTGGTACAGTGTCCCCCTTTCCTCACTACACTTAATACAAGTATCTGGAATATTATCATTAAACTTATGCAATTTAACAGGAGTTATATATGTACGCATCAGCCATTTATATTGTATAAGTTTTAGGTTGCTACTGACTGTCTGACTCTGTGCCTCTTTACATGCCACGCTCCATTCTTCTAAAGATATTTCCTCCTCTATGTCTTCGTTCCATTGATTCAGTTTTGATTCAGATGATTCATCTGAACCAGATACAAATAAGTCGTATAGCATTGAAATTATACCTTTACCATAACAGTGTCTAGTGACTGCTACCTCTAAGATGGAAATGTTCGGTATATCCAATGAATGGTTCTGAGATGATATAAAACTCCTTAGCTGAAGATATTTAAAAAAGTGATGTTTCGGAATATCATATTTTGTAGATATTTCCGCAAAGGACATGAATACTTCATCCTCCTCCCTGTATACGTCTTGCACTTTCCTTAACCCCTTTTCAGCCCATACTTTAAATCCACTATCGTTTTGCCCTGATTTAAAATTGGCATTGCCCCAAATAGGACTGAACCTGGATCGGGACGAATTTATATTCAAATATTTGAGTGCGTCAAACCACACATCTATCATGTTTAAAATAATGGGGTTGTCTGTATTTTTCTTCAGATATTTACGGTCTCCAGAATACAAATACAGGTGCAAGGGTAAGCTCGGTTTAACAGAGCAGGATTCTGAATGGATCCAAGCAGGGGGATTCTCCGATGAGAAGTAAAACATGATCGTCCGCAGTTGTGCTGCCCAGTAATACCATTGGATATTTGGGCATTTCAGGCCTCCTCGGTCATATGGTAGGTAAAGTAGAGATAGACGTAATCTGGGGCGTTTATTTTGCCATATAAAGTTGGTAAACAGTTTCTTGATTCTTGTGAACAAAGACGAGGGGGGGGGTAAAGGGATATTCTGGAATAGGTAGAGAAATTTAGGGAGTATATTCATTTTTAGAATATTAATCCTGCCGATAATTGAGATGGGTAGGGATGTCCAACGCTCTATTGAAGAAGTACTAGCTTCCAGAATTGGGTCATAGTTTATCTGAGAAATCTTATTCACCTCAGGGACAATTTTTATTCCCAAATACGTGAATGTATCTGTTGAGTTGAGAGTAGAAGCACAAACAAGCCCATCCTCCCTCTCTCTTTCATTGAGTAACATTATAGATGATTTGGAGTGATTCACTTTATAGCCAGATATTTTCCCAAATGTTTCAATAAGACTTAGGAGTGCTGGGATAGACCTGTGTAGATTTTTTAGCATTAATATTACATCATCGGCGAAGAGGGCTATCCTATGTTCTATATGACCTTCTCGAATCCCATGAATATCACTGTGCATCCTCACCGCTATAGCAAATGGTTCGATCGCAAGAATGAAAAGTAAGGGCGATAAAGGGCTCCCTTGTGGGCAACTTCTACTAATTTTAAAGGGTTTAGAGACCTTGCTATTCGTCAGAACTTCTGCCGTAAGCCCTGTACAAAGCAATCTAACCCATTTGACGAATGTGTCTCCAAAGCCAAATCGTGTTAACACCTCAAACAGATAAGGCCACTCGACACGGTCGAAGGCCTTCTCTGCATCCAGTGAGAGTAAGGCAGTACGAATACTCATTTGCCATAAAAGTGCATATTCAATATTTCAAATCATAAATGTAATTAAGTGAATGTTGTATACACCTTTTGCTGTATTAAATATTCGATTTGGTACATTTGTGTTGGTTCGTTTCATCAGGTGGGAAAGTGTTCATCATACTTATATCTTGTACTGGGTGGCCAGAAGTTAAAGTACATGAGGTAGTGGTATTAAATATCATATCTAACAATACAGTCAGGGAATTGTACCCCTCAGTTACAATTGGTCCTTCGAGCCGGATGGTAACTAGTGTAATATTAATATAGTGTTATTAATATCGAAATGGCCTATGATGAACACTCCACGAAACGATCCTCCTAACCTAGAACGCCCGCGGCGCAGACGACAGACACCTCAGTACTTAGAGGCTTACACTGTCAGTCAACTACCTAGCCTTCGACAAACGGTAAACGTGGTAAAAGTAGAAAGTAAAATTATGTCTGACCTTAACGACCAGGTTTCCCCGACCACAGAGGCCCTAGTAGGTCCTAATGTAACTGACCAAGCTCACGGTGGGGACCAGGAGGGAATTGACATGCCTTTACCCCCCGCCACTACTCAAGAAGTAGTCCCCGACAAGCCCCGGGAGGAAGACAACCCTACAGAGAGAGAACTCTGCACGGAAGAAGAGGAGGAGAGCGCCGAGGAACTAGAGCTCCAGGACTCCCCAACGAGTACCCCCAGGAGCGGTTCACGCAGGAGCGGCTCACCTCCACTACCGCCTTCCCCCAGCGAAGCGGAGAGGACACTACAACAGGCGTTCCTCGTCAGCCTGACAGCCTCTACCGAACGCGATCGGCTCCAAGCACAGACGCTTAGCGAGCGCGAACGTCTCCAAGCACAGGCGACCAGCGAGCGCGAACACCTCCAAGCACAGCAACGGAGCGAAGAACAGCGCACAAGTCTGGAGATGAGACGCTTCCAGATGGAAGAGAATATGGCAAGAGACCGGGCCGACGCCCAGCGCGCCGCTGCCGGTGCCCAAAGAGACGCAGAGCGCGACAGACTACAAGCGCAACTAATAGAGCAGCTGATCAAAAGGACAACTCCCTCTCCCTCCGCCAGGGGCTCAAGGAACTCGTCGAGACAACAGTCAAGAGCAGCGTCACCGCAACGAGCAAGCGACCCTGAACTTGACCAACAGACCGAGTCTAGACCCCCCGCAGACCCCCTTCCCATACCGGTCCAAGCGAGACCCAGCTACAAGGAAGGAGCGGCCTACACTGCGGAGAAGCTAAATAAACGATTACAGGATCTGGAAGATTTGATAGAAGAAGAAGAGGGAGAAGAGGAGAACCAAGCCCGACGACAGCACAGTACTCCACCGGACCAGGAGGTCCCATACAGTCCAGGCTATACCCCCGCGGCGCTGCGCTACAGACCCCCGACTCTATTTACGGGTGAGCACGACGCACGACCAGCCCCGAGGAACAGTACCTGGACCAGCGGGCCATGGTACCCTGCCAGTACCAGCCCACAGCGAGGCGCAAGAGGGGACTCGCCCAGGAGGTCTCTCCCCCAACGCTCGCCGATGTATCAGCCATCCACGGCGTCATACAACGCCACGCCGTCATTCCCAGACTTCGCCTATGAGAGTCGAGCACAGTACACGGAGCTCCGGATGTGCTTAGAGACAATGATGGTGGAGGTCGCTGACGAACGCCACAAGTATGCAATATTATTGAAGCACCTGAAAGTACCGCGAGCGCACAATATAGCGCTAGCCTATGCTACCTCCTTGACCCCATACACAGCGGCCCTTGCAGCGCTGGATCAAAGATATGGACGAATATGGGATTACGTAATCCAGGAGATAAGGCATATTGACCGCCTACCCCCAGTCACAGACAATCGCTCACTAGACGACCTGTCAATCAAAGTGCAGTCCCTGGTGGGGATGCTGGGAGCTCAACGGGAGAAGGGCAGGCATGAGCTGTACGCCAACTCTAACGTTGAGAGGATTTTGGAGAAGCTGCCACCCGCAAGACAGGAGCGCTTTCGGCGGCAGAGGGACTACCGAGATCCCGATGGCCCCGAGCCATCCCTCCTTGATCTGGCCGACTTCCTGGCGAGAGAGGTCAGCAGCTTACGACTGGACACCTTCGGGCGGAGCACGCCAAGCTCCAGAGAGGGACCCAGGAGAATAAGTGATGGAAGAAGATCGGTGACTGTCATGCACCAATCAGAGTCAGTACCGAGCAGTAAGAGTCACAGCACCCCCTCGAGAAAGGAGAAGTGGAAGATAGCGTGTCCCTACTGTGAGAAAGAACACTGGCTGTCACAATGTGACTCATTCACAAAGATGAATGCAGAAGAAGTGAGCCAATGGATAAAGTCCAACCGGCGCTGTTATCGATGTGCGCGGCCCCACATGGCAGCCGAATGCCGCCTAAAGAAAAGGTGCAGCCGGTGCGATGGAGCCCATCTAGATATACTACACGATAGTAACGGAAGACGGCCTATACCTGCACCACGGAGCGGCACCAAGGCAAGTGTCATGTACATTGACCCCGCCAGCAGCAACGGAGCTCAAGTGCTCTTAAAGGTAGTCCGTGTGACATTGAGCTACCAGGATAAAGTCATGGACACTTACGCCGTCCTTGATGACGGGTCAGAGAAGACCCTTCTGCTCGCCTCCGCTGCGACTCAGCTGGGACTGCGGGGGAGCAAGAACGAAATGACGATTCGGACAATAAGAAGAGATTTAAAGACGATAAAGGGCGAGAATGTCTCCTTCACTATCGCAGCCAACGGGCAGCCAGAGCGACGGTACAAGATCACAAATGCTTTTACCAGCCAAGAAATAGGACTCTCGCAGTACACCTACCCTGTCACCAAGCTGATGGATAAATATGTGCACCTGCGCCAATTACCTATCCCGCTCATAGACGGCGCTACCCCGACCCTGTTGATAGGCTCCGACCATGCAGAACTCATAGTCCCGATTGACCGGGTCCATACAGGCCCCCGAGGCTGTCCTGCAGCAGTCGAGACCCGCCTAGGATGGACATTACAAGGCCCCCTCGCTAAATCTCTCAACCGAACAGCAGCCACTAGCTGCTTCCACTCCAGAACGACAGAAGAAGACACCACTCTCCTGCAGCATGTCGAGAGGCTATGGACCCTAGAGACAATGCCCTTTAAGAACGAAAGGAAAGACATTCGCTCTAAAGAAGACATTTACGCCATCAACCTACTCGAGCAGGGGACAAAGAGAGTCACAGTCGGCGGAGTGATGAGATACGCAACTCCACTCCTGAGGCGAGAGGGAATGCCCCCCTTTCACACAAAGAAAGACGCCACGGAGCGCTATCTACAGAACACAGAGCGGCGCCTAGCCAAAGACCCCGCTCAACAGAGTGTGTACCGAGCTGAGATTGAGAAGCTAATCACAGCGGGACACGTAACAAAGATTGACATTAAAGAGGCCGATCAGACGACCGAATCATGGTACGTGCCGCATCACAAGGTCCATCACAATGGCAAGGATCGCATTGTGTTTAACTGCAGCTACCAGATCGGATCCCAAAATCTGAATAAAGAGCTCTTGCCCGGCCCCACACTCGGCCCCTCCCTACTAGGCGTGCTACTGCGCTTCCGCCAGGACAAGGTGGCTATAAGCGGGGATATCAAAGGGATGTTCTTGCAAGTGAGACTAGTAGAGGAGGACAAGCCTCTGCTACGGTTCCTATGGAGAGAGAAGATCGGAGATGAGAACCCATCCATCTACCAGTGGGAAGTACTCCCCTTCGGAACCACATGCAGCCCGTGCTGTGCTACATTTGCACTACAGAAACACGTCACAGAGGACCCAGCAGCAGATGAAGAGGTCCAACACAGTGTGAAGAACAGTTTCTACGTGGACAACTGTCTACAAAGCGTCTCGACTCAAGAAGAAGCCGAGGCTCTCCTAATCAAGTTACACGCCTCCCTAATCAAAGGAGGCTTTGATCTCAGGCAGTGGGCCAGCAGTGACCCGCACGTATTGCGCAGCCTCTCCTCCGCAGACAAGGCTGCCAGCAGCGAGACCTGGATGGCGACAATCCCAGGAGAAGCCCAAGAAATGACACTAGGCTTAGTCTGGCGCTTCAAAACAGACTCGCTCCACTATAGACACAAACCCTTGGCTCCAGAGCAAGGAAGGTCGGCGGCGATACCGACCACCAGACGGAGTGTGTACAGAACACTCGCCAGACAATATGACCCGTTGGGATGTATTCTACCTTACACCACCAGGGCAAAGATGATTGTACGAGCACTATGGGACAAGGACCAGGGCTGGGACGACCCAATACCCGCACACCTTGCCTCAACATGGAGAGAGTGGGAGACGGAACTCCGCTCACTCCCAGGTGTCAATATACGCCGAAGCTACTTCCCATCCACAGTGAGGCCAGAGACATGCGAGATTGAGCTACACGTCTTCAGCGACGCCTCCGAAGTAGCCTACGGATCGGTTGCCTATTTGCGTGCCCAAGAGATGGGAGGAGAGATACACACTGCTTTCATATTGGCCCGCTCAAGAATAGCCCCACGTAAGCAACAATCTATCCCACGTCTAGAGCTCTGCGCAGCCCTCGCAGGAGCGCATCTAGCCACGTTAATCCAACGTGAACTCACCATTCCGGTGCATAGAACAATCTTGTGGTCAGATTCCACGACAGTACTCACATGGATTAAGTCTGATTCATGCAGATACAAAGTCTTCGTGGGAGTCAGAGTCACCGAGATTCAAGAATTAACAGAAGAAGCAAGCTGGAGGTATGTGGATACCAAACACAACCCAGCTGACGTCATCACCCGGGGAATGTCCCTGGATGACCTAACCCGTCGCAACATCTACAGTGACGGACCAGCATTCCTCCAGCTCCCGGAAGGAGATTGGCCTACGCCCACCCCGAGGGAAGCAAGTAACGAGGAGGCTGAGAACAAGAAGCCTATGTTCTGTGGACTGAGCACTGTCGCCTCCACAGACCCGAACATAGATGACTGCATTACCCTAGAGAGTGCGCAACAAAGAACATTCCTGCGGCACCACCCAGAGATTCAGTCCACCACTGACATGTCAGCAGCTGACTACGAAGAAGCAGAACTTCTTCTACTACAACGAGCCCAGAGAGACTCGTTCCCCGATGAGCTAGACTGTCTACAGGGAGGAAACCCCGTCCCATCAGACAGCAGACTGATTCACCTGGCACCAGAGAGTGACGCACATAATCTCATCAGAGTGGATGGTCGCCTGCGGAGAGCCCCCGATCTACCAGATGACATTAAGCACCCGATCGTCTTGAACAGCCGACACAAGGTCACAGAGCTGATCATAAAGAAATACGACGAGGATGTACACCACGCAGGAGCAGAGAGAGTCTTCGCGGAGATCAGACGTCGTTATTGGATATTGCAAGGGAGAGAAGCAGTACGGCGCTTCCAGCGAACCTGTCTAGACTGCCGTAAGTGGCGCGCGCAGCCCAGCATACCACGGATGGCTGACCTACCCCCCTGTCGCCTCCGAATCGGCGACAAGCCATTCCACTCCACAGGCATGGACTGTTTTGGCCCGTTGTATATAAAGAGAGGAAGAGGCACCGAGAAGCGGTGGGGTATTGTATTCAAATGCATGACCACCAGAGCGATACATATCGAGCTCCTTCCGACCATGAGCACAGACTCATTCCTTATGGCCTTCCGGAGATTCATATCACGGAAGGGACAACCGTCTACATTGTTGTCTGATCACGGGACCAACTTCAAAGGCGGAGAAAGAGAGCTGAGAGAGAGCTTCCAAGCTATGGGCCCAGAACTTAAGACCCACCTCGCTCCAGCCCAGATTGACTTCCAGTTTAATCCCCCGAACGCACCCCACTTCGGTGGAACCTGGGAACGAGAAGTACGTTCTATAAAGACAGCCCTGTATGCCGTACTCGGAGCCCAGACTGTGGCAGAGGAAGTCCTAATGACAGTCCTCACGGAGATCGAGGGAGTATTGAACTCAAAGCCCCTCGGTTACGTCTCCAGTGATGTAGCAGATGTCGACCCAGTCACCCCCAACACACTCCTAATGGGGCGGCTGGACCCCGCGCTACCCCAGACAATGTACAGGCCCGAAGAAGCGAACGGCCGAAGAATGTGGAGGTACAGCCAAGTACTAGCTGACAAGTTTTGGAGCAGCTTCCTACTTCACTACCTACCGTCTCTACAGACCCGCCAGAAGTGGGTAAAAGAGAGAGACAACTTGACAGAAGGAACAGTCGTCATGATAGTTGACCAGTCACTCCCCCGAGCTATGTGGCCGGCTGGCCGCGTAAGCAAAATGATCACCGGTGCCGATGGCAAGGTCCGAGCAGCTGAAGTACTCGTCCAAGGGCGCACCTACACACGGCCCATGGCGAGGCTCATAGAACTGCCCCGACTCCCAGATACTATCGATGATGACCATGACCCTATGACTTTGTGAGTTGACTGACCCTTACAGCGGACCTTGAGTGGAAGACAGTGCGGTTAATCTGTCTCTGCTTAGCTAATTAGGTGGGACTAATTAGGGGGCGGCTGTTGTGAAGGATCAGATTAAACCGAATATGTATATTTATTTATATATATATATTTAATTGTATTTGTATATCGTTTGATATCCCCTGTATATTCCTTGTACAATATGCATTGAATATCCCCGTTTCTACTAAACAGCCCATAATAGTTTCATTCTACCATTGGACGAGAACCTGGCGCCAGGTTGCCATACCCCTAGGTCCAAGTTCAATCGTGCCGCCTAACATGTCGAGGCAACCCCCGGTTCCGCGCAGTAATATGCCGGGCGAAATACGAATGGTACTATTTGTTCATAGCGCATATATATATGGCGCTCGTAAAGTAGAACTTTCTTTTAGTCCAGTTCTTTACCCTCCAACAGAGTGACAGACGCAGAAGCCTCCCCACGACGCACGTGCGGTGTAGTAAGGCCTACTTGGCCCAGAATAGGCATTGAGATATCGTGTAGATTAATAGTTGAATGGTCATAGTTTGGCACCATACCGTCGAGTTGGACGTATTCTATTAAGCTAATAATAGTCTATTTATGTATGGTGCATCGTTCGGTTCGAGTTCTACAGTTATCAGTACCCCCATCGTTCCTGACGTTATCTGGACGCTTATCCAGGCTGGTCAGACCCCTAGTGGTGATTGCATCCGAGGAGCTCCGGGTCAAGAGCGACTGGACCTGTATATTGGATTACTCTACCCCGACGACGGCGAGCCTTCCACGGCTCTTGGATTATGCTTTGTGTGCTTTGATTATTCCATGGATAAAGGCCAACACTGCAGAGTGTTGGAATTACCCCCCGGAGAGGACTCCAGGTGAGGCGGCGCTCTACACGTGAGGTCGCACCACGTCTCTCCGTTGTGGACCGGCAGATACCGTTCCACAGAGGGTCCAGCTGTATTCGTCTGCGGCCCGAGGTTCTGTGGGCACTGTGTCCAAGACTTTGGATTCTCCCAAGACACCGTCGGCCAGATGGGATACCGCCAGCGGCTTCTCTAACCCCCCCCTCCTACTGTCTTACAACCAGCGGGACCCCCCCCCCCCCCTTAGTGTATCCAGCTATAATCATTTAAGTACCATCGCTATCGTTTCCTAAATATTCCAGGTTGTATACTTACTCCCTGCGCAACCAGAGATTGGACATTCAATGTTGATTTACCTACGAATACTCATTTGCCATAAAAGTGCATATTCAATATTTCAAATCATAAATGTAATTAAGTGAATGTTGTATACACCTTTTGCTGTATTAAATATTCGATTTGGTACATTTGTGTTGGTTCGTTTCATCAGGTGGGAAAGTGTTCATCATACTTATATCTTGTACTGGGTGGCCAGAAGTTAAAGTACATGAGGTAGTGGTATTAAATATCATATCTAACAATACAGTCAGGGAATTGTACCCCTCAGTTACATATACCTAGCAACTTTTCACATAATTTCAACATGAATGGCAGTAAATGATGTGTAAAAACGTAGGCTGAGATCTACTAAAGTATACACTTATGTACACAACATGTTGAAGACAGGAGCAAGCTCTGCTAATTGGGAGAAGTCAAAATGAGACTGGTATGGTTTAATGGCTTATGTCTCTGTAGCGGGATTTCGACTCATTACTTATGGATTCAAACAGGCTCGTAATGGCCCAGTAACTTGCAGTAAGTGCTCTGTACAAGTGAATACCATATCTCTCTCACACAGGGACAGGCAAAGTAACAGTCAGGTGTGTGTGTGTGTGTGTGTGTGTGGTATATTCTAATCAATATCTAAGGTGATTTGCAGTACAATGCGATTGCTATCTGGAAAAGTAAGAAGGTCATCAAGATTCAAATGGTCTTTCTCCACTGAGTGGAGAAAATAACTGTGCAGGCCAGGCAAAGAGGAATTATGGTTCAAACTCATTATTTATTTTGCCTCAGGGCTCAGAGTGAATTAGAAGGTTGCTTTTCACATACAAGGATTATTCAGAGTACATTAACACATGTTTGTACAAAGGATTAGTAAGGTTTGCACATCAAACCCAGTATGCCCCTAAAAACAGTCATGTTAACATCAATGAAAATAGAGAATCTTTACTGAGCATTTTACACATGAGTAAACCTGGTTTTTAAGATAGGCATCTAAATCTATATATCACAAACAGTGTTCTGTTTCGTTAAGGGGCTCTGCTTGGCATCACCTACTGCACTCCCTCGCGTACGTGCACGCGTACTGAATAACATTCCACAAATATACCTTTAATACCAGTATTAGTCTGACCACACCCCTCATCAGCTTACCTTCATAAGCAGGTGTGTGGTCACCTGCTCTCCTCCTTCTCGCTTTCACCACAAGGAAGTGCCTTCGGTAGTACCCCACTTGACGTGTTTGTTAGTTGAAAAGAGTTGTGACTGGTTTACATTGTGCTTAATCTTTTCTTCTCTCACTTTGTTGTATAAGAAAAGGTTTGGGTCATAATGTATTCCGCGGAGAGTAGACCCGCTAGACCTACTCTTCACCACCGGTTCTCCATTCCCGCCTCCGTCGTGCGCTTCGGTGCTGGGCTGTTGCCACTCTCATGGTTGCCGACCCAGCCCGGGAGACTGCCGGTGGATAGTTTTCCTCACCGACGAGCCGAGGGTTCGGTGCCGTCGCTCCGGCGATGGCCTGATCTCGACTCTGGTTCCTCTGGTTCTGGGGAATCGCCCGTTGATGAACGGGGGATTGTTTTGGAGCCGGAGGATTTGCGACGAAAACTTTTTGCGTCTGCTCGCTCGCGTCGCAAGATGGTGGCGTGCAGACGCGAACAGCCTTGGTTTGGGGAATTGCTGGAGACCAGCGAGGATGCGTCCGACTCTGGATTTCTGATGGAAACTGAGGACTTCATGGAGGAGGCGGACGGATTCTTGTATGATGGTCCCGTGGAGGAGAGTATCCCTCCTCCGGAGACCCCGGAGGGGGGAGAAATGGCTCCATGGGGCGCCTTGTTCGAGGATGTCGAGGAACCACCTTGGCCTCATCAGCAGGATGCCCTACTGTCGGCCGCATCGGATTGTGGCTCCTTGACCAGTCGCAGCCTGCTGTATGCGAGGGATGCGGGGTCGGTGGAGGAAGGTTCGCAGGGGGAACTGCGGGCCTTGTTTCCCGAGCTCATGGCGGTAGCCGCCACAGCAAACGGTGTGCCGCTGCCGCTGCCATTGCCTGCACCTGTCCCTGATGACCTCATAGGCCATCCCTGGCAGCGCCCCCCAGTGAGAGGGGTGGACGTTGTCTACCCATTTTTCCCATCGATGGGGGCCTATGTTCGTCGGGGTCAGGCGGTGTCCAACATCATGGGACTAACTCCCGCCTACGTACCAGTTACGCGGGTGTCGGGGTTAGTCAAAGGTATGGGGGAGGGCGTGCCTCGGCTTGACAATCCGATGGCCGCGCTCCTCTGTCCGGATATGGTGTGGGAACCCCTATGCAAGCCGGTCCTCCAGGGGAAGTCGGCTAGGCGATTGGCTTATTGGGGTGACCAGTCATTCATCGCTGGTACACAATCGCTGGCTGCGGCGTCTAACATCGCCCACCTGGCTAGATTTGTATCGGGGATAATGACGGGCGGCACGGATCTGAACGAGGTAAAATGCGATCAGATCACCCAGGCTGCGGGAGCTGTCCTGCACCTTTCCCAGGTGCTGGCCATAGCCATGGGGAAAGTGCGCGCCCTGGCCACCCTGGGCCAGCGTCACCTTTGGCTGGAGCAGGCCCGTGTGCCAGAGAAGAAGAGAGCCCCTCTTCTGACGGCCGCCCTCTCCGACGCTGGCCTGTTCGGGAAGGCCCTGCAATTGATGACCTCAACATGCAGAGAAATGGCAGAGGAGAGATCCATCCTTCAACCCCATTTTCCGCCTCCCGTCCTTGCCCGTGGGGGCAGAAGGCTTCCGCGACGTCGAGCTGTCTCCGTCGCCGCTACCGCTGCCTCCGCCGCCGCTGCTGGCCCTGCCAAGAGGGCCAGGGGACGAAACGGCGCTTCGGCCACCGCCGGCCCATCCCAGACCGGAGGAGACGGTAGGGAACGTCGTGTCCAGCAGACTGTAACCTACCGTCCCTCCGGGGCTCCCCGGGGTGGCAAGACTCGAGCGGCGCGAGGTGGCAGACGCCGTTAGGAGTGACTTTTTCCCCTCTGTGTCCCCTCCCCTACACCCTTCCCGGCCCCTCTGTGATATTGTGCCTTACACTTTATTAGTTTTAATAAAAAAAGTTCCCCGACATAAGGGGGACTGTGTTTGGCCGAACAAACTGTGTGTTTCTTCATACAAATCATATGGTGGGGTTGTGTATATATGAATCTACCCTGTTTACGTTGGGGGGTGAGTTGTGTTGTGTTACGAGGTTAAGCAAGGTCTGCAACTTACACTCGGTAATAGGTTCTATTTAGCTTGATGCTCCACATGCAATTAGAACTGGTGTTATTCCATTGCTTTAACTAAGTATATGTGTTTTCACAATGCTGTGTTGTTAGTTGCAGTAATGCTCGTACGCACACTTTTCACGGCCTAGCCGTTACTCTCGTTCGGCGTTCTTTCCTATGTATGACATAGGCAACGGGTATGGGATTCACGCACAGGCGACTTGTGTTTTGTTGTAAACCCTTTTACACTTTTTGTGGGTAGCAGGCATTGTATTAGCTTATGCTATGCATTGCTTTCTACCGGAGGTTTTTCAAGATGGCTACGGTTGTGTTTTCTGTGTGTAGGGATAAAGGGTGTGTTTTCGGGAGGGGGTGTCGAATAAACCCCTCCTTTTCCCCACTTGATTGGTTTAGAGTTTTTTTTTTATCTTTTCTGCTGAGCCAGTCAGGGCCAAGCCAGTGCTTGACAGGGGGGGGGGGGGGGAGGGGTATTCTACCGACTCCTGTTATGACAGGATCCGGTGGGGTTTTTTCCCCGCCCATTGTAGCGTTGTTGCTATGGCGACGCCTTCCATGAGCTGGTGTCTTAAAGATGTCGAGGTTGGGCGCAGGGCTTACAGGCCTGCTGCGCCCGGTTTATGTGTCAAACTTGAGTCTATTGGTCACGTGTCTCACAGTTTACATATCTTTTTTCTTGACCGTAGTCTCATGTGGGAAGGTGTTTC
The DNA here is from genome assembly GCF_963971535.1 of Notolepis coatsorum. Classification (NCBI taxonomy): domain Eukaryota; kingdom Metazoa; phylum Chordata; class Actinopteri; order Aulopiformes; family Paralepididae; genus Notolepis; species Notolepis coatsorum. Next base: position 87,848,573 of record NC_140181.1, on the reverse strand, counting down.
TGGGAGAGTCTGGTCTTACACTCTGATTAAAAGGAGTGACTGGATTAAAATCATGTGAAAAACAGGGTTTTTACTCCCAGCTGTGCAGTTGGGTCATACGGGTGATGCCTTTTCTTTATTTTTATAAAGAGTTGAATGTGTCTTGATGGATTGGAAATGAGGGTCCCTGATGGAAACAAGACTAACGTCTTTCTCAGGTCTGCCTCCCCTTATCTTTTTGTGTGTATTCCTGTACTGCAGTCTGTTGGGTACATTTTTTCATTAATTCATTCATGGAGTTGATTGCATCTCGCCCCTCTTGTCGTTTCCCTGGGCGTCTTGGGGATTCAATATGGTGGTCTAAACGGCCTATTGTTGAAGTGGGTATGTCCAAACGCACACATAGTGCTGGCTCAGGATGTGCTTTTGGGCCATTTGCTGACTGGCGCGCCTTGTTTGCTTGGGTGAAACAGCGTTTTTATGGAGCAATTGGGATGGGGGTTTTTCCTCTTCCGACATCCTGTGTGTTGTCGATGGGTTCCCGTTCATGTCAGGGGATGATGACGGAATGGGTCTGGACATATGGGGAAGGGTCTCACGCCCTAGGGGTGGGCCACCGGACGCGGTTCATACCGACACGTCTGGGTGGCGCCTTCTTTTTTGTGTTGGGATCAAACGCGCATATCTGCCCCTTCTCCTGGGGTTGGCAGGTCGGCGTGATTAGGGCACAGGACTGGTTCTGGTCGCGCTGGTCCAGATCAGTTGCACCCGTTGTCCGCTGGGGATGCAGATCTGCTGTTCTGGTACCCTGAGGGACTTGGGGTTTTTTCAGGGGGAAAAATGCTAGGTCGATCCGGGTGTCACAGGGTTGAGCGTTATGGGACCCTTGTTGGGTGCGTTGTATTCTGCACTGTCGTAATGGCTTACGGCCGTGCCGACCTGTACGCGTCCGATCTCGTCGGATCTCGGCCGCTGTACGGGTTGGTCTTGGTTGGTACTTGGTTGGGTGACCTCCTGGGAATACCGAGTGCGGGGTGCTGGGGCTGGTCTTCCATTTTTACGCTCTTCTCTTGCGTTTTGGCGCTGAGGAGCCTGTTGGGTGGTTTTAACCTCCTCGGGGACCCTGTGCTCCCCGTATCACCGGGCCCGGTCCGGGGTGATGCTCGTTGACCCGTAGGCCCGGGATAGCCCTGTTGGGAACCGGAACGCGGGCTGCGGCGGTGCCGCAGGTGTGTTTCGGGGTTTCTTTCCTGAGGGGTTATGGGACCAACCATTGCATGGGGTGATGCCTGGGTGGTTGGTTCTCTGGTGTGTTGCTGCAGTGTCAACTCCCGGTTCTCCGGTTGAGGGTGCCCCTGCACGTTCATGACGTCTGCCGATCGTATGGGCTTTTTCTGTGGGCAGCTGTCAGGGGCCGAGTGGTCTACGGATCCCACTTCTGACGTGCTGTTTGAAAGCTTGGTTATGCGACAACGCCAGCTTACGCCCCTTCCGCCGGGGCGGCTGTTTCAGCTGTCCTTTCTGGCGCCTGCCTCGTCCGCAGTTTCCAGGCTTGGGTTGACAGCCTGTTGCCTGGTCTTTTTCCCCGGTGCACTGCCTGCTTCCGTTGGTTAACTCTTGTGTGTTATGACCATGCTGTCTGTCTGTTGCAGGGCTTGTGTTCCAGGCGGTGTGCTGTTGGGGAGGACAGGGCCCGCTCGGCTGAGGGGCCTTTTGTCCGAATACGCTGGCGATGTGGGGGGCGGGGTCACTAGGTGCCCCCCTGGTGGGGTCTTGATGCTGGCATCATGGACTTCTCCGGGCCCCCATTCCAGGGAGTCCAGTCCTTTTGGTGGGTCTGGGTCTTCCTTCGTGCTCCGCTGCTACGGCCTTGCCACGGGGTTGGGTTTGCCCTTGACCCCGTGATTCTGGGGGCAGTGACGAGGTTGTTCCTACGTTCGTTCCCGGGTGGCATGCGGGTTGTGCGTGGGTGTAGTCGTGGGGTCAAGCCACGGTCTGCTCACCCTGTGCGTTGGGTTGCTTGAGTGCCTCTTCGCACGGTCGGGTCCGTCGCCCTCCCGTGAGGCCCCTAATAGGGGGGATGCCCTCCATTAGGGGGGGTCGGGGGGGCTCGGCCCTCCCTGTTCTGATGGTTGTGGGGGGCTGTCAGCGGGGTGTATTTGTCAGCCAGCGGCTCCGCTTGGCCTCCCTTGTGCAGTAGGTGATGCCAAGCAGAGCCCCTTAACGAAACAGAACGTTAGGTTATGGCTATAACCAAGTTCTGTTAGTTAGGGGCGACGCTTGGCATCAGACGGCCGCTGCAGCCCTTGACCTCACCTTGTGGTGAAAGCTTGGGAAGGAGGAGAGCAGGTGACCACACACCTGCTTATGAAGGTAAGCTGATGAGGGGTGTAGTCAGACTAATACTTGTATTAAAGGTATATTTGTGGAATGTTATTCAGTACGCGTGCACGTACGCGAGGGAGTGCAGTAGGTGATGCCAAGCGTCGCCCCTAACTAACAGAACTTGGTTATAGCCATAACCTAACGATTACTTCATACAGTTTACTCACATGAAAATCAGCAGTCTCTGGTGGGAGCGGTTGGAGGCGCAGACCTGGTTGTCTGGCCTCCTGAATTAACACTGTGTTATCCTTCTTATACTACTCATGACCTCACATTTTTAGCCTGGGTTTAACCAATCTGAGTCATATTCAAATATGGAGTTGTTCCAATCAGCTGTCTTCTGGGGGGGCTATCTGCCCCAACCGATCTCCTGTCCGTGTGTGGCCCTGTTCCTGCAGCCCCCGTCTGTGTCTTCTCGGGTGTGTTGTCCTTCAGTAAACAGAGGGGAAGTCTGCTGATGGCCCCATCCTTTGCTTGATAATAAGGGAGGCCCATTTTCTCCCCTCTGGGATGAATCAGACATTTTAACCCTTTATATTATTTGATTTCCCAATATTCATGGTTTGTGTAATGAATCTATGAACTATCTAGCACTAACCCAGTACAGTCATTGCTTCTAGGTTAATACCAAATAGTCCACAAGAGTCAGCACCAACCCTTATTTACCAGACTAACACTTTATTACAACTATGATTTAAAGCTTATATGGTTTACAACAAGAGTGAAATGACACTATTATCTTCATAATTAGTTTGACATTCTGAATGATATTCAAATACCTTTTATCTAATGTGGTTTAATTAATATGATCTTGTTTATAAATTAGTTTCCATGAACTCTTAGCAAAAGCAAGTTAGGTCTGTGTTTCTCTGCCTGTATTCTGTTAGGCGCTGGGTGTGACTTATATTTACATACAGTCTTAACATTTTATCAGAGCTGGTTATCTGGTCTCTGAAATCTGATCTCTTTAGTAGGGTGAGTGACCGTTCCATCTGTGGGGTGTGACTTTCAAGTTCCTTTGTTTCTAGTGGTTGACCACATTTGCTTGAGTGGGGGTTGAGAATGGCTGTCTAAATACAGTTTCAACAACCGCGGGGGTTTCATCTGGGCTCACGCTAATATCCCCCTTAGGGCCCACCAGAATCTTGCCTCATGGTTTTTCTGATTATAGACATATGGATTATGAAATCCACAGTCAATGTTACCACATGTGTGTGTGTGTGTGTGTGTGTGTGTGCGAGTGAGTTGACAAGGTGGTCATGAATCATGTTCATGTTCAGAGGTGCAGCGTGGCTTCATAAAAGTTTAAGATTAAGATTAGTCTTTATTAATAAGAAGAAGTCTTTATTCGTAGCACACATTGGAACGTAGCCATGCAGCGACACACATAGGAACACACACATGCATTTTTTTCGCTGATGAAATGTCGTCTCTGCACTTGATCCATCACATCGTTCTTACCCCCCAAGGGCAGCCGGGAGCATGGGACATGGGTTGCGCCGTGGGGCAGCGCCCCCAGGGACCAATCCGAGTGCTCCTGTCCGTCTTCGCTAGGGATGCGTCAGCTTTAGTGATCTGTTCTGCATGTTTTTCCATTTGGTTTATCTCTTATTCTGGAGGGGAAACCCTCGCAAGCACGGGGAGAACATGCAAACTCCACACGGAAAGGCCAGGGAGATACTCCACTGGCCACCCGGCAACCTGTTCCCCAAGTGGGAATCGAACCCAGGACCTTCTTGCTGTGATGCGACAGTATTAACCACTACATCACCGTGACAATGGACATGATCTTTGTTGTTTGACCAGGCCAGGAGAAATGCTGAGAGCAAATTAAGGACCTCAACATCATCGTTAGTGGTGCTGTTGACCCGCAAATCATTCAGATTATGCTCAAGACATGTGGCATCCCTCCCAAATCTCTCAGCATCCTTACCCAGTTCCATAAGGCCATTGGGACATGTGTTCTTGGTGGTGGTCAGCAGTCTCCCTCGTTCCCTGTGAATGTTGGGGTGAAGCTACATTCCTGGTAGCAGTCAGTAACGACAGCCACTGAGAAATGTATTCATCATAATAGAAGGCAGCTAGTCACTTGTGATGGATTGCCGTAAGCAAGCAAGCGTGTGTGTGGGTGTGTGTGTGTGTTTCACTAAACATGTTTGCTAACACTATTCATATACATAAACACCCTCTTTTTTTTACCAAATGCAGTATTGCCTTTAGGGACAGAGAGTACATTTACATTTACATTTACATTTAGTCATTTAGCTGACGCTTTTATCCAAAGCGACTTACAAGTTCTGTACGACAAGCCATCAGGAAGGGCACAACTCTATCAGCTGAGCAGCAATGTTCATCAAAGTGTTGAGTGCTACAGTGTAGGTTAGTTTATTAGGACAAGTGCATGACAGTACGGTTAGTTAGGGTTAGTTTTTTTTTTTTTTTTTTTTTTTTTTTTTTATTCAGATAATGGTTGAAGAAGTGCGTCTTTAGTCGACGGCGAAAGATTGGACGTGATTCGGCTGTCCTAACTGGGGTGGGTAGTTCATTCCACCATTGTGGGGCAAGGACTGAGAATAGGCGACTTCTCTTTGATGACCCTCCCGGAGCTTGGATAGGAGTAGGTCTGAGGCGGCCAGAAGATGCAGAGCGTAGGGGTCTTGAGGGTGTGTAGTTAGAGACCATTGACCGGAGGTAGGCGGGAGCGGTTCCCTTTGCCGCACGGTATGCTAGGTCGAGGGCCTTGAAGCGGATTCGTGCAGCAATGGGGAGCCAGTGCAGGTCCCTAAGAAGTGGGGTGACATGGGCCGACTTCGGTAGGTTTGAGATCAGGCGGGCCGCTGCGTTCTGAATGAGTTGAAGAGGCTTAGTGGCAGTGGCCGGGAGGCCAGCGAGCAGTGCATTGCAGTAGTCGAGGCGGGAGATGACTGTTGATTGGACGAGGAGTTGGGTGGCTTCTTTTGTCAGGAAGGGGCGTATCCTTCTGACGTTGCTCAGGAGGAATCGGCAGGTTCTGGTCGTCGCTGCGATGTGAGCAGAGAAGTTCAACTGGTCATCGAGGACAACACCAAGGTTCTTGGCGGTCGGGGACGCAGTCACAGCTGCATTCTCGACTGTGATTGAAAGGTCGGTTAGGGGGGAGGATTTGGCCGGCAGGTGGAGCAATTCTGTTTTGCTTAGGTTCAGTTTGAGGTGGTTGGACGTCATCCAGGCTGAGATGTCGGACAGACAGGCCGAGATCCGCACAGAGACGTGGATATCTGAGGGAGGGAAGGAGAGGAAGAGTTGAGTATCGTCGGCATAACAATGGTAGGAGAAGCCATGAGACGTGATAATGTTACCCAGTGATTTAGTGTAGAGGGAGAAGAGAAGGGGTCCTAAAACCGAGCCCTGGGGGACACCCGTCCGTAGGGGGCGGGTGGCCGACAGGGTCCCTCTCCATGACACTTGGTAGGAGCGGTCATTGAGGTATGATGACAGCCATGTCAGCGCAGAGCCAGCCACTCCCATTCCTGCGAGGGCCGCAAGGAGGATCTGGTGGTTGACTGTGTCGAAGGCTGCAGATAGATCTAGGAGAATCAGGACAGAGGAGAGGCCTTTCGCTTTTGCTAAGTGAAGTGCCTCTGTGACCGCAATGAGGGCTGTCTCTGTGGAGTGACCAGTCCTGAAGCCTGACTGATTAGGGTCTAGGAGGTCATTCTGTAAGAGATAAGTAGTAAGTTGGTTGGATACAGCACGTTCAAGTGTTTTAGAAAGGAAGGAGAGAAGAGAGACAGGACGGTAGTTGCCTATGACGGTAGGGTTCAGGGTTGGTTTTTTTATGAGCGGCGTGACTCTGGCTTGTTTTAGGGAGGTGGGGACCACCCCCGAGTTGAGTGAGGAGTTGATGGTTGCAGTTAGGAATGGGAGGATGTCTGGTGCTATGGTCTGGAGGAGTGGGGAGGGTAGCTGGTCCAGCTGGCAAGTAGTCGGATGGTTTGACGTTACCAGTGTCAGGGTCTCTGCTTCTGTAATGGGAGAGAAAGATGACAGAGTGAAGGATGAGGTTCTCGATTCAGCAGAGTAGGAATAAGTCCTGAGAGGGAAGACAATACATTCCTGTACATTCTGAAGGATGTAGATCAGTAGGTAAGATGGAGGAAAACCAAGAGTAGCCTTATAAATAAAATAAAAAAGAATGCCAATGGTTAAGTCTACAACAAGGCAGACTGTCCAACTAGAGCATACAAAGAGCAATGGTGAGTAAGGGCTTTGTAAACCTCAGTGCCCCATGGTAGACAGTATCCAGTGCATGTAGACATTGTGAAGATGCATGCATGTACAGTATATAACATCACCATAGTCCAGCACAGACATAAAAGTGGCAGCAACAAAAAGCAAGACTTGTTTCTAAAATAAAAACCCAATTTCAACCTCAGCTGATGATGATAGATCCAGTGGCTTTGTCTTTGCATTTGAAAACAACACATGTTTTGTTTAAAAGCAATTTGTAGCTGACAAAGAGTGTTGACAGAGTCTGGCTATGGGGCGACAATAATATGTTCATGAGACATGGTTTCTCCCTTCCGCCTTTAATCGGCGTGGTTTATTATTTACATTGGCACACAGCAGCACATGAGTTCTCCTCTCCGTGAGAGGCAGATGGGAAGAGATAGAGGGGGAGGAGACATCTCCTTAAATACCCTCTACCTGGCGGTAGCATTAGCGGCTCCGCCTATACCGCCCTCTAGTGGAAACAGTTATGCATAGTTAGACAGTTACTAGCAATCATAATATAACCTCTAACTTTAACAAAGAGCCTGGTTTGGTGTAGACATAGAGCATCTTTTCACAGTATCATCGGAAAATAGAAATTGCATTGGAAACATTTCAGTCAAGACTGTTGATGTACAGTATATAGTGAATAGGAGTGGTCCCAGGAATGATCCATGGGGCACACCCTTGGATACACTGAGGGAGCTAGAAGTGCTTCCTTCAGCCTGAACACACTGAGATTTGCCTAATGGATACGTTTCAACTAGGGATGTCCGATATTATCGGCCGATATTGGCATTAAAATGTGATATCGGAAAATATCGGTATCGGTTTAAAAAAAAATATATATATTATTTTGAATTTTTTTACATTTCTATAACCTTTATTTACCCAGGCAAGCAAGTAAGAACAAATTCTGATTTTATTTATTGTCAAAAGTATGCATAATGTTAATTCCACAACAAGAGATATGTAATGTTAATTACCTGAAATTATTCAGTTTTTTGGGGGGGGGAAACCCGGTATCGGTTGATATCTGTTGATATCGGTATGGGAAATTAAGAGTTGGACAATATCGGTATATCGGTATCGGTAAAAAAGCCAATATCGAGCATCCCTAGTTTCAACGTATCGTGTGTGTGTGTGTGTGGTGATAAGGTTGACGAGAGGACAAAGAGAAGGATAGACAGAAGACAGATACTGATGTCTAATTTTTAGACAGCCAGCCAGCCAGCCAGCCAGACAGACAGCCAGCCAGCCAGCCAGACAGACAGACAGACAGACAGACAGACAGACAGACATATGATAGATTGAGTTGATGTTACCCCTCCAGCATACAACAGTGAAGAAGAAGACCCTGGCCATCACAGACTGGTAAGATGTCTGCACTAGTAGCCGGCTGCAAACATTGAAAGACCTGAGTCTCCTCAGGTAGAATAGTCTGCTCTGTCCCTTCCTGTAAAGGGCCTCTGTGTTGTCCGACCAGTCCAGTCTGTTCAAGACTTGCTGATGTTGAGTTTGAGGTGGTTGCTGTCGCACCATCCTACGAAGCTCTCCACCAGGGCTCTGCAATCATCCATGTTGACATCCATGATGTATTATAATGATGGAGGAGTCATCAGAGAACTTCTGTAGGTGGGACATGCTCATGTTATGGCTGAAGTCTGAGGTGTAGAGGGTCCATTGACAGGCACCAGTGTTGCTCACCAGCACACCTGACTGGCTGCCCTGCAGTCAGACGTACTGTGGTCTGTTGATCTGACTCGTCTCTATCTCTCAATTTGAATCAATGCAGACTAATGCTGGTAAGGCCTTACTGCAACAAAAAAATACCATACTGACACTGTGGTTTCATCCCAATCCTCCTTCAATGCTGGATGGCATCTTACCAGAGTATGGCTTATCTTGAGTGCACAACGGCACAACTTAATAGGGCCAAAACTACCACTGTGCAAGCATGGTCAGGCATAGCGGTATCCAGAAGGGAGTATTTTAGAAGAAGGGCTCTTTCCTTTGCCCTCCATAACCAGTAATATCAGACCTGGAGCTTTTTCCTCCATAACCAGTAATATCAGACCTGGAGCTCTTTCTTCCATAACCAGTAATATCAAACCTGGATCTCTGCCCTCCATAACCAGTAATATCAGTCCTGGAGCTCTCTTCCATAACCAGTAATATCAAACCTGGATATCTGCCCTCCATAACCAGTAATATCAGTCCTGGAGCTCTCTTCCATAACCAGTAATATCAAACCTGGATATCTGCCCTCCATAACCAGTAATATCAGTCCTGGAGCTCTCTTCCATAACCAGTAATATCAAACCTGGATCTCTGCCCTCCATAACCAGTAATATCAGTCCTGGAGCTCTGTCCTCCATAACCAGTAATATCAGACCTGGAGCTCTTCCCTCCATAACCAGTAATATCAGTCCTGGAGCTCTGCCCTCCATAACCAGCAATATCAGTCATCGAGAAGAGCCCTTCTTCTATGGTAGTCTCTTGTGGATACAGCTGCTGTATGCCTGACCATGCTTGCACAGTGGCAGGTTTGGCTCTAATGGTGAATGTACTATTACATGGTTTTTCATTTCGTCAAAAGTTTTTCCCTTCATCCTGGTCTTCGAACATAGTATTGTTGTTGTTGTTGTTGTTGTTGTTGTTGTTGTTGTTGTTGTTGTTGTTGTTGTTGTTGTTGTTGTTGTTGTTGTTGTTGTTGTTGTTGTTGTTGTATGTGTGTTAGTTATGTCATATATTAAAAATATATATATAATTGTTGATCACAAAATAATAGATTTACAGCTTACAGACAGGCAGGTGGTATATTTATAGGCACAGACAGGCAGAGAGACAGACAGACAGAAGGAATAACGTTGCCCTGGGGTGCTAAAGCCCTATGTCCGTGTCAGAGGCTTCTCTGAGATTCTACCAGGATCACTGCTGTAGAGCTCAGCTATTTATTACCAGAGTTTGGACAGCGAGGTTTCAAAAATAGTTCTAGAGTGTCAGTGGCTTATGACGCACTATGATAAGGTGGCCACAACATGTCATCCAACCTGTCCACCCAATAAATGGCTCTGCTGTAGAGGGCACACACGACATTCTCTCTTCTCTTCTCTCCTCTCCTCTCCTCTCCTCTCCTCTCCTCTCCTCTCCTCTCCTCTCCTCTCCTCTCCTCTCCTCTCCTCTCCTCTCCTCTCCTCTCCTCTCCTCTCATATTCTCTCTTCTATTCTCTTCTATTATATTCTCCTCTTCTCTCTTCTATTCTCTTCTCCTCTCTTTTTCTCTTCTCTACTAATTCTACTACTACTATGTTCTTTGGCCTCTACTCAAAACACATTTCTCATTGAAAGCCGTATTATTGTGACTAGATGTTCAGTCAGATCAGATGCAATGTGATGTTTGCACACATGGCAGTAGGCCTGCCACGATAACACATTTTGCTGGGCGATTAATTGCCCCCGAAAATATCGCGATAAGCGATATTATTGCGACCGGTTAGAGAATTTTTTTTTGAGAAATTTATTTCCCAAAACTTTTATTTTGAAGCCCACCGCTCCGTCTTTTCCGGTGTTTTAGACTTTTATTTTGAAGCCCACCGACCGGACCGGAAGTATTGTTGTGATTATCCTAGCAGAACCTATGAGCCGACAACTTGTCTCGTCCGGTTCTGTGTTTTTGAGCTAATGATAAAACAAATATTGAGATTGTTGGTGAACAACTAACTTTAGGTTATTTTTAACGTTAGCTACTAACGTTAGATGCAGCTACTACAGGCAATCAACGATGAGGAGGAAGCGTCAAAGCAGTATATAATAGAATAGCTGTGGTGCGTAGGCACTGCAGCACGACTCGAAACTACCTACTACGTTATAATAAATGAATTCATGTTTAACTTGTCCCCGTGTCCAGTCCTTTGACTAGCCCCACCCGTTCATTGTAAACAATGATGCATGTAATTGTATTAACGTTATTCTGTGTTGTAGCTATGCTATACGTTGTATTTCGTTTGTTAGCTATTTAGCTAATGTTGTTAGCATTGAATGAGAATCAACACTCGATCTTTCATCTTTATTTAGCAGTCCAGTTTCTCCGGGCAGTAGCGAGTAACTACTTGGGTCTAAAAATAGCTAACGTTACACTATAAATAACGCTACTTGGTTAAAAGGAGCAACACTATTGAGAAATGTAGTTAAGCTATGTGGCGTTGCCCCACGGAGCTCCTGTGCTGTGCTCTGTAGTAAAGCCAGCGGCCCGCCTCCCAACACGGACAGTGACTGACAAGGGGCACTGGTTCCGCCTCATTAAAACAAACGCGCAAATAGCAATTAATCGCGCCCGTCAAAATCATTGCATTAATTTTAATTATCGTGGCAATTAATCGATTTATTGCTTATCGCGGCAGGCCTAAATGGCAGCATAAATGGCAGCATAAATACCTGGAATTTCTCCAACCATGAAACAGCTAAATCAATATCAGCGGTGGAAAACACGTGGATTCTGTTGTCTTCTGCCTAATTATATGATTTTTAATAGGAATAAGTCAAGAAATGGGTCTATCCTTTTGAAAATCAGCAGCCATGTTCATCCAGCACTGCAGCAGCTGATAACAGGCAGGCTGGAGTAAAAAGCAAATGTACCTCTCTCAAGTGGACAGCT
>NC_140181.1:87689801-87834801 GCF_963971535.1 Notolepis coatsorum | reverse complement strand
TAGTTACTGCAGTTTTTAAAACCCCATATCTCCAAAACTGAGCGACATTAACATCTGAAACTTGGTCACAAGATAAAACATTTATTGACAAGTAAAATTTCACTCATAACTCAAATTTGACTTTTTTCAAGTTACTGCGGTTAGCCTTGACAGGGCAATATAGTTATATACCTCTTCTGTTAAGCGCCTTGGGTTTCCTGAAAGGCGCTATATACAACGAATAAATTATTATTATACTGTTGTTATGCAGCATAGTTATACTGTTGTTATGCAGAAGAGTTATAGGTAACACCTTATAATAACACTCAGTTATAAGACCTTTATAAGGTATTTGTAGATAATGAATTAATCATGAACAAATCATTTATATACATTCGTAAATAATTATTAAATCATTTATAACTATGATTATATAACATTTACAAATTAGTTCTACATTATTTATAACTCATTAACAACATTGTTTGTACTTGATTTGTTCATCATTAAATAAGTAAGGGATAATGTATAGCTACGAGGTCATTGTCGCAAAATAATTGACCGACACAGAGTTTAGAACACCGAGGCGCAGCTGAGGTGTTTTAAACGTCAGTGAAGGTCAATTATTTTGCGACAATGACCGAATATAGGCTATACATTATCCCGCTTATTACATGGCTAACTTACTAACAATATACCTAATTCATCGACAAGACAAGATCAAATGCAGACGCAGTTGTTCTGTGGCTCTGTCAGCCCAAATAAAGTGATTATTATTATCGGCAGCCGGCAGGTCTGTGGTCTGATTGCATGACTGAGGCCCCGTTTAGACGGAAACGCTAGCAGGTGAATCCGCAAAAATATTTTTGCAGATGTGCCTTTCGTTTATACGGAAATGGCGTTTTTACGGGGTGAAACCGCAAAAAAGTGAGACTACCTTCCAGGGTGGAATTCCTAGAAACGCAAAAGCTTTGCGATCTCGTCTAAACTATCAAAACGTATAAATCTGTTAAAACGATGACGAACGGGTTGTCACGGCTCTGGTCGCGCGTACTGCTTACGTCACAGGTAGCAGGTAGCAGGTATGCGCCAGTAGCCGAGACGTAAACAAAGCAAGTATGTCTGACTATATCAACGGAGATCACTTGAAGGCTACATTGGCAGTACTTTTAACCCTTTCACTGCCACACGACAGAAGGTTACCCCTTTACTATCACACAACCGGCTGTCGTGTGGCAGTGAAAGGGTTAAATACACAAGAATCTGTCCCGCCGCGGCGTGAGTGGACCCACTGTCTGTGAGTGACTCTGCTTTGGTGCAATCACATTCCCCATCCACAGTCTGCGAATCAGAGGCAGAGTAGGGCGGGTCTTCACAGCACGTCATGTGACATATGCGCCAATCGTGTGACAGCGGGTCTCCGTCGTTACAGCGTCGTCTGCACGGAGAATTCCACTCCAAAACGCTCGTCTAAACGTAAAATTAAAAGTGAAACCGCAAGATGACTTTTGCGGTTTCTGTTCACAAAACGCTCGTCTAAACGGGGCCTGAGTGCAGCTGTGCATATGCTGAGCAGCACTGATACAGTGTGTGTAGTGGGCTTGATTGGTCCAGCTGCGCACAGCGGTCATTATTGTTCGGCAGAGGTCCGTTATCGAGTAATATCGGACCTCTGACGAGCGCTATTGACCAATCACAAGCAAGCATTTCGGCGAATGTGAAAACGCCATGTAATAATGTTGTTTAATGTGTAGTAACACATTTGTAGATGCTTTGAAAAATGGATATGAAAAAACAACTATACTGTACCTCCATTTATTTGTTCATGTTCAACAAATGATTTGTTAAGACATTCATAAAACATCTATAAATAATTTGCCCTAATCTAAAGTGAAGCCTATTCATCATTAACAAATGTCTAATAGTTTGTTTATTTGTGGACTTTTATGAATACACACAAAGTAATTACCAGACTTGTCTTTTCATGTTTAACAAATTATTTGTTAAGACATTCATAAAACATCTACATCATTTGCAGATGCTATTGTGTGCCCTAATCTGAAGTGAAGCCTATTCATCATTAACAAATGTCTAATACAGTTAATTATTTGTTTACTTTTTCATCATACTATTCCATCATTTCCGACCTACAACTCTTATATGTTGGCGCCTATACAGCCTGAAAATGCTAATAATTATACCACATTAAACCACATACCGCAATATACTGAGCACAGGAACAAACACATAATTCAAATGTAACGTTAGCGCCCACCACATCAAGTACGTCTACATTTACATTTACATTTAGTCATTTAGCTGATGCTTTTATCCAAAGCGACTTCCAAGTTCTGTACGACAAGTCATCAGGAAGGGCACAACTCTATCAGCTGAGTAACAATGTTCATCAAAGTGTTGAGTGCTACAGTGTAGGTTAGTTTATTAGGACAAGTGCATGACAGTAAGGTTAGTTAGGGTTAGATATTTTTTTTCTTTTTTCAGATAATGGTTGAAGAAGTGCGTCTTTAGTCGACGGCGAAAGATTGGACGGGTTTCGGCTGTCCTAACTGGGGTGGGTAGTTCATTCCACCATTGTGGGGCAAGGACTGAGAATAGGCGACTTCTCCTTGATGACCCTCCCGGAGCTTGGATAGGAGTAGGTCTGAGGCGGCCAGAAGATGCACAGCGTAGGGGTCTTGAGGGTGTGTAGTTAGAGACCATTGACCGGAGGTAGGCGGGAGCGGTTCCCTTTGCCGCACGGTATGCCAGGTCGAGGGCCTTGAAGCGGATTCGTGCAGCAATGGGGAGCCAGTGCAGGTCCCTAAGAAGTGGGGTGACATGGGCCGACTTCGGTAGGTTTGAGATCAGGCGGGCCGCTGCGTTCTGAATGAGTTGAAGAGGCTTAGTGGCAGTGGCCGGGAGGCCAGCGAGCAGTGCGTTGCAGTAGTCGAGGCAGGAGATGACTGTTGATTGGACAAGGAGTTGGGTGGCTTCTTTTGTCAGGAAGGGGTGGATCCTTCTGACGGTGCTCAGGAGGAATCTGCAGGTTCTGGTTGTCGCTGCGATGTGAGCAGAGAAGTTCAACTGGTCGTCGAGGACAACACCAAGGTTCTTGGCGGTCGGGGACGCGGTCACAGCTGCATTCTCGACTGTGATGGAAAGGTCGGTCAGGGGGGAGGATTTGGCCGGCAGGTGGAGCAATTCTGTTTTGCTTAGGTTCAGTTTGAGGTGGTTGGTCGTCATCCAGGCCGAGATGTCGGACAGACAGGCCGAGATCCGCTCAGAGATGTGGATATCTGAGGGAGGGAAGGAGAGGAAGAGTTGAGTATCGTCGGCATAACAATGATAGGAGAAGCCATGAGACGTGATAATGTTACCCAGTGATTTAGTGTAGAGGGAGAAGAGAAGGGGTCCTAGAACCGAGCCCTGGGGGACACCCGTCCGCAGGGGGCGGGTGGCCGACAGGGTCCCTCTCCATGACACTTGGTAGGAGCGGTCATTGAGGTATGATGTCATGTCAGCCATGTCAGCGCAGAACCAGCCACTCCCATTCCTGCGAGGGCCGCGAGAAGGATCTGATGGTTGACTGTGTTGAAGGCTGCAGATAGATCTAGGAGAATCAGGACAGAGGAGAGGCCTTTCACTTTTGCTAAGTGAAGTGCCTCTGTGACCACAATGAGGGCCGTTTCTGTGGAGTGGCCAGTCCGGAAGCCAGACTGATTAGGGTCTAGGAGGTCATTCTGTAAGAGATAAGCAGTAAGTTGGTTGGATACAGCACGTTCAAGTGTTTTAGAAAGGAAGGAGAGAAGAGAGACAGGACGGTAGTTGCCTATGATGGTGGGGTTCAGGGTTGGTTTTTTTATAAGCGGCATGACTCCAGCTTGTTTTAGGGAGGTGGGGACCATCCCCAAGTTGAGTGAGGAGTTGATGGTTGCAGTTAGGAATGGGAGGATGTCTGGTGCTATGGTCTGGAGGAGTGGGTAGGGTAGCTGGTCCAGCTGGCATGTAGTTGTCTACACGTCTACACAACATATACTGTAAGACTTGTACAGTAGGTCGGAAATTCAAATGATGGAATAGATTTACCAACAAAAAAGGTGTTTAGCCTGCTCATACCTTAAAAGCGTGGGGCAGCACGAATAACTTGGCTCTGCTAATGTATCGTGCCTCCATTCAACAGACGGCAACACATGTGAAGTCAAGTCTCACTCGCGTGATACTTCCTCTACATACTCTGTCAATACCTGACCAGGGTACTCCTGGGTCCTAGTGCCCCCCATGTTACACGATATGTTATGCACATGTATTTTATATGTTAATAAAATTGCATTTATCTATAGTCCTAATTTTGTCACTGTTTGATGTCACAAAGAAGGGTGTATCCGAAAGCTGTCTACAACATTTGTAACAGGTGATTAAAAAGTTAACAAATAATTAACTGTATTAGACATTTGTTAATGATGAATAGGCTTCACTTCCGATTAGGGCACACAATAGCATCTGCAAATGATTTATAGGTGTTTTATGAATGTCTTAACAAAGCATTTGTTGAACATGAACAAATAAATGGAGGTACAGTATAGTCGTTTTTTCATATCAATTTTTCAAAGCATCTACAAATGTGTTACTACACATTAAATAAACTGTTGTTATGCAGGAGAGTTATACTGTTGTTATGCAGAAGAGTTATACTGTTATTATGCAGGAGGGTTATACTGTTGTTATGCAGGAGAGTTATATTGTTGTTATGCAGGAGAGTTATACTGTTGTTATGTAGAATAGTTATACTGTTGTTATGCATGAGAGTTATACTGTTGTTATGCAGGAGAGTTATACTGTTGTTAGGCAGGAGAGTTATACTGTTGTTATGCAGCAGAGTTATAATGTTGTTATGCAGGAGAGTTATACTGTTGTTATGGAGAAAAGTTATACTGTTGTTATGCAGAAGAGTTATACTGTTATTATGGAGAAAGGTTATACTGTTGTTATGCAGAAGAGTTATACTGTTGTTATGCAGGAGAGTTATACTGTTGTTATGCAGGAGAGTTATACTGTTGTTATGCAGGAGAGTTATACTGTTGTTATGCAGGAGAGTTATACTGTTGTTATGCAGGAGAGTTATACTGTTGTTATGGAGAAAAGTTATACTGTTGTTATGCAGAAGAGTTATACTGTTGTTATGTAGAATAGTTATACTGTTGTTGTGCAGAATAGTTATACTGTTGTTATGCAGGAGAGTTATACTGTTGTTATGCAGGAGAGTTATACTGTTGTTATGAAGAATAGTTATACTGTTGTTATGCAGGAGAGTTATACTGTTGTTATGCAGGAGAGTTATACTGTTGTTATGTAGAATAGTTATACTGTTGTTATGCATGAGAGTTATACTGTTGTTATGCAGGAGAGTTATACTGTTGTTATGTAGAATAGTTATACTGTTGTTAGGCAGGAGAGTTATACTGTTGTTATGCAGCAGAGTTATACTGTTGTTATGCAGGAGAGTTATACTGTTGTTATGGAGAATAGTTATACTGTTGTTATGCATGAGAGTTATACTGTTGTTATGCAGGAGAGTTATACTGTTGTTAGGCAGGAGAGTTATACTGTTGTCAGGCAGGAGAGTTATACTGTTGTTATGCAGAATAGTTATACTGATGTTATGCAGAATAGTTATACTGTTGTTATGTAGAATAGTTATACTGTTGTTATGCAGAATAGTTATACTGTTGTTATGCAGGAGAGTTATACTGTTGTTATGCAGGAGATTTATACTGTTGTTATGCAGAATAGTTATACTGTTGTTATGTAGAATAGTTATACTGTTATTATGTAGAATAGTTATACTGTTGTTATGCAGGAGTTATACTGCTGTTAGGCAGGAGAGTTATACTGTTGTTATGCAGAAGAGTTATGCTGTTGTTGTGCAGAAGAGTTATGCTGTTGTTATGCAGGAGATTTATACTGTTGTTATGCAGAATAGTTATACTGTTGTTATGTAGAATAGTTATACTGTTGTTATGCAGAATAGTTATACTGTTGTTGTGCAGAAGAGTTATACTGTTGTTATGCAGAAGAGTTATACTGTTGTTGTGCAGAAGAGTTATACTGTTGTTATGCAGAAGAGTTATACTGTTGTTGTGCAGAAGAGTTATGCTGTTGTTGTGCAGAAGAGTTATACTGTTGTTGTGCAGAAGAGTTATGCTGTTGTTGTGCAGAAGAGTTATACTGTTGTTATGCAGAAGAGTTATACTGTTGTTGTGCAGAAGAGTTATGCTGTTGTTGTGCAGAAGAGTTATACTGTTGTTGTGCAGAAGAGTTATGCTGTTGTTGTGCAGATGGCCACACGCCTCTGCGTGACGCTGCCTTTTGCTGCCTTATCTCTTGTAGAGGAGAGGAGAAAAATACAACTATATAGAGGTGAAAGGAGGAGGTTAAATAGACCTTCACAGACCTTCTTCCATCCTTCCAATTCAATTATTCGGAGCAATAACTTAAATTCCCGCATTGTCTCAACATTGTGTTGTGCCACGTATGAGATATTGGATTAGATTAGATTAAAATGTATTGTCATTACACAGCACAAGTACAGTACAATGAAAATAGGTTTGTCATCCAACCAGAGTGCAAATGTAATATACAAATTACTAGTAGTATTGAGTCTAGGGCTAATCAGCTGTATGTACAGCGTTGTAGTATTAGTGATACAGGTATAAAGACAATATGGTAGTAAGTCATACTGGCCAGCAGCGTAACTAGTATGAGTAGGTAAGGGATACAGATAGTATCTACAGATATGTAAAAGGACTATGTGCAGGTAAATACAGACAGGTGTGGATAGATTTATATGTGGTGAGAATAAATATATATTTAAGCAATAATACACGAGAACAGGCATCACAGAGTGGCAATATTCATGACATACCACAGGTTCGAGTGTATTATTGCATTTATACAGCAAGTTGCACCGTTTGGAAAAATATAGGATGAATACAGACAATTCTGGGGTCTTTTATATCGATTTCAGTGAACTTGGCGTAGAAAAATAGTTCCTAAAGATGTCTCATTGCTATGGAATTTCATTCGGCTGGCTGCACATGCGTCGGAGTTTGTAACCGACCCCAATCGCACAACACAAGACAGGTATGAGAGTAAGCCAAGAACTGGGCATTTATTGAAAACACAAAGAAAACGGCACTGTCCCTTTAAGGGAGAACACAAAAACACAGGGAAACAAGAATGGGAAAGGTACAGTGCCTTTAAGAGGCGAGCTGGCTAAGGGGAAGGCTAAGGGAAGGCTAACGGAACAGGGCCGGGGCAAGGGACAAGGCAGAAACAGGGAGGACTAGGAGGACAGGACAGGGAGGAAACGGAGGACTAGAGAGGGGAGAAAGGGACAGAGGCCCGCGGAGGCGGGCTGGGGACAGGGAGGACTAGGAGGACTAGAGTGGGGAAACAGGGACAGAGGCCCGCGGAGGCGGGCTGGGGAGAGGGAGGACTGGAAGGACTAGACAGGGAGGACTAGGAGGACTAGAGAAAAACAGGGTAAGGCCTTGGAACAGGGCGAGGGCTGGAGCTGCATACTGGGACAGAGAAAACAGGGTAAGGCCTTGGAACAGGGCGAGGGCTGGAGCTGCATACTGGGACAGAGAAAACAGGGTAAGGCCTTGGAACAGGGCGAGGGCTGGAGCTGCATACTGGGACAGAGAAAACAGAACAAGGCCTGGGATACAAGCATTAATGAATGTTGCTGCTCTGCAGCTTCTCCCGGGATGGTTAGTCTGGGGAAGCAGGTGGGTACGTCAGAGCCGCTCTGCAGACTTCTCTCGGCAGATCTCCGAGGTGGTAAGCGGGACCGAGAGGGAGAGAGGGAGCGGGATTAGCTCAGAGTACAATGGGGAACAGAGCAGGTGACAGGAGAGGTGACTTGTCCCAAAAACAGAGTAATCCAAGTGACAGAATCTTCGGTGTATATACACACTGTGAGTAACGTCCCAAACACAATCCACGTGATAGAATCTTCGGTGCAAATAAACACTGTGAGCGAAGTCCCAAATACAAATCCAAGTGATAATATCTTCGGTGTGTATACACACAGTGAGCGATGTTAAGGCCAAATATTATCCCAATGAACAGTCCAAAAAGCTGACGCTGGGTGAGTGACAGTCTGACAAAAAGCTGGATCTCTTCAGTGTCTTTAAACACACGAAAAACGAATAGGATAAAAGACAGTCATAAAAACTCACCCAGGCACTGTGCGTAAAGAGAGAAGGATCAGAACGGGGCGAGCGCGTTGCCACGGGAAACGGGTTGTCCAAGCGGAGGTCTGAGTGGTGCGCGACTGCTTGGAGTACGCGCCGGTACGGAGGGCGCATCTGGCGCGGAGGTCTGAGTGGTGCGCGACTGCTTGGAGTACGCGCCGGTACGGAGGACGCATCTGGAGTGCGTCTGAATGCGCGTCAGGAGTGAAGAGCGCGTCTGCGCGGAAGAGCGCGCCGGCTCGGAGAGACGCATCCTCCCGTAGAGTATTAGGAAGCGATGCGCGTCTGGAGTGAAGAGCGCGTCTGCTGCGCGGAGGTCTGGATGCGCGCCTGGAGTGAAGAGCGCGTCTGCGTGGAAGAGCGCGCCGGCGCGGAAGAGCGCGTCGGCTCGGAGAGACGCATCCTCCCGTAGAGTATTAGGAAGCGATGCGCGTCTGGAGTGAAGAGCGCGTCTGCTGCGCGGAGGTCTGGATGCGCGTCTGGGCGTCTGCTGCGCGGAGGTCTGGATGCGCGTCAGGACGTCTGCTGCGCGGAGGTCTGAAGTGGAACACTGGGAACCTCCCGTGGAAGTCTAGAGAGTGCAGTCCAGTGTCTCCCTCAGGCAACGGCGACAGGAGGCGAAGGCTGGAGCGCATCTAACGCCGGAGATGAAAACAGCATAAACAGACAGAGGACCTCCCGAAGGAGTCTTGGTGATAGAGAATATGATACGGAATGATACGGCACGACCCGACAAGGGACAGAGGGGAGAGCGAGGTACTTAAAGCCCACAGGGGAACTAATTAGAATGCACCACAGGTGCGTGAAGGTAATTGATTGAGCGGACAAAACCTCACAGCATGTGACAGTCTCCGGCCTCCCGGACCAACAGTAGGGGGGAGTGGGCAACAACCAGGAAGGGGGTTGGGAATTGGCATAACGACTAACAGTGGGATGGGAGAAAAATCGGAAAAAAGGAGGGGGGAAAAAGATCAGTAGGTCATGTTGACAGTTTCCGTTTGATGAAGGGCAGTTGAAACTTTCTACAACATTCTAAAGCCAGCGCAGTGGTATATTCATGGTGATTTAACCGTGAGTGTATCATGAATATACTCACGGTTTAGAACACTCTCGACCAATCACAATGCATGGTCGGACCTACCTGTTGTATAAATTTGGAGAGGAACATACTATGTACCATATATATATATATATATATATATATATATATTAAACTAAATAAGACTCGTGCACATCTGGTTAGCACCTGAGGAAGCGATAGCGAAACGCGTTGTGCAACAATAAAAAAGCAAAAACCAGTCCTGTGGAGTGTGCGGTCCCTTCTTTCCCTTGAAGGTATTCTCCTTTTAGTTTATATATATATATATATATATATATATATATATATATATATATATATATATATATATATATATATATATATATATATATATATATATATATATATATATATATATATATATATATATATATATATATATATATATATATATATATATATATATATATATATATATATATATATATATATGGTACATAATATGTTCCTCTCAATTCAATGCATTAACTACTGTACAGTCACTGGGTCTCATTCCCGAAATTTTTTCAAAGATATATTCTCGAAGACTTATCTTGGAACCACTGAGACATAATCAATGACAAGTTCACTCTGAGTCCTGAACATGCTGGTAATATGTCATAAGTGGCTGAAAAGGTCGCACAAATTATATGATCTGATATCTGCTTGGAGAATGGCATTCTGTCTTAAACTCGAAAGCGCATTCCCGTTCACTTCATTTGCATACAAAACAACGCCTCCAGAGCTCCTTATAAGGCAACTAGTGACGCAGCTGTGTGCAAATGGATTGGCGGAAGTGCTTTGCGAGTCTTGTGAGCTGCGTGATTACGAAACCTAGCGTCAGTCAGTGCCAATCAGAGAGCGTCTCAGAGAAATGCGGCTAGGTTTCATAATCACGCTTGCGCGGCATCAAAACTAAATTAGATTAATGTATTGGCATCATATACAGCTTGCGGTACACCTGCCGCAGCGCGCGCGCACACACACGCGCGTGCTGTACTGTATATGAATGAATGAATGAATGAATGAAATATAACATATATAGCCTACGGCGGGCGTAATGAATGAACGCAGTATGGCTTATTATTCCATAATTAAGCCTATAGGCTACTGTTCATTCGTAGGCGCACACAAGACTTGTTATGGAATATTAATGCAGTCTATTTCCACCGATTAGCTTTAGTTCTTATTTATTTATCCACTGTCATTTCAGTGTTGGTGTATAGGCTATATAGTGTATTTCAATATAAGTTTAATTGATTAATGATATATTCGAAGGAATGCAGGTTTATAGCTATATCAACCCCCTCCAATGTACAGTAAATGACCAAGTATGGTTTTGTCAATATTCCAATGTACAGTTTTGCTTGTAGAGTGTAAGTCTATCCCCCACCCACCCCTCCTACCCAACCTCCTCCAACAGTTTCTACGTCAAATGTACTCTCTTTTCTGGACACTTTTTGTATCACAAACAGTACTGTTTTTGCAAATCTGGTATGTCATGAATGTATAGATGTAGCAGTACTGTCTATCTGTGTCGTGTGTGTCATATATGTTATGATGAATTGAAAATGGGGGACCCTGATGTAAACAAGACAAAATTCTTTCTCTGGTCTGCATCCCCTTATGTAATTGAGCTGTACTGTACTGTACCCATTCTGCAATCTGTTAATAAAGTTTTCAATCAATCAATCAATCAAACAAAGGTCTGTCCCATTGTATACCAATCAATGGGATACATTGCATGTTGACCTGCATTCTTTCAAATGTATATAATGAATCATTAAAACAGATGTGTAACAAATAAGAAATACAAATTCCACAGAAGGCATTAAATAATAATTATTTTCAATCATTTCACAATAATTGCATAATTGTGTTTGAATATCTGAGTAATTAAAGTAATTATACATTTGTCCAAAATAGCTGGTTCAGATATGGTTAAGCAGCTGCCCTGTGATCAGATGAATCCATATTATTTATTTTTCCGACATCAAATGCGTAATTTCTTATCGTACAAATATTGTCATATTTATTTTAATTATGATTAAGTAATTAATTCCAAGGAGGCCTGTAGCGTTGACGTGAAGGAATCACTATGAGAACACAGTCTGTCAAGTTATAATGACATTTTAAATTAGTCAATCAATCATGAGATTTGATCGTGGCTGAGAGCAGATTTAAGAGTGCTCCTCAGCACTCTTAAATCTGCTCTCAGCCACGATCAAATCTGATCTCAGGAACATTTGGGGACTCCCACTCCCAGCCCTAATATGTCTTAAATGGGCCGAAATCTGGCTAAGACGGAATTTTTTGTCGTAACTTCGTTCGGGAATGAGACCCACTGTCTTATTATAACATCCACAGTTTAAACAACCAAATACCATGAGGGCACAGGGCCTCTCTCCTTGCAGACACTTTGCCTTATCTCTGTGCTCTCTCTCCTTGCAGACACTTTGCCTTATCTCTGTGCTCTCTCTCCTTGCAGACACTTTGCCTTATCTATGTGCTCTCTCTCCTTGCAGACACTTTGCCTTATCTCTGTGCTCTCTCTCCTTGCAGACACTTTGCCTTATCTCTGTGCTCTCTCTCCTTGCAGACACTTTGCCTTATCTCTGTGCTCTCTCTCCTTGCAGACACTTTGCCTTATCTCTGTGCTCTCTCTCCTTGCAGACACTTTGCCTTATCTCTGTGCTCTCTCTCCTTGCAGACACTTTGCCTTATCTCTGTGCTCTCTCTCCTTGCAGACACTTTGCCTTATCTCTGTGCTCTCTCTCCTTGCAAACACTTTGCCTTATCTCTGTGCTCTCTCTCCTTGCAGACACTTTGCCTTATCTCTGTGCTCTCCTTGCAGACACTTTGCCTTATCTCTGTGCTCTCTCTCCTTGCAGACACTTTGCCTTATCTCTGTGCTCTCTCTCCTTGCAGACACTTTGCCTTATCTCTGTGCGCTCTCTCCTTGCAGACACTTTGCCTTATCTCTGTGCTCTCTCTCCTTGCAGACACTTTGCCTTATCTCTGTGCTCTCTCTCCTTGCAGACACTTTGCCTTATCTCTGTGCTCTCCCTCCTTGCAGACACTTTCCCTTATCGCTGTGTTCTCTCTCCCTTCTCCCTCTAGATGGGAAATGCCACTGAAGTGTCCCTGTTTGTGTCCCGCATATCTAAAGAGAATGATTTCCTCTTGGGGATCGTGTACACCATTTTTGGTAAGTCTATTTTCTCCTATACTAGTGAATTATTAGCAGACTATATGGCACATTATGAATTGGTATTCAGATATGACCAGGGCCCCCTTCTCCCTTCGTCATCTGTCACCATTAAGACCGTCTCTCCCTCTCCTCCGTCTCTGTCAGGTGTACTGTCTCTGCTGGGGAATGGGATCCTGCTGTTCGTGGCCTATAGGAAGAAGGCGTCCCTGAAGCCGGCTGAGTTCTTCGTGGTCAACCTGTCCATCAGTGACCTCAGTATGACTGTCACCCTCTTCCCCATGGCCATACCTTCCACCTTCGCGCACAGGTGACTGCTCCTCCTCTCCTCTCATTTCATCATGTATCCTTTCTCCTCTCCTCTCTCCTCCTCTCCTCTCCTCTCATTTCATCATGTCTCCTTTCTCCTCTCCTCTCTTCTCCTCATCTCCTCTCCTCTCATTTCATCATGTCTCCTTTCTCCTCTCCTCTCTTCTCCTCTCTTCTCCTCCTCTCCCCTCCTCTCATTTCATCATGTCTCCTTTCTCCTCTCCTCTCTTCTCCTCTCATCTTCTCTCCTCTCCATTTTCTCCCCATGACAATGCATTTCTCCACTGGTGACGAGTCAAGGCCACAGTATACTGTACTTGTTGCTAATTTCAGCAGGTTTGTCCGAACAGAATCACTGGTTTGAGGAGAATATGAAGCTCTGTATTGGTCACTGCAGTCACCAGCTTGCTGCCATATAGTCTCTCTCTGCACGCCAGCTCCCGGGGCACGGCCATCTACGACTGGTGCATAGCCACACGGATATCTGGCAATGTATACAACTGTGTATATACTTCCACCTTTGTTTTCATTATATGCCGCCTTCACACTGCCTCAAAGAAGCGTCACGCCCATTGAAACTAAGATTTAATTATTATTATATATACTATTTTTTAACAATATGTAGATTAGATTAGATTCATTGGGAGCAATAACTTAAATTCCCGCGTCGTCTCAACATTGTGTTGTGCCACGTATGAGATATTACATTTATATGTAATTTATTGTAATTCAATTACAATTTATTGTCATTATACAGCACAAGTACAGTACAACAGAAATAAGTTTGAAGTTCAGGCATTTTGGCATCCAACCAGAGTGCAAATGTAGCAGTAAAGTGCAACAGCAATATACAATGTACAGGTGATTAAACTGGGTACAAAATACACAAATCAGTACTACTGATGTATCAGATGTATGTACAGTGATACAGGTACTGTATAAAGACAGTATGGTAGTAGTTATACTGGCCAGCAGTGTAACTAGTAAGAATAGGATATGTACAGATATAGATAAAGTATCTACAGATATGTAAAAGGTCTATGTGCAGGTAAGTACAGACTGGTGTGGATAGATATATATGCGGTGAGAATAAATAGATATTTATGGTTGTTGACAGAGTCACCTGGGGAGCAAAATAACTGGTCATGACAACGAGGTCCTCTTTAGCCTTAACTGGCGTGGTTTATTTCATATGTACATTTCCACCACGAGACCTGCTCTCCTTGAGAGCTAGAGTGAGAGAGACAGAGGGGGAGGGAACATTCCCTCTTATACCTGCTACCTGACGTCAGCTGCTATAGCTGCGTCTCCTTACGCCTATAGCGCCCTCTTGTGGAACAGTTAAAGTGCAGTTATATTCAATCATATTATTACTTACATTTAACAATGGTATATACAGCATTATTGTACTACTACTTGTACTACTATCATACAGAGCTATGGGTTATATAATAATAATAATAATAATAATAATTAATTTAATTTATATAGCGCTTCTCAATGACCCGAAGCCGCTGACAGTAGTTATAGGAACATAGTAAAAACAAAGAAAACAAAAAACTAAGAAACAAAAAAGGAACATGAGACCATGGGGGAAACAGGGAAAAGCAGCATGAGATAACACAAAAAGACAGAGCGACAGGAACAGACATCAATCGGGTTGGAGGGGGGGGGGGGGGGGGGGGGGTTATGGGTGGGGGGGGGGGGGGGGTTGAAGGCTAGGGAGAACAGGTGGGTTTTGAGGCGAGATTTGAAGGTGGAGAGTGTAGGGGAGTCTCTGATGTACTGAGGGAGGAAGTTCCAGAGTTGGGGTGCAGTGCGAGAGAAGGCCCGATCACCAAAGTTTTTGAGTTTGGATGTCGGGACAGTGAGGGAGGCAGTGGAGGAGGACCGGACAGAACGGGTGGGGCGGTAGGGAAGAAGGAGATCAGTCAGGTAGGGGGGGCTAGGCTATGGAGGGTTTTGAAGGTGAGGAGTAGTGTTTTAAAGTGTATGCGTTCCTTGATCGGGAGCCAGTGAAGCGAGTAGAGGACAGGAGTGATGTGTTCACGGAGGAGGCGGGCGGCTGAGTTCTGGACCATCTGCAGTTTATGGAGGGAGCGGGAGGTGATGCCAGTGAGGAGGGAGTTGCAATAATCCAGGCGGGAGGAGATGAAGGCGTGTATGAGGGATTCAGCAGCAGGGGGGGAGAGGCAGTGACGTATTTTGGCAATGTTGAGGTGAAAGTATGATGTTTTTACAATGGAGCGGACATGGGGGTCAAATGAGAGGGTGGGGTCGAGGAGGACACCAAGGTTTCGGACTAGGGGGGATAGGGTGATGGTGCAGTCATTGATGGTGAGTGTGATGGGACCGGATCTGCTGAGGGTGGTTTTTGTGCCGATAGTGAAGAGTTCTGTGTTGTCGCTGTTTAATTTGAGAAAGTTGTGACTGGGGAGGGGGAAGAGGTGTGGCTGGAGAGGGAGATGAATTGGTGTCTGTCTGTGAGGTAGGAGGAAAACCAGTCAAGTGCTGTGCCCTCAACACCCAGTTGGTGCAGCCTTTGGAGGAGGATGGAGTGACACACTGTGTCAAAGGCTGCACTAAGATCCAGTAGGATCAGGATGTTGAGGGCACCGGAATCAGTGGAGATGAGGAGGTCGTTGATGACTTTAACCAGTGCAGTTTCGGTGCTGTGAGCAGGACGGAAGCCAGATTGAAGGGGTTCGTAGAGGGTGTTGGACTGGAGATGGGAGTGGAGTTGGGAGGCAGCAATGCGCTCAAGTGTTTTGGAAAAGAAAGGGAGATTGGAGATGGGGCAGGTGTATAAGTAAGTATATAGAGCGGTTTTATGCAGGTACATTCAGACAAATATGGATAATTTTATTTGATCATTTTACCATCACGTATTCTTCTAATTATGTCATAAATTACAACTCAAAACGTCACACACCCCCTCTCCTTATGGTATTGGTTTCTTCCAAAGGCGGCAGGATGAAAGTGATTTCATGCAGAACTCTGGTGAGCATCAGAGGAGATGCAGGTTACAGTGTAAGGGTGTTGCTGAAGTGGTTAGTAGTACGAGTCCCTGTCCCTTCATATAGACAGTCCATGTTCATGGGTGTGTGTTAGGTGAATGTGTACTATGTGCTCAAGAAAGTATTGGTGTAACGGTATGTACGTGTTTTGTGGAGTAATGAGGTTAATCTGACGGGGATTGCAGTTGAGTCAGAGAGGAACTTTAGAACTTTAGTTAGTGCGCCCCCTCAGGTGCAGTACAGTACATAACAGTGTGTGTGTGTGTGTGTGTGTGTGTGTGTGTGTGTGTGTGTGTGTGTGTGTGTGTGTGTGTGTGTGTGTGTGTGTGTGTGTGTGTGTGTGTGTGTGTGTGTGTGTGTGTGTGTGTGTGTGCGTGCGTGAGTGCGTGCATGCGTGCGTGCGTGTGTGTGTGTGTGTGCGCGCGCATGCATGCATGTGTTGGCAGGGGTCGGGGGAGGTGGATGGAGGACACGTGTGCGCTCGTGTTCAGGGAATCATAACACTTTTCTCCAGAGGGGGATTAGAGAGATTGATGCAATGGCTGCGATGTCTTCATCAAAGACACCATAAAAGCCAGGGAACATTCAACAGAAAGAACGGACAGTGTAATGGTAATCTCTCTCTCTCTCCCTCCCTCCCCCTTTCTCCACCTCTCTCCACCCCCCCCCCCCCGATCTCCACCTCTCTCCATCTCTCTCTCCCTTCCCTTTCTCCAGCTCTCTCCATCTTTCTATCTTCTTCGTCCTTTCTCCACCTCTCTCCATCTCTCTCCCCCTTTCTCCACCTCTCTCTCCCTCCACCTCTCTCTTTCCCTCCCCCTTTCCCCATCTCTCTATATCCCTCCACCTCTCTCCTCTCTCCCTCCACCTCTCTCCTTTCTCCACCTCTCTCTATCTCTCTCTCCCCTGCTTGCCTGTTGCAATCAACCTCGCTTCTCTGATCTCCTGAGAATAAGTGATTGATGGGCTTCTGTCCACCAGGCTGTGAATGTCTCAAGGTGCATTAGTGTAGCAGGCTGTGTGCCGGACAACCAGGGTTGGGGGCCAATCTATCTCCCTCTTCATATGTCGGGCCCCAATCTGGCCATTCGGTGTCAAACCATACTGGTGACAGGTAGAGGCATCCCATGTCGGATGTCAGGATGTCAATTGAGGATGAGTGACTGATGATGGTCTCTCTCTCTCTCTCTCTCTCTCTCTCTCTCTCTCTCTCTCTCTCTCTCTCTCTCTCTCTGACTCTCTTCCTCTCTCTTGTTCCATCTCCCTCTCTTTCTCCATCCCCTCTCTCTCTCCCCCAGGTGGATGTTTAATCAGACCACCTGTATGGTGTATGCGTTCTGTGGCGTACTGTTCGGCCTGTCCAGTCTAACCAACCTCACTGTCCTCTCTTCTGTGTGTTGGCTGAAAATCTGTTGCCCAAACTATGGTAAGACATCCACAGCCTCCCACATCCTTTTTTTCCCCCTTTTTATTCTTTTACTTACAATAATAAATGATAAATTATAAAACACTTTTTGAACATTCGAGTTATAAAGACCCACAAAGGCTGTCCTGTACCAAAACAAGCATGCAACAAAAACAAACTAAAGACAAGATCAAAACAATACAGTGACATGGTGACATGTGAGCTTTCTCCCTTGTTTATTCAGTATGTGACATCATGTTCTCGTTCCATATAGTCTGCTGTGTCATTCACTTATCTTTTATATTCAACCCATTTCTCCCATTTTGACCCAAATTTCTCCTCCTGCGCCCATAACCTCTTAACAGGCGCCCCCAAAAGTGGATTTTTTTTACTTGAACTTGAGGACTGCATATGTTCTTTGCCAACCAAAATACCGTATTTTTTGGACTATAACCGCACCTGAATATAAGCCGCAGCAGCTAAATTAAATGATGTGTACATATATAAGCCGCACTGGACTATAAGCTGCAGGTGTTTTAATGTTTAATTACCATAATGTAAGGGTTCGTGCACAGAGGGGATTGTCGGGAAAGAGATGGCTGTTTGAGGAAGCTCCCATTTATTAATATTTTAGTTTGAACAGTAACGGTAGCTAGGTACTAACGATA
Organism: Notolepis coatsorum; assembly: GCF_963971535.1. NCBI lineage: Eukaryota > Metazoa > Chordata > Actinopteri > Aulopiformes > Paralepididae > Notolepis > Notolepis coatsorum. The sequence goes on along the minus strand of NC_140181.1, from coordinate 87,816,879 downwards.
GCTACTTAGCCAACACTAGGTAGCTACTAACGTTAGCTCACGGAACGATATAGCCAACACTAGGTAGCTACTAACGTTAGCTCACGGAACGATAGAGCCAACACTAGGTAGCTACTAGCCCCTTCCGTGACTGTGATGTGCAAGCATATTCAAAAGCCAGCCCCTGGCTTGCACATCGCAGTCACGGAAGGGGCTAGGTAGCTACTAACTTTAGCTCACGGAATGATAGAGCCAACACTAGGTAGCTACTAACTTTAGCTCACGGAACGATATAGCCAACACTAGGTAGTTACTAACGTTAGCTCACGGAATGATAGAGCCAACACTAGGTAGCTACTAACTTTAGCTCACGGAACGATAGAGCCAACACTAGGTAGCTACTTAACGTTAGCTCACGGAATGATAGAGCCAACACTAGGTAGCTACTAACGTTAGCTCACGGAACGATATCCAACTACTGCGAAATCGAATGCCAAACCGATGATATCAGATGTTGATATCAGGAGCTATCAGTAGCTAGCCAGTTATGTTGAAAGAGGAGCTGCTCATGCACTCGACTGTGAGGGGGAGGAGGAGGGCTCGACTGTGAGTGGGAGGAGGAGGAGGGGCAAGGCGTGCACTGCTGCAGCAGATTTACGAGTCTGATCTGATGGTCACAGAGCTGAGGGAGCGAGCCCAGTTAGCTGTAAAAATCCATAGATTAGCCGCACCGTTATATAAGCCACAGGGTCGAAAAATGGGGGGGAAAGCCGCGGCTTATAGTCCGAAAAGTACGGTACTATCCTTTATACTTATAGCACATGCATAAGCCTGATCTCTTTTGAAAGAAGACATTTTGAAGTTTCTGATAAAATAAAGAAAATTCACTTTTAGTGCTAATGAAATAGAGTAACATAGGTCTGAACTTGAGTTGTAGAAAAACGTGTTACTCACGTCCAGAAGTAGTATTTCCCAAAGAATTGGTATGGCTGCGTAGTAGATGTCCACATTTCATAAAAATCCGTTCAGAAATGAGTGATTAGAGGCGGTTTTGGTAAAAAGTTAAAGAAAAAGAGATCAGAAAACGATTTTGTCATCGACTCCAATGCATTCGACAGAGAATTCTCTTCCTGTTTTCGCTCGTGACTTTTCACTTAGATCCCTGATTCGCTCATTCCCATGTGGGGTACCATTGGAAAGCCACACTCATTCCTTACAACCCTGTCCAATAATTTTCGAGATCGCCAAATGATTGATGGAGTACAGTAGAGGCTCGAGTCGGGAGTGGTATTTGATTTTTTTTTAAGTATGCCGTCTACTTCGGCGTACGCCTCACATATCGGCATGTAACTCGAGAACCGCTCAACGGATTTTGTCGCCTGAAACGGCTATCGACAGGCAACACATAGGGCTTTAATTATATCTATAATTATTCTATTAAAAAATATTCACGCCCGTATACGGGGTCTTGCGTGGTAAGAGGTATTTTATATTCAACTTATTTCTCCCATTTTTACCCAAATTTCTCCTCCTGCACCCTTAATGTGTGTAAATCTGTCGATGTCATATATTTCCTCCACTACACCCAGCCACTGTTTTTGTACGTGGCTTTTGTAGGTGGATCCACCTTGTACCATACCCTTGTTATGGTTTTCTTACTGGCTACCAGTAGTATCTTTACCAGCTGGCTATTTGTCCTCTCCTTGTATGTTTTCCTGTGTCAGATTCCCCAGATATAGCACCAAGCCTGTCTTAGGCACTTCATAACCCAATATCCCCTTTAATCCTTCCCATACTCCTTCCCAATACTCCCTTATCTTTAATATGTGTGTGTGATCTGCCGCCACCTGGCCGCATAACCTCCAACATACATTCTGTTCTGGTGTGTATCTCCCCTTAATCTCTGGCGTTATGAAGTACCTAATAATATCTTTTCAGCCAAACTCCCTCCATACCCTTGAACCAGTGGCTGAGTGTTACACCCTGCATACATTGTACCATTCTTCCTCTGTCATCCCAATCCCAAGTTCTCTTTCCCCACTTTTCTTTTATATACATTGTTGAATTACCCTACACCCCAGCAGAGCTTGATAGAGAGCTGAGATCACTGTACCTTTTCTCCCTTCATATGCATTAACCATTACCTTAATTACCCCATTTTGTTCATTGGTTCATAGCAAAGAGTGTCATGATACAATGATTTGATTAACCGTCTGTAGTGTGGTAGTGAAAGGTTAACCTTCTGTAGTGTGGTAGTGAAAGGGTTTAGGTCAATGTAAAATTTAGCTACACTACAGCCGCTGAAAGATAATGAGGTCAGTCTCGGAGGGTTAAAGGTACGGTAACTGTTCTGTCCTAATAATATTAAAATCATATCATAAGGTCAAAAATTTCCCAGGTACAGATCTGTTTATAACAGTCCAGTAATAGCAAGGTAATAAAAGCTTCGCAAGGATGGCACAAGGACACATTTAATACATTTGTAGAAAGGGCAATGGAAGGCAATGAAATTTGATGGTGCTGAGCATTTTAAATGAGATAAGAATTAACGATTGAAGAATCTTCATCTAATCATCAGCGATTAGAATCCCTTTCTGTTCCAGACTAAAGTTGTTGTGATTATTTAAAGAGGTACTTTGCCAATGTTTAACCTGAATCCTATCGTTCTGTTGCGAGGACAACAGTGGCTCTGGAGGTGGAGCAGTCGTCTGGTAATCAGCAGGTTCCCGGTTTGATTCCCGCTCATCCTTGAGCAAGACACTTAACCCCTAACTGCTCCCGATGAGCAGGTTGGCACCTTGCATGGTTGCCTCCGCTGTCTGTGTGTGAATGTGTGGCATAAGTTGTAAAGCGCGTTGGATAAAAGCGCTATGTAAATGTAGACCAAATGCAGACCATGTGATAAAACAGGAGCTGTGTCTGGAGAGCTCGGCCTCATTGGCCCCCCTGAGGAACTCTGGCAGATGGGGGAGAGCAGACCTCTAGTGAACTGCAGACACTGTTTCTGTCCTTGTGTTGGGCCTCCTGCAAATGACAGTGTTGTAGTACTCGAGTCCGAGTCCTGGACTGATTTTCAGGACTTGTGACTCGACTTGGACTTGAGCACTGATGACTCGGACTTGGACTCGAGCATTGACTGCATTCGGACTCGGAAGGTGCAGACGAGGACTCTGACTTGTTAATTGATAAATAGTAAATACAGTTATTCATTTCAAATATTTTTTGTAATAGGCCCTAATCATTTGGCATAAGATATTGATGGCTAGTGTATTTGTTTGGCTATTGTGTCACAAAGTAAATAAACTCCCAAAATTTGAAATGGTCCCCGCTGTGTCATTTATGTTTAATGTAGACCTTTTTTTATTTGTATGTCAGCTCTTTGAGTGCTAGAGTGGAGTGGACTCAACCTTGATGACTTGGACTCAGACTCTGACTAGGGTAGTTGGGACTCAACTCTGACTTGACTCAGTCTCTTCTTTGTTGACTCAAACTTGGACTTTGACTCAAACACTGGGGACTCGACTCGGACTTAAGATTTAGTGACTACAACACTGGCAGATAACAATAGTTGAGGAAATAGCATCTGCAGTTCACTACGTTTTATGTCTGATTCTGGTCAAAAAAGCAAGCTCTGTGGTGGGAGCGGACCTGGACAGTCTGGAGGTGGTGGCAGAGGGGAGGACGAGGAGGAAGCTGTATGCTATCCTTGAGAACCCCTGCCACCCCCTTCATGATGAGCTGACCGCAATGCGGTCCACGTTTAGCCACAGACTTATCCCCCCCCGACATACCACAAAGCGCATTGGGCAGTCCTTTGTGCCGGTGGCAATCAGGCTCCACAACCAGGCAGGGCCAGGAAGGGCCAACTGCCGTGGACTGGAGGAGCTGGGTTGTGGACTGTAACCAATTAATTTAATTATTTAACATCATGATTGGACTTGTTTCTTTTTCTTTTCATCAGTTTTAGATCTATTTAGCCCTATTTTAGCTTTCTATCCCTATGTATTTGTCCATCTTGTTTTTAACACATACTAATAAGTGTATGCTATGTATTAACCCTTTCACTGCCACGCTACAGACCCTTAACCCTTTACTATCACACAACCGACGGTCGCCGTAGTAAAGTAAAGGGTTAACCTTCTGTTGTGTGGCAGTGAAAGGGTTAACCTTCTGTGTATTGTCACAGTGAATGGGTTAACCATTTTGGTAGTGCTGCAGTGAAAGGGTTAACTGTTTCCACTAACTGTTTTTACAGTTTATTTGTATTTTTATTTGTATTGCTGTCATGCTGTAATGGACATCTGAATCTCCCCTCGGGGATAAATAAAGGTTTTCAATTTCAATGAAAAAATTCAATTCAATTATAACAACAGAAAGTTACAGGATTCAGGTTCAAAGAAAATTTATGAAATGCCTCTTTTTAATGCTCTCTCTCTCTCTGAAGGATGAAACACCCTTATATCTTAAATCTTAAATCTTTGCTTTATATTTGTTCTTTCACGCTCTCTCTCTCTCTCTCTCTCTCTCTCTCTCTCTCTCTCTCTCTCTCTCTCTCTCTCTCTCTCTCTCTCTCTCTCTCTCTCTCTCTCTCTCTCTGATATAAACCAGTTGTGAAAGGACTTGCGTCCTTCAAGTTGGAAATTGATAGTACTGCCCCCTGAGTCCTTGGTATCCAAGGGAATTTTCAGGCAGCAAGAGGTGCTTTGGTGCATTTGTACTTAGATCTGAGATTAATTAATTTGTCCTGAGGGGAGAGAGTGCTCCCTCATCCTTGAACGAAAGTGAGGGGAGAACAGAGGATGTAGGAAGGTATGAGCTCCCTAAAGGAAGGTGTTCTGATTTAATTTAGCTAAATTCAGAGGGGTTGGACCACGGGTGTATGTGTGTGCGTGTGTGTCTGTGTGTGTTAGAAAGAGATTGTTTACATGCAAGTATGCATATGTATTTCCATGATTGTAAAGCATCCAAGCAGTCAACCACTAACGAGCACAATTAATCTTTTTCACTGTAGACAAACCACAACCCAATACATACCCCGGATTTGCATGCACACACACAAAAAAAAAACATTCATTATTCATTGTTAGACTTTATATTAACTTCACGCTGAGACTCCCATAACCCATAAATCAGTATTGTAGTTTTTGTTTTTCCAACTCCAAAATAGTGGTCACTTACAATAACACTACTTAGTCATAACTGATTTGAAAACACGTCACGTGTAGGTAATCCTAAAATGTGCAGCAGTTTGAAGAGATTATATGATTGAATAATGTGTACTTTTTGTGTACATCTGGAGCGCTGTCTGTGCATCGCAGGGTCTTAAAGTCCCCATGAAACGGCTAGCAGAATGCTATTTGATTCCACATATTCATGTGTTTCCTGTAAAAACAGGAAGTTAGGGAGGGACTTGTTGTGGATATTGATTGGCATTTACAGTAGCCAATAGTGCTGAATGTGCATTACGGTCGACCTATTAGCTAGCAAGCTAATGTTAGCAATGTACGTTAGCAATGTACGTTAGCAACATTAATAACGTTAGCTAGCTAGCTAACATTGAACAATTGTTCGATTTAGTTAAAGAGTTTGAGTGCTACCTTAGTTACAAGTTACAATGTGCTGGAAATGTCATTCTAGAAAGCATTTCATTGGATGGTAAATTTGTGTAGGCCCCCGTGTGCAGGATGACTCATCAACATTTTCTTTATTGTTTAATTGTCCAGGAAATGACAAACTCTAAAATATCATTAAGAATACCTACAAAACAACCTGTGTCATTGTTGGGACAGATACTGGTGTATAAGTGACAATCAGTGCAAGACTATGTGACAAAAGAACATAAACATCTATTTTGATTTCGATGGGCTTTTAAAGACTAGCGCACTGTTTCTTATTAGTTTCCATGTCGGAGACGGTCTGAACAATCGCCTCTTAAAAGTCAAGGCTGTTTTTAAAGAGCTTCCCTTGTGTTTATCCACAGACAGAGTGTTTATATTGGAGACCGGAGAACACGGTAGCCCCCTGAGACGACAGGCCTCTCCAATAAAACCCTTTGAATTGATTCCACGTGAATACAAATAATCATGTGTACTCAACCCCCCCACAAGGTCACTGCTACAAATACACATAGATTGCAGTTTGTTGTATCCACAGTAGACGTACACACCTTGTGCTCATTGGCTTACATACAACGCCCACGCCACCCACCCCTACCCCCGCGCACGTACACACACCAGCACCACCACCACAACCAACAACAACAGCAACAACAGTATTGGGCTCCGCTTTTAACACAATCTCGGCCATCCAGCGCTTGAAGGCCAATCACGTATATATACGTGTTTAACTCGTTTTTTCTTTTATTCGATTTTAATATCCTATTCACTGTCACAGAGCTGTATTTTGGCTGGAAAAGGCATATTGGGACTCGGAAAGTACAGTACCGGCCAGATCCTAGTAGTGGCGCTGTCTCGAGAATGCAGTAATCCTTGTTTCAGACCTGGTGTAACTTTTTTCCCGCTCCGGGTGGACTTTTCGCCCGATCGCCTGGAATACTTTTTGCGACGCCGTATGCAGTAAAGGAATATAGCATCAGCCAATGGACATATCGATCTACCAGATGGCGATCAAATAACTGGGAAATAATTTTTGGAATCCAACCGGCCACAGGTAAGAGCGATTTTACGTCAATTTCAGCCTGATCGGGCCTTGTTCTCATAGCCAACCCCCTGATCAGCGTATGTTGTTGTAATAACGAATGCCGTTATTGGTAATCATCAATAATCAGAAACTACTTCCCCTGCCCCCCCCCCCCTTTCATGCATTCATGGTGGAACATGATACCGATCATATGCATTTTGATTATTTTTTCCCCCTCCTTTTTCCTCCGATTTTCTCCCATCCCAATGTTAGTCGTTATGCCAATTCCCAATCCCCTTCCTGGTCGCTGCGCACTTACCCCCCACAGTCGGTCTGGGAGAGTGGAGGCTATCACGTGCTTCCTCCGACACACGTCTAGCCAATCAACCGCTTCTTTTCTGAGAGGGTGTAACGTGTGGAAGGATCACACTACCCCCCTTAGATCCTATCCACGCTGAGCAGGCGCCCCGACCGAACTGTAGGAGTCGCTGTTTACAACGACCCGGACCCACCCCGCCAGCTTTCCCACCCTCTAATACAGCCAATTGTATTAGTGTGAACGGCCAGCCAAGCTGGTGACAACGCCGGAGCTGTGAGCTGGATTCGAACAGGCGAATCCAGCGTCTCCGGTGTTGGTGACAAACGCAATCTCCGCTACGCCACCTGACCGCCCTATGCATTTTGATTTTTAACTCTAGCTTGTGTAGGGACAAAACGCCAATCGATTTAACGTTATTAGCTTAGCGCCTTATAACTAGCTTTGCAGGAATTCACCCAGATCATTCCCATATAACGCTCATATTCATTAGGCTATAAAACGGGAATGTATTGATGAAAAAATTATTTCTTTATGGCATATTGAAGGGAAGGTTTATACTGTCAATTGACAATGACAATGGATACATAACTATAATAGAAAATATAGATGTAGCTCTACAAACAACGTCACACACAGTGAAAAGTTGTAATGAAAAGCTGGCGTCCTAGAGTGCGGCCCGTCTAATCTAATGGCCGGGAATGTGTTAACGGCTGGGTATCACCATACTTTTCTAGCATCGGTGTATCGTGCACCCCTAAAAGCCTCACAGAGCGTGGGAGCTGTGGGACCTGTGTGTCAAGTAGCTTAGTTAGCAGTGACCTCAGGAGAGGACATTTGGATAAAAGTTCTGATGAGCTTTAGTCCTCAGCTGGTGTCACATTATTACATCAGGTGTCAGAGGATGACACGTCCTACTGGAATCCGATTGGATGTATGTGTGTGTGTGTGTGTGTGTGTGTGTGTGTGTGTGTGTGTGTGTGTGTGTGTGTGTGTGTGTGTGTGTGTGTTTGTGTGTGTGTGTGTGTGTGTGTGTGCACATCTGACCCAGGATTAAGGGGTTACATGTAATTATCCCCCTCCCAAGGCTGACAGATTATCGTTGAATAATAGACTATATTTGCATACTTTCTTTTAATTTTTATTAAATATGATTTACATATGAATGATTAATGTTAGTTTATGGATGTCAGTGATGACCTGCTGTGCTACCTACTGATGTAAGTATGGGTCTTTTGGACTGATGTAAATATGGGTCTTCTGGTAATTATCCCTAAAATGTCATAATATTATATACATTCAGACAAACCATCCTAAACCATATTTAAGTACTTTTTCATCTAGAAATCAAGCTATCACTCTATGGAATTTTGATTTCATCAGCTTTCCAAGTGTCACATGTTCAATAATTATATCCCTGAACAACAGTCTCAAGGATATTATGGATATCACGGCAGGTCCTTTGTGTGAATGTGACCATTCAAATCTTTAAAATCTTACTCTGCACATTTATGACCTTTAGACTAGAGGATGAACCCTATCAACCCAATCTTCACTTTAGTGTATCTCTAACAGCTTTAAAATATTTGCAATGCACATGCATGATCCCTGTAGGATGAACTCTCTCATTTTGGTGACCCCATGACCTTTACTCTAGTGCCACCATCAGACAATACATTCAATATTCAAATTGGTGTATCTCCTGATCCAATTTCCACAAATCTTGACCAATATTTCTGCCTTACCATATAGGCCTGTCAAGTTCTGAGCCATCTGGCCTTGTGAACTACTCCTCAATGGATGAAATTAGGGGCATGGTCACAAAAGGTGGGTTGAGAATTCGGGCCATTCGGGGAAATACCCGATGTCAATCACCATCTAGTTAATTTATGCTGTCACTTCTTTCCTGATAGAGCCATACAACGACAGGAGGAAATAGGGCATTTGGGAGGTTGATTAAAATGTAGACTGAAAGTCTGAGTGCTACATGTTAGAGATGAATCTCTCTCCCTAAATCATCGCTCTTTTATAATGCTTCCGTCCCGGCTACACACAGGTATAGCCTTGTCCTGATGAGGCCACCTATATACTGGCGGATGAATTAGTCCCCGGTCGGTGATACAATGGGCACAGCGCGGTCGCTTCCCTTCCTCATTCCTTATTTCTCCCACCACTGGTAATTCCTGACCTTGTGGTTCCCTGGAAGGTTGGATTGAATCTCAACAGAGAGCGAACTGCCTGGGGCTGGTGATGGATAGTCACCAGGGGACTCTCTGGGTGAGGAATAAAGTCCAGCAGGGCCCCCTCCCCCGTGTGACTCACTGCACTGGAGGTCTGCGATGGCAAGGAGAGAGATGGAGCACGTGTATTATTAGAAAGGAAGGGGTGGTGTTTGGAACTATTTTACAGTAAAAAAAAAAAAGAGAAAAGGTGACAGATAGATTACACTGGCTAATAGATAATCAATGTGGTATAATTGCTTTGATGTTGTGTAGTATTGGCAGTGATAAATTCTGGATCGAAAGGCGCCATAGACCTATAGGCCTCGATCACAGTCCACAAGCCCACACGCGCTCCATGGTAATCATGTCAGTATCACATGGCCACGTAGAGTTTGGAGAGATATAGTAGTCAATGTCACCATTTCTGTTCTATGAGTTTTCTTTATTGGAAATGGATGCCAAGCATAAGCTCTATACTATATACTAGGGCCTACCCCGATTAGTCGACTAATCGATCGAAAGGATTTTTTTGCATTCGGGGGGGTAGTCGACTACTATCTGCAAATTTCAGCCAATCAAAGTCGACTATCCAAATCCTTAGTCGGAGACAGCCTAACCTCGTTCCTAGTTTTATCTCCTCCATGAGATAAAGCCTGGTAAAAAACGACTGCCGAAAGTGTCAATGGGGTAGAATTTCCGGTCTATGTACTTCCCCTGGAAGCTGCCTCCGAACGGACCAAACTTTTCCCGAATCCTGTCGGCAAACAAGCTACTGTAGAACGTTCCGGTCATGTAGTAAATTCTTCAGGCAAAGCCGGTGCAGTGGCTTAAACAAGGTAATATTGTGCACTTCACACGTTTCTATAATTGTTTTGTCGAAACCGGAAAGCCTGTGCACATCTGACCCAGGATTAAGGGGTTACATGTAATTATCCCTGTAATGTATGGAGTAGTAGAGGGACTACTTAACGTTAGGCTACATACAGTACGCCCCTCTTGTCCTGCGTGCTTACGTTACGCACGGGTCATATTATGTACTGCCGGGTTGGGGGTACAACGTCATTAAAGCCATGGGTTCAAGCTAACAACATCTCCGTGATTATTGTATTATGTAGTTGTGTATAGTTAGACAACATACACGACAATCCCCCTCTCAAGGCTGACAGATTATCGTACTTCCGTTTACACACTTTAGGAGGCATATCTTGACCAGCCTAGGGATAGCCCTACTATATACAATATTATATATGTTGGTTATACTTGAGGTGGAATCTGTCATGCTGTCCAACAACAACCTCTAGGCCAAAGAGCCGCTTGGTATCTGATTTGGTCTGATGTGTGGTTTATACATATTATACTGTGAATTTTTCCAGACCTCTCTCGGCAGAGCCTGAGATGTGGCCAGCAATAGCAACCCCTCGCCCCTACAGTATAGCCCCCCAACCCCCCAATATAGCTCCAACCTGCATGTCAGACCAAAACAAAAAGAGCACTCTTCTCAAGGCATTTTGTAAGATACAAAACCCCCAGTCCTGCCTTCTCACGGTTGGGATAGAATTAACGGCACAGTGCCTCCAAGTGCTGTAGCTGGAGGGTTTGATCAGTGAAGGGACGCTTCACATCAGACATAAGCCATCTGTAATAGCTAGCTAGCCCACTTTCTCTACCCCGGCTCCACTCTCAGTCCAAAACTGTCTTTATTCACCACACCAACCCTGGTGACCCTCAAGCGACTAATATCCAGCTAAGCTCTCTCTCTCTCTCTCTCTCCCTCTCTATTACTTTCTTCCTCTCCCTTCCTCTCTCTTTTTCTCCCAATCCTCTGTTCCCCTCATTCTGGCCAGAGGCTGTGTGGTAGGCCTACTTATATAGATAAGCCTCCCTTCACACACACTGGCTGCACAGCAAGGGAGCCCCACTACGAATCAATTAGGAGGCCGGTGTGGCGCCAAGGGCTGCCTCAGTCTTTCCCATGAAGTCCTGGCCTCACTCATTCCCTCACTCACTCCCTCCCTCACTCACCGACAGACATCTTGACACTAGATTGTAATCACACGCCCCAATGTTCCACCACTAACCCTGCAACCAAGCATAGTGCAAAGACATTTGAACTTTGAACTATATAGCTATCCTCCTTCAACTCAGCCTTTTCCCTTCTAGATGCAAAGCATGTGTGAAAAGTTCAAACATACCGTACAATGCAATATGCTAATGACCTATTATGTTATGGACTACGTCACTGAAGGCTTATCAGACTATACATGTATGGTATTTTTAGTATGTTGATGATAATGTATAATTGGGTATCGCAGACGAATAACCATATAACTCCATTTCAAGTTTTCAGAGGAACAGTGTTTTCAAACACGAGTATCTAAAGTTTGATCACCTTCTTGTGATGTATCACATTCACACTCCAAGTGATTTGGATCGACTGCAAATACATGGCCTGCCCAAGGCAATTTCAAAATAGTGTTATGGTTCTTCAGTGTGTAACGGGTGTGCCTGGCCTGCAACTGTTATATATCTGGCTGGATGCACATCCGTTTACGTCTGTGTGATCTGTGTTCTGTGGCTGCGCTGATTGAAGGAGCACAAGCTGCTGCTCATTGCTCTTTCAGTGAAGTCCACAATAAAACAAGCTCTGTAACATGCAGTCGCTTCTATACATGCAGATCATCAATCCCCTCCTCTCACTTAGCATAGTGTGGACTGACATGTTGATTTACACTATGCATGATACATGAATAATATAGATCCTATCATTAACACCAAAGGTGATTTTTAATAAGAATGTGTAAATGTATACAGAATGTAAAAATGCTAAATAATGTGCTAAATACAACCAGTATAAATACTGCACATACCTGTATAAGTCAATAATAAAACGCCAATCCCCTGTTAGCAGATACACACACAGGAAACACTGAAAATGTGTATTTACTCAGTTTATATTCAAGTGACACATGTTCACATTTATAACTGCACACGATGTACAGTGTCCCCCCCCCCCCCCTACCCAACCCCCCCCCCCCACCTCCAATGTACAGCCCCACCCCACCTACCCAACCTCCCCCAATGCACAGTTTCTATGTCAAATGTATATACTCTTCTTCTGGATTTTTTTAGTATCACAAACAGTACTGTATTTGAAAATCTGGTATGTCATAAATGTATAGATGTAGCAGTACTGTATATCTGTATGTCATGTGTGTCATATGATGAATTGAAAATGGGGGACCCTGATGGAAACAAGACGAAAGTCTTTCTCAGGTCTGCATCCTCTTAACAATTGTATGTATTGAGCTGTACTGTACTGTACCCATTCTGCAATCTGTTAATAAACTTTTCAATCAATCAATCAATCAATCTACGTTTGCATTGTCTACAAATTAAAATACATGTTTAACCTCTTAAGCCCAATCAGCCCGGTACAAGATTTATTTCACATCATAAATAGATCAATACAGTCCGTATTAAGTAATGTTGCGTTTCTTTTTCAAATGTAGCCAAGAGTAAAGACCCTAACCCTATCAAAACAGCAGTCAAAGTGTATATTTTCAGCATGCCACTAATTCCCGCCAGGAACGGGTCAAACGACCCGACAGCTTATATGAGAAAAATAAACAGTGTAAACTATATAATTACCTCTGAATATAAAAATATGAGGTTTACCACAATGAAATGTAGGTTTGAGTAAAAAAAAAATAATAATAATAATAATATATTATAATAAAAAAACATTTGGATGGGCCACACATTGACGGGCAAAGAGCCACATGCGGCTTGCGAGCCACGGGTTGGCCACCCCTGCGCTAGATGCTCGCAAAGTGCTGTGACTTTCGTCTGTTCCAACGGCCCATATGTGGAATAACGTTCGGGTCCTACTAATCACCACAAAGTACCAGAAAATACCCCAAAGTACCACGAAATACCCCAAAGTATACCCCAAAATACCCCAAAATACACCAAAGTATACCACAAAGTACCCCAAAATACAGCAAAATACCGCAAAGTAGGGGTGGACGGTATAAACGGTATACGGTATAAACGGTATGAATTTGCTCTACGGTATGGATTTTGACTATACCGTATAACCGGTAGTGCAGCTCTAAAATAGCAATGACGTCATGTAACCACAGCGCGACTATTTCACTCGCATTTGCCCCTAAAAATAGATAGAATTAGTCATAGATAATAGATATGTGCGAACTAGAAAAAGTTATTTAGGAGGCTTCGCGCAGTGGGCGTGCCAGCCCCTCCCGCACGCATGTAAACACGGGTCTACTAGTAGTCTAGTGGGACGGGACGTCTCCCTGAGCTAACGTTAGCTTAGCTACCGTTACAAAATGACCCAGTCAACTATTCACTTTTAGTTTAATACATGATGAGGCATTGTCTAACCGAACGGTATCTAGTCGGCCAGCTACCGATAGCTCCTGACATCAACAAACGCTCCATCAAGTCTAGTAGAGTAGACGTGTATGATAGCTCCGTTAGCCGTTAGCTCACGTTAACGCAAATTAGTTCACCGTTCAAAACGAAATGTCCCATTGAACTAAATAATTCACTGAGGCGTTGTATTAACGTTATATATCCGGCTAGCAGTAGCTACAGATAGCTCCTGATATCAATGTCTTATAACACTGATTCGATGCGTATTCGAGCTGAGGGCTTGCTAACGTTATAGTACCAATACAATAGGGTCCAGGTGCAGCGCCGGAGAATCCTGGCCGTAGCTCTGCTCGAGGCTACTAGAGTATAGGTCCAGGTGCAGCTCTGGAGAATCCTGGCCGTAGCTGGAGGCTACTAGAGTACACACAGACAGTGGAGCTTGTTGCGTGGTGGCGATGTCTCGCAGATAATACAAGTACAAGTCTAATTATATAATATATATATTTTATAAAAAAAAAAAAAAATTATATAAAATAAAAATTTTTTTTTATCAAAAACGATGATACCGTGATATATACCGTTACCGTCTATGCTTCAAATTATACCGTGATATAAATTTTAGACCATACCGTCCACCCCTACCGCAAAGTACCCCAAAATACCCCAAAGTACCCCAAAATACCCCAAAGTATACCCCAAAATACCCCAAAATACTCCAAAATACCCCAAAGTACCCCCAAAATACCCCAAAGTATACACCAAAATACGCCAAAGAACCTCAAAGTTCCCCAAAGTATACCTAAATGTACCACAAAATACTGGCTCAAAGGTAGAGCAGGTCAACTAATGGTGGTTGAATCCCAGCTCCTTCTGTTCACATGCCGAAGTGTCCTTGGGCAAGACACTGAACCCCAAATTGCTCCCAATGAGTCTGGCTGCCATTGCTCTGTGAGTGCATGTGTGAATTGGTGAAGGAGAGGCAATTATAAAGTTCTTTGTGCAGGTAGGAAAGCGATATATATGTGCAGTCCATTTCCCATTCCCAAAGTACCACATATTTTCAAAACAAATGTTTATTTTAATATATTATTATTAATCTCAAATTAATAAAGTTTTCTGCAGTAATTCCTAGAACACTAGTTATAGGCCTAAACGCATAATATAGATTATCGATTGCAGTTTATTCGCGATACACGCTATATTAAAAAATCCAACTGAATACGATCCTAAACGTTATGATTCATCATGCGCGGATGAAAGGGGGGGGGGGGCGTTTATAATTCCGTGATCATCAGTAAATGCTTTATGTAGTATGGGTGATATATTGATCAGAGCGGTTTGCATTGAAAAGAATACACAATCAAGCTGAAAGTAACGTTACTGTCCTCTTACCGTTCGCCGATGAGACTGGAGGAAAAAGATCCCACTTATTTGACGTTGATCGACTAGATCCATTTCTGGTTTGTATGGCGCAATAAACGCCCAAATCATATCGATTATTGAGTTATGGCAGCGATCCATATACACAGATGTGTGTCTAGAGTCCCGCAACAATATGTGACTGCCGGACGGATTTCCGAGATGCACCGAGATCACCAGAGATCCATTTCCGGTTGTAACTCGCCCGATCATCCACCAGTTTCAAGTTTCAAGTTTCTTTAATAGTTGTCATACAGAAGTACAGAATACTTTTATACAAAATGCTTCTTTCTGTTACGCTTCAGAGACTGTGCTAGACAAAAGATAATTATGAAATAAAATAAATAAATAAATAGAAGTCACATACGTAGACACAGTGTTCAGTATATACATATGTACAATGTTCGATGCAGAATAGGAGTAACTGAGTTACCATACAATATACAATATACTATGCAATATACTAATATACAATATACTATAGTGCAAAGCAGAAATGGGATGAGGTACAATTTAGGTACAATTTACAGTAAGGTGTACTGAGGTATGGGTTGTAGTGCAAATCCTTTACCAATAAATATAAAGTGTGTTTAGGTGTTCTAAAGTGTGGAGAGTGGATGCTGCAGTGTGTTGTTTGTTTAAAGTGAGTGTGTGCGTGTGGATGTGTGTGTTTGATGGTTGTTGCATAGTGTTATTGTTCGTTGAGCAACCTGATGGCCTGGGGATAGAAGCTTCTTCTGAGTCTTTCTGTGCTTGCCATGGGACTCCGGTATCGCTTGCCTGACCGCAGCAGTTCAAAGAGCAGTTGTTTGGGTGGCTGGAGTCCTTGATAATTCTCTTAGCCTTACCCCTGCACCGCTCGTTGTAAATGTCCTGGAGAGTGGGAAGCCCCCCTCCAATTGTGTGTTCGGCTGAACGTGCCACTCTCTGTAGTCTGCTACGGTCTTGTGCGGTGCTATTCCCAAACCAGGAGGTGATATTGCCAGTCAGGATGCTCTCTATTGTACATGAGTAGAAGTTCTTAAGGATCTTCTGACTGACTTGAAACTTCCTTAGGCTCCTGAGGAAGTAGAGGCGTTGTCGTGCCTTCTTCACAAAACTGTCAATGTGTGTGGTCCATGTCAAGTCCTCGGATATGTGGGCTCTGAGGTACTTAAAACTGTTCACTCTCTCAACCGGTGCCCTGTCGATGCTGAGGGGGCTGTAGTCCCTGACCCCCGACCTCCTGAAGTCCACAATCATCTCCTTTGTTTTGCTGACGTTCAGGGAGAGGCAGTTCTCTTGGCACCATCCCGCCAGGACCTTGACCTCTTCCAGGTAGGCCCTCTCGTCGGTTGCAGAGATCAGGCCCACCACTACTGTGTCGTCAGCAAATTTTATGATTGTGTTGTTGTTCCGCTGAGCCACACAGTCATGTGTGTACAGGGAGTAGAGGAGGGGACTCAGAACACAGCCCTGGGGGGCCCCTATGTTGAGGGTGATGGATGAGGAGGTGCAGTTGCCTGCTCTCACCACCTGGGGTCTACCTGTCAGGAAGTCCAAGACCCACTGGCAGAGGTCATATTTCAAGCCCAGGTCCCTGAGCTTGGCTATGAGTTTGGAGGGGACTATGGTATTGAATGCTGAGCTGTAGTCGATGAATAGCATTCTCACATCGTTCCCCTGCCTCTTGTCCAGGTGTGATGCTGCTGTGTGCTTCCCAGCTTCCAGGTTTGTCTGGGAGTGTTATCTTCTCCGATGAGTACAATGTCACCCTCTTTCAGAGGGGTGGGTGACGGCGTGTCACAGCGATGTGCTGATTTCAGATCCAGCAAGTAATCCTTACGCCAGCTATTCCAGAAGCTGGTTGCGAGTCTCTGCCTGTACTTCCATCTTCGGTTGAGCTCTTTACACTTAGGATTTGAGCATTGTGCGTCAACTGGGAATGTCTTGGGCGGCAGAGACGTGAGTCTTTTACCCACCAGGAAGTGGGCTGGGGTCAGCGGCTGTGGTTCATCCACTTCATTGTGCACAAAGGTCAGAGGCCTAGAGTTCAGGATAGCCTCAACCTCCGTTAGGACTGTGCACATCTCTTCAAAGTTGAGTGAAGCTCTTCCAAGCACCTTCCTTAGGCATGTTTTTACGGATCTGACGAGCCTCTCCCAGAATCCGCCCCACCATGCAGCTCGCTCGGCTATGAACTTCCAGGTGATGCCCTTTTCTGAGAAGAACTCCAACAGCTGTGGGTCTTTGATGGCCTTCCACAGCTCCTTCAAGTCCAGCTTAGCTCTCTTGAATGTTCTTGCGTTGTCCGAGTAGATAACTTTACATATTCCTCTTCTGGCAATGAATCTTTTCAGAGCTAACAGGAATTTCTCTGTCGACTGATCTGAGACAAGTTCCAGGTGTACCGCCCTGGTCACAGCACAGGTGAACAGTGCAATGTATGACTTTGTCACCGATCCATTTGCCTTCACATAAAGCGGTCCTGCAAAATCCACACCTGTGACTTCGAAGGGTGGGGATTCAGTTATTCTGTCTCTTGGTAAAGGTGCAGTGATCTGACATCCAGCCTTTGCCTTTAATCTCTTGCAGACAGTGCATCTTGCTAAAACACGCTTGACTAGCTGTCTAGCATGCAGGATCCAGTATCTTTCTCTTAGTTGTACTAAGGTGTCCCTCACTCCTGAATGCATTATCTTTTCATGACAGGACTGTATCAGCATTTCTGAGTATCTTTGTTTTCCGGGCAGAATCCACGGGTGCTGCTCTCGGAAGGTGAAGTTGGACTGTTGCAGTCTTCCTCCCACGCTGAGCAGTTCATATTCATCCAGGAATGGTTGGAGTTCCTTTATTTTACAGTCGTTCGTCAGATTATTTCCTGTCTTCAGTAATTTGATCTCCTGACTGAAACTTTGTTGTTGTATTGTCTTGATCCAGTACCTTTCTGCCTCAAAGAGCTCGTCAGCAGTCAGCTCTCCTTGTGTCTTTGTCTTCCTTTGAGCATTGGTTATGAATCTCTTGATCCAGGCAGTCACTCTTAAGACCCTTCTCAGTTTGCTATATCTTGCCAGCTCCAATACTGGTTCAGAGAGATCTGCGTCATTTGCAGTAAGCTGTATTGTGACCTGGTGATGGCACTTGAGTTCTGTGTGAACTTCTTCTGGAACCTGGCCCTCATCAGTCTCCTCTGACTGATCAGGTGACTGGTCAGGTGTTGTCAGAACTTCAGGTCCGTACCACCATAGCTTGTTCTGTATCAGGTTTTCCACAGTCTGTCCTCTGGTAGGGAGGTCAGCTGGATTTACCTTCCCTTTTATGTGTGACCATGACTCTGGGTTGGTCAAGGACTGGATCTCTGTCACTCTGTTTGAGACAAACTGTTTCCACTTGTGAGCGGAGCTGCAAATCCAGTGCAGCGTAATCATAGAGTCTGTCCACATTGTGATCTGTTTGTGTTCCATTTTCAAAGTTTTCATCAAGTGGCTGGCTAGTCTTGCCCCAATTACAGCTCCCATGAGCTCCAGGCGCGGCAGTGTCATTTTCTTGAGAGGGGCTACCCTGGACTTGGATGCCACTAAGCTCGTTCTAAGTTCTCCATCTTGGTTTTCGCCCTGCAGGTAGGCCACAGCACTGTAAGCCCTTTCACTGGCGTCACAGAACACATGTAGTTTCAGGAGATGGCTGTTCTCTGTCTGCAGGTCTATTCTGTACCATCTTGGGATAGCTAACTGGTGTAGCTGGGGGAGCTCCGAACACCACTGTTGCCATTCTCGAGTCAGATCAGGTGGTAGCTCCTCATCCCAGGAGAGTCCTCTCTCCCACATTTCTTGAAACATGCACTTGACTCGGACTGTGAAAGGAGTCAGGAACCCAAGGGGGTCATAAATGCGTGCAGACGATTGCAGAACACTTCTCTTTGTGTTCTCCTTCTGTTTTAGAATGCTCACCAGTGGCCTTAAGTCAAATGTGAAGTCATCAGTTTCTGGCCTCCATACCAAGCCGAGCACTTTCAGTACCGCTCCGTGTGTCTCTGGCACCACCGTGAGGTCAGTTTTGCTCTTCTCCCATTTTTCCATCAATTCAGGAGAGTTTGTCATCCACTTGCAGAGGTCCATGCCTGCGGTCAACAGCATTTGTTTAGCAGTTGTCGTCACAGTGTAAGCTTCTTCAACGTTGTGTGAACTTGCAATAAAATCATCGACATAAAGTGATTCTCTCAATGTCTCTACAACGGATGGATGTTCTGTCTCATACTGTTTCAGGTGTTTCCTGATTGTAGCAGCGAGTAAGAATGGACTTGGGGAAGCGCCAAAGACCACTCTGGTCATCCTTAACACTCGTGGCTCTTCCTCCTCTTCTCCCTTTGGTGGGCCAGTGAGCCACAAGAACCTCACGGCATCTCTGTCCCTTTCTGCAAGGGATATTTGCAGGAAGGCCTTCTTGATGTCTGCCATGAACGGCACGGTGGTGTAGTGGTTAACACTGTCGCCTCACAGCAAGAAGGTCCAGGGTTCGATTCCCGCTTGGGGACCAGGTTTCCATGATGCCAGTTACCCAGGTGGGGTATCTCCCAGGCCTTTCTGTGTGGAGTTTGCATGTTCTCCCCGTGCTCGCAAGGGTTCCCCCCCGATAAGATAAACCCAATGGAAAAACATGCACAACAACAATAGATCGCTAACGCTGTGGCGTCCTTGACGAAGACGGACAGGAGCACTTGGATTGGTCCCCTGGCGCGGCTCACGTTGACGCCTGTCTACTCCCGGCTGCCCTTGGGGGGGAAGGACGACGGGATGGGTTAATCGCAGATACGAATCGCATTCATGCATCGCATGCGTGCCGAATGATGACCTCTGACCTCTCTCTCCTCCTCTCTCTCTCTCTGAAGTCGATCGCATGTTGCCTGAACTTAATCAGGACGTTGAGGAGGTCTGGGTTCAGGTTGGGTCCTGTGAACAAGCAGTCATTGAGGGATGGATGGCCATTTTCATGAGATGAAGCATCAAACACTACTCTCAGTTTCGTCGTCACCTTGTCCTCTCTGAGTACTGCGTGGTGAGGGAAGTAGTATTTCACACTGTCTGTCCTTGCATCATCCTTCGGCACGTCCTCTGCTATGTTCTGTTGTAAATAGTCCTCCACTACCTCATGATACCTGCTGTAAAAGGTAACATCTTTCTTTAGTCTTTTCTTCAGACCATCAAACCTTTTCTTAGCGATTCTGTAGTTGTCTTGGAGTTCTGTTCTTTCTGCCTTCCATGGCAACTCCACTTGGTATCGCCCATCTTTAAAGGTTGTTGTTCTCTCGAACATCTGTTGAGCTTCTTCTTCTGCTGGGTTCTGTGTTTTCTCGCCTGTTATACCCAGAGACTCAATTTCCCAGAATGCCTTTAGTTGATTGGAGACAAGTGTGTCTTCATCAATGGGGATGAGCATGCATGCTGCCTCAGCTACACTTGACATGGACACAGGCCCCTGCACAGACCATCCAAAGGTGCTCTCCACTGCAACCAAAGTCTCTGTCAGCCTCTCCACTTTGCCTGATACTATTTGCCAATAATAGTCTGCTCCTATCAGGATGGAGATCTCTGGATCACTTTCATTTCCTGGGAAGTCTGCCAGTCTCAGACCCTTTTTCTTGAGCTCATGTTGAACCTGGTCACCAGGCACCTTCATCACTGCTGAGCACACCTGTGGGGTCTCTATAGCCTCTATTTCGATTTCTTGCTGGGTGTCCCAGACATTCCTCAAGGTGACCTTCACTGTGTTGTACTGTGACATTGTAGGGACAGAGGATCCAAATGTGTGAAGAGTGAGTTTCTCTTGTCTCATTACTGGTAACTTCAGGCTCTTCACAAGGTTCTCATGGATGAAGCTCCTCTGACTCCCTCCATCTAGTAAGCAACGAGCTATTACCCTGCCTCCTGGGCCTTCCACCCATGCCTTGGCAGTTTGTAACAGCACAGTGTTCTGTCCATCTGGTTTCATCTTCACTGAATGAGGAATGACTGAGGAAACAACAGCCTCTTCCGAAACAGGGGGTTTCTGCTCCTCACTTTTCTTGCCAGTGCACACAGCAATGTGATGTCTTCTTCCACAGGTTGCACAGGAGACCTGCTTTTTACAGAATTTGGCTATGTGTTTCTGTCCTAAACACACAAAACATCTTCCCATTCGCATTAGTCTGTCTTTACGTTCAATAACGTTGTTGTCTGGGCAATGTTCTGCTTTGTGATAAGCACTGTCACAAAACAAACAGTTGTACACCTGGCTGGCTGTATGCAGTGTAGCAGTAGATTGCATGCTGGGTCTTTTTGGTCTCACTTCGCTGAATGAGTAGGCCTGTTTCCATGGCTTGCTCTCTTCTTTCTGATGGTTGGATGTTGTTGTCATTTGCAGTGCTCTTTCTCTGCTCTGAACCTCCCTCTGTAGGAATGTGACTATTTCAGAAACTTTCCATTCATCATCTACTCCCCTCTGACGACTATATTCAAGAGCTATGCTATCTGGAATCATCTGCAGTAAAATTGGGCATAGCAGGCTTCCGTAAGGTTTCTGATACTACACCCAGTGATTCCAAGCTCCTCATTTGAATTTCACATTCATCATATAGCTGCCTCAATGCATTCACGTCAGAGGCTTTCTTCACAGGAGTAAGATTCAGTAGTTTTGACATGTGAGCACTGATCAGTAGATCTTTCCTTCCAAATCTATTTTGCAATAAAGTGACCGCATTGTCATAGTTATCATCTGTTAATGTCAGTCCTGCTATTACCTTTGCAGCTGGTCCAGTGAGATAGGTTTTCAGGTAAGTAAACTTCTCTCTTTTACACAGTCCATCATTATTGTGAATAGCAGTTTCATACTGGCTCCAGAATTCCTGCCATTTACTGACATCTCCATTATATTTCTCAATGACCAATCTTGGTAGCTTTACTGACTGTCTCTGTGATCTTGCTTCAGTATCACTCACCCGCCAGGCCTCTGCTGTCAGTTCCTTTTGGTTCCTTATCACTCGTTGTGCGCGGCTCCGTTGGATAATGATGCGCTCCTTGTACGTCTCCGATGATTCAATCTCCGCGTCCAAATCATCCATCAAAGTTAGCTGCTCTATTTCCCGGTTTATTTCAAGCAAACTGTCCTCCTTCGATGCCAGTACATCCAACATAGTTGTCAAGTCTTCAACACTCGGAGCCTCATTTCCAATCTCAGCGTCAATCTGATTTAAAATACGTGTAGTACCACCTCTGATGGCACCGCGCTTCCGTTTCTGTCTCTCTATTTCACTCTGACGTTCTGTTTCATCCATTCTATCGTTATATCCAAATGATCCAAAGTTCCCTGGTTTCGGCACCAAAATGTAGAATAACTACCTTCCAAAAGAATAGATTGTCCAATACGTCGGATTCCAATAGGTTGTACTTTATATAGAATCTTCAGCGCACGTTACATTACAGTTGAGTTCTCATCAGTTTCATTCATAAAACGCTCTGTCAATCACCTAAAAGGACGCAGCTGGTAGCAGGTGCGATGCATCCTGGGACTTGTATTTCTACTAACGTGGTGACTAATGTAAATAATAGTATCTCTGACTAGAATAAACAAACACTCTTCCACTTCTTCTTTCAAAGGTAAACAATAATCGATATTATTAACATATATGTAATATAACTCATAATCATTAACCTGGCCTATTAAGTTACAACACATGGGCTATGGCGTCCTCCGTGGACCTGTTGGGGCGGTATGCAAATTGCAGGGGGTCCAGGTTGGTGGGGAGGGAGGAGCAGATGTAGCCCTTCACTAGCTTCTCAAAGCACTTCATGGCTATAGAGGTGAGAGCTACAGGGCGGTAGTCGTTGAGGCAAGCAGGCTTGGATTTTTTGGCTACAGGGATGATAGTGGACTTCTTCAGACAGGTGGGGATGACAGCCTGTTCCAAGAACAGGTTAAATATGTCAGTGAATACCAGGGCCAGTTGGTCGGCACAGACTTTTAGGACGCGGCCGGGGATACCGTCCGGGCCTGCTGCCTTCCTGATATTCACTTTCTTAACCCCCTGAGGTCTAAAGTTTCTAGCTCCACCTTCTCAGAATATTCTCTTTTTTTTGTTACATAATGTAAAATTACAGATTCATACCTTCAAAATAAGCCATCAATTGTCAAATTTGAGACGATAGTTTTCAATCAATGTCCTATCAAACATTCTGGTACAGTCATTACCAATTTGCAGCAGGAGCCTCTGAAGAGAATTCAGTGAATTCAGCTAATGATAAGGGAACTACACTCCTTCCCAGAATGCAATGTGATGTCAATGTCAATGACTAATTCACACCATGAAACAAAGGCCCAGCAGGGAACAATTACGGCTGAATGGGGGTATAGTGTGACTGATCAATACAGGCAGGCCTACAGCAACACACACTTTGATTTGATGCCATGCATACACACACTAGATAGACAGAGGTTTAGATATTTAGATAGATATATAATAGTAATATAATAGAAAGAGAGAGAAAGAAAGAAAGAAAGAAAGAAAGAAAGAAAGAAAGAAAGAAAGAAAGAAAGAAAGAAAGAAAGAAAGAAAGAAAGAAAGAAAGAAAGAAAGAAAGAAAGAAAGAAAGAAAGAAAGAAAGAAACAGAGAGAGAGACATTTATAATAATAATAATAATTATTATTATTATTAAATAGAATCATTTTCTATAGGCTTGCCGTGGTAGTCAGTGATACTGGTGTATACACACACTAGATAGACCGAGGTTTAGACATTTAGATATATATATATATATAGATATATAATAGTATAGTAATAGAGAGAGAGAGAGAGAGAGAGAGAGAGAGAGAGAGAGAGAGAGAGAGAGAGAGAGAGAGAGAGAGAGAGAGAGAGAGAGAGAGAGAGAGCTCCCGTCTGGTAGAGATTTGGGCTCTACTGAGCCTACCTTTCTAGTTGAAACGTTGCAATTTTTACATCATGCGTAAGCTGTCAACTAGCGAGATGCGTTGTTACAGAGCTGGTTACAGAGCTGGTCCACATTGCTATTATGAAATGACCCCGAAATTTATGTAAGCTTGTCAACTAAAGCGGTCCGTGTTTAGACAGCACGGGTGAGCAAACTCGTCACACAGCAGCCAGTGATCATTCATACCTCGTATACACAGACGCACTCTGTCATACAGTAGTTAATGTTAAATAAAGCCCATTTGAATTGAGAGAGAGAGAGCGAGAGTGTGTGTGTGTGTGTGTATGTAAGCTTTTTTTTTTCTTTATCTGAGAGAATGTCCGCGAATGTCCTCAGACTCCTCACGCAGGAGAAACGACTGCAAAAAGTCGAGTCCCGTGGATATTATTGCAACAGATAATTCATACATATTATGTTTAGAATTTGGATGGGGGGGTAGGCTCTGATACCAGTCTCACGCCTCTGCGGGGGTGTAACACCTATTCACAGCGCACACGCCGCTATTGTGTGTGTGCGCGCGTCCATGTATGTGCGTTTCGTGACGCGATGTAGTTCTTATCGCAAATGGAGATTATTACAATCATACCATCTAGCAAGAATTAAACGTATTTACAAGTCGTATTAGGTTTAGTAAGTTGGGGGACGTATACCTTACATGTCAAAGCACTAGAAATGGCAATTTTTCTATTTTTATCGATTTCTGAAAAGATGTCCTTTTTGAGCATTTAAGAGGGATTATAATTCTTTTGTTCTCCGCCGACGGGTTCAAAGCTCCAGCGTGACCCCTAAGGGTCCTCCTCACCTCATGTTCCGTTGCCCTGAACACTGATTCTCCCTCAGCAGTCCCCCCCCCCCCCCCCCCTCCGTTGCAGTGGCCTGTGGGCTGGTGTTGTTATTACCAGCCTCAAACCTTGCATAGAAGGTGTTGAGATCAATTGCTAAGGAGATGTCACTGTTCAGCTTGAGGGAGGTGCCTTTGTAGTCTGTCATCGTTCTGAGGCCCTGCCACATAGCTCTGGAGTCAGCCTGTTCAAATTGCAGTTAAATTGTATCCCTGTAGCGCCTTTTTGCTTCTTTTACTGCCCTTCTCACGTTGCATGTCGCCACCTTGTGGTCATCCATGTTGCCTGCCTCCAGCCCGGCATTGTAGGCTGCAGTTCTTGCTTTCAGAGCCTCACGGACGGATTTGTCTACCCAGGGCTTTTGGTTTGGGTAAACTCTAGTTGTGGTAGTGGGGATTGTTTCTTCCACCAAAGTACATATAAAGTCCAGCACTGTCTCTGTGTAGTCATTTAGGTTATCTGTGTTATCGCGGAACACATTCCAGTCTGTGCATTCCAGTCCAGCTTGGAGCGCCTCCTCCGATTCGACAGACCATTTCTGCACCTCTTGCGAGACTACCGGCGCGCATTGAGTTGTTGTTTATATTCCGGGGAAAGCAAGATGGCGTTGTGATTGGATTTTCCAAAGCCACTGGCAGAATTAGCCTTGTAACCACCCTTGAATTGCGAGTAGCAATGGTCTAGGATTTTGCCGCCTCTGGTGTTACAAGTCACATGCTGGTAGAAGTTTGGTAATACTTTCCTCAGATTGGCGCTATTGAAATCGCCCAGGACTACAATAGCAGCGTCAAGATTCGTTTCTTGGATTCTGTTTACCTCGTCATGGAGTTTGGACAGCGCGTCGCCTGTGTTGGCTTGCGGGGGGATATACACTCCGACCAAGATTATCGATGTTAACTCTCTCGGGAGAAAGAACGGCCGACACTTGATGGTTATATACTCCAGGTTGGGGGAGCAGTGATTCGAAAGTTCTTTCACATTGCCTGGATTGCTCCAGTTGTTGTTTAACATGAAGGCTATACCACCTCCCCGTTGTTTTCCTGATTCTGCTGTTCGATCCTTGCGGTGGATGAAGAAGTGTTCGGCCGGTTGGATAGCGTGGTCTGGGACGTCCGGCGTCAACCACGTCTCGATGAAGCAGAGAACATTGCAGTCTCTAACGTCTCTTTGGAATTTAATCCTTGCTCTGATGTCGTCCAGTTTATTGTCTATTGATTGTACATTGGATAGCAATATACTGGGCAGTGGCGTCCTGTGCCGCCTGGCTCTCAGTCTGTTTCGGATGCCGGCTCTCCGTCCTCGTCGTCTTGAAGGCGACGGTATTGAAGCGTTGCACGGTTGTGCCGAGTCCCACTGTCTCAGCAGAGGCTGGGTGGCGGAATTATGAATACCATGGCGAAAAAATGAAATATGATCTCAATAACGTCGTACACCGTGGATTGGCGGAATTCGCATGATCAGCAAACCCGTCGTAAGCCGTTTATGGCGGTGGATGTGTTAAAATAAACATTTGTTTTGAAAATATGTGGTACTTTGGGAATGGGAAATGGACTGCACATATATAGCGCTTTTGTACCTGCACAAATAGCTTTATAATTGCCTTTCCTTCAGCAATTCACACATGCACTCACAGAGCAATGGCAGCCAGATGCCATGCAAGGTGCTAGCCTGCTCATTGGGAGCAATTTGGGGTTCAGTGTCTTGCCCAAGGACACTTCGGCATGTGATCAGAAGGAGCTGGGATTCAAACCACTGACCAAACCATTGACCATATGATCATTAGTTGACCTGCTCTACCTCTGAGCCAGTATTTTGTGGTACATTGAGGTATTTTGGGCTATTTTGCTGTACTTTGGGGTATTTTGGGCTATTTTTGGGTACTTTGGGGTATTTTGGGGTACTTTGGGGTATTTTGGGGTATACTTTGGGGTATTTTGGGGTATTTTGGGGTACTTTAGAGTATTTTCTGGTACTTTGTGGTGATTAGTAGGACCCTAACATTCTAATTACATTTTCCTGAAGTCATTTTGAAATTTCAGAAACCGTGCCAAGGAAAAGTCATTGAGTGACAGAGCTGGAGCTCGACCGAGTGACAAGGATACATTTATTGAAAATGCCTAGGGGTCATGTGACCCCTTGTCGGCTGTGCTAGTGTTAAGTGTTATTAGGGAAATATGAGCTCACACCAGCCGCCAACAATCAAAGTCCAACCATTTTTCACATAATTTTTCTGTCGTGATTTTCGTGTTTATATCTCACGGGTCAAACAAACCTCAACGTTATTGCCATAAAATACAACGTATGTTTCTTTACCTTTCTGTGAACGTCTAGAAAAAAACTGTGTCGCAATCCGGTGAAAAAATACTAAATTCAGATTTAACTCTGCCATTGGAAAGAGGAGATTTGGCCCGATCCATGTATGACTTGGCCATAATTAGGTCATTTATAGGCCTGATATTCTATATTCATATTTCAAATTGCATGTGTCCGGATGGAAAAATGCAGTACTGTATCTACTGTACTGTTATATGTGACTGTCCTGTATGTATTTATGTATCTATTTATTTATTGTGGGCATTGGGAGGTGGGAGGGGGGCGTTTGATGTCTGATGTTTCATGTTGATATCCCAGTGCTATTTAACATGCTGTACCGAAAGCAATTACCACCAACCATCGTTGTGTGGCATTAAATTATCTTGTATCTTGTACCTTGTAAAACCCCCTGTAAATCATCTGCCCTTTATTCATTTGCTTAGATTTTTTTGTACACTTTATCTCAAGAAGGTGCTGGATGAGCAAAATGTTTAAATTCTGGTTAATGTTAGCATGGTGTTATTCACCGTCAAAATGGAAAAAACACTGACCATAGATGTCTCTAGATAGATGTCTTGTAGAAGTGGCTTAAGAGGTTAACTATGATGGGGAAAATAATGCATACATCCTCTCAGTTAGCATAGCGCGGACTCAGAACTTCTGATACCTCTCAACACTTCAGTTTGAATTGGCTACAAAACACACCTTGAATGTAAACAAAACAATAGTTCTTCAATATTTATCAGGATTTGTTTCAAACATAAAAATAAAGATACAATTTCAACCCAGTTAGAAGTGCAAGGGTTCAGTTACATGTATACAAAGGCATTGCCCTTTGTTGGATGTCTCCCATGAATACATTCTTTTCTACTGACAAATTGACAAACCGTTTGGAGGCAATATTATATATTCTGCACCACCATATCAAAGATATTTTCTCTCAATCCACCCCAAGGCCTTACCATGTGAGAGGAACATTGATTGTATACTTCAAGGAAAGATAAGGCCCTGTAGCAGAGTGTTCGTCTGAGCCCGTCACTGAAAGGAAGGCGTCTGTGATTATGCTGTTCACATGCGTACGGTGCCCTGGGGCTGGGGTGGGAAGATCGACGGGAAGGTTGCGTAATAGTTTTTGAACGTCAAAAGAATACGGCATCACCGTGAAGCCGGCAGGCAGCTCATCTCCCCGCACATACAGTACCACATGAGGGATCCTGGTGTTGATGAACAGAGTTGGTAAATTTACATTGGCCTCCCCGAGGGCCACGTGCGATTTACCCATGTTTGCGAACATGCCCGAGGACGTGTGCGTCACGCTCTGCGCGCAGAGGAACAGAGGAAGCATGTGAACGGGTTATGGAGGGCACCCTCGCAGGCCTGCTTGATCATAGAGGCTACAGCGATGCATGTTGCAGTGAAGCCGACCACACGAACGGCGTTACTATTTTATTTTCTATTTTATTTATACTTTAGTTAATGACTCAGGAGTAG
Organism: Notolepis coatsorum; assembly: GCF_963971535.1. Lineage (NCBI taxonomy): Eukaryota > Metazoa > Chordata > Actinopteri > Aulopiformes > Paralepididae > Notolepis > Notolepis coatsorum. The sequence continues at coordinate 87,788,323 of NC_140181.1, read as the reverse complement.
GGATGTCCGATATTATCGGCCTACCGATATTGGCATTAAAATGTGATATCGGAAATTATCGGTATCGGTAAAAAAAATTAAAAAATTATGGTTATAATATTTTTTTAACCATTATTTACCTGCAGGCAAGCAAGTAAGAACACATTCAGATATTTTTTTGTCAAAAGTATGCATAATGTTGTGTTAATTCCACGACAAGAGATATGTAATGTTAATTACCTGAAATTATTCCGTTTTTGGGGGGGGGGGGGGAACCCTGCATATATCGGTATCGGTTGATATCGGTATCGGAAATGAAGAGTTGGACAATATCGGTATATCGGTATCGGTAAAAAAGCCAATATCGAGCATCCCTACTCAGGAGTCATTGAGGGAGACCCTCGTTTTCAATGGCGTTGAGTGTACAGAGCATTACAGGACACACAATATGTAACAGGACACACAATCAATTTAAAACAATAGATCAATCATAAATACATAGTCAGAAAAATAACTATAATAATAATAATAATAATAATAATAATAATAATAATAATAATAATAATAATAATAATAATAATAATAATAATACAGTTCATATTCATGTTGATGGTGGACGACGGTTATCGAAAGAAAAAAAAGTCTAAAACGTCCAAAAGACACAAGAGTGCTTAGTTCTAGGTCACGTTGTAATAGATTCCATGATTCCGCCGCACTAATATACAGATAATATACAGAAGATGTTTTTAAAATATTGAGTTAGACGTTACTTTCATTTAAATACTAGCCCTCTCTCATCATATATCTCTTCCCTCCTCCTCCTCCTCCTCCTCCTCCTCCTCCTCCTCTTCCACCCCCCCCCCCCCCCCCCCCCACTCCACATTATCAGCATCAGGGGTAATCTGACTCAATATGCCACAGTGGTATATTGTTGTTATTCAGTTCGTTTCTTATCCTTCCTCCGTCTCCTCATCTGTCAGTAACCTCTCCCTCCGCTCTCCCCTCCCCTCCCCTCACCTATGTCTTCCTGTCACCCCTCTCCCCTCAGGTAACAAGTTTTCGTCGTGCCACGCCTTCCTGATGGTGGTGGGGGTCTGGTGCTACGCCTCTGTGTTCGCTGTCGGGCCCCTGACGGGCTGGGGCCGGTACGGGCCGGAGCCCTACGGCACGGCGTGCTGTATCGACTGGCACGCGCCCAACGTCAGCACGGCGGCCATGACCTACATCGTCTGCCTCTTCCTGTTCTGCTACATCGTGCCCTGCACCATCATCTTCCTCTCCTACACCTTCATCCTGCTGACCGTGCGGGGCTCACGCCAGGCCGTGCAGCAGCACATGTCCCCACAGAACAAGATCACCAACGCGCACACGCTCATCGTGAAGGTGAACACATGCAAGATACATAATCTTAGATACAAATAAATAAATAATAAATAATAGATATTTATTGTAACGTACAGTATAATATAACTGATAGGGCATACTGACCCTCATCTGCACCTTTGATTACACTTTTTCCCTAAACATATTCTTAATACCACCAACCTGGTTGTGTGGCAATAAAGGAATCTTGTATCTTGTTATATTCAGAGTTAAGTATATTGTTTACACTGTTATAACAGGCACCCAGAAAAGTGGCAATTTTATTTTACTTGAACTTGCGGACTGCATACTTTTTTTTTGCAACGCTTAGCTTTATACATTATACGTATAGCACATGCATGAGCCTGGTCTCTTTTGAAAGATAACATTCAAGTTGCTAATGCAAAAAAAGTTAGTGCTAATGAAATAGAGTAACAGAGGTCTGAACTTGAGTTGAACTTGTGTACTCAAATGTTTCTGTAGTCGTTGCAAGATTCCATATTCCAATATTCCAGCATAGAGGTATGAGCTGGAAAACACAGCTGTTTCATAGCAGGAAGTCTTATGTAGTAGAGGTCAAAATTGTATAGAAATACGTTCAGAAATGGGTCTTTGAGAGACATTTTTGTAAAACCAATGCCAAAAAAAAGCTTTCCAAAATCCATTTCCTCATCATCAAATCAAATCAAATTTATTTTATAGGGCCCGACAACACACGTTAATGTCCCCATGGGCCGTACAGGTCTTCTTTAAACAAGTCAAGAAGACAACATAACAATAAGTCAAGAACAGAACAAGAACACCATAGGGTCCAAACATTTTTTAGATGAATGCAAATAAATGAAAGAATGCAAGCACTCCCAGACATACCCCACGCGAAGGTAAGGAAAAACTCACTAAAACCTAACAATAGGGAAAAAAGCTCCACAGGCAATGTGGAGGAGAGAAACCTTAGAAGGGCCGTTCAAGGGGGGATCTCCCTTCTTAGATGTCGGTGATAGTAGTGTTGCAGACGGACAGTTGGTAAGCATGCACTCATGTGTGTGGTGAAACACAGATGAGTGCATGCAATAGCAACTGTACATTTTGAAAAATTAAAGATAGAGTTGATAGCGGATCTATTTGAAGCACAGGGGCGGCGCAAGAGGGTCACGTCCTCCCCGTCTTAGTCACGGGACATTCAACACTCCGGTCGTTGCTCAGGGACAGCCGGAGACAGGGGGAAGGGGGGGTGGCACAGAGAGGGTCGCGAACTCCCCGACATCATCGCGGGACATCCGGCACTCCGGTCACCACTACGAAACCTCCGAACATCCACCGCCGTGTGTTCTGAAGTCTGATTCACTTCCCGTTTTCGCTCGTCAACTTTCACCTAGTTCCTACATGTATATTCGCACCCCCCCCCCCCCCCCCCCCCACCATTCATTGGAAGCGTACACTCATTGGCTACAACACTGACCAATCATTTTCATCATCAGCAGTGATTGGTCAGTTCTGGAGCGTATACAGTCCAGGGTGGTCATCATGACGTGCGGCGAGTAAAAAGACGTTTCGTCATGTAATATGTTATTATATGTTGGGCGGAAAATGCAGCCCCGAGCCGGTAGACGTTCGCAAAGTGCCGGGACTTGTGTGCATGAGTGTGAGGGCCCGATTTCGGGACCCCATGGATTTTTTCTCATGCATTTCTTATATTCAGATACAATTGTATTGCCTATATTTATGTTTTTCTTCTAGGGGTGGAACGATACGGATTCGAACCGTACACCGTTCGACACGACCTCCACGGTTTGGGGCGTGTGGGTATTGTTCGGTTCAGGGGATGCACAGATAAAAAATAAAAAATCATTTGGCACGGAGGCGAGAGAGGTGAGTGCTGGCTGCAGGCAGCAGCAGCAGCAGCACTGCAGGTGCTAGTCAGTTTGTGGAAATGGCAAGCGAAATATAAATCAATCTTCATATAGCCATTAACATTACATAGGCCTACACACAATCTTGCCATAACGTTAACAGTTTGTACAACACAACGCACGTTTTAACTATGGTAGCCCGCCAGCTAATACAGCCAATGAAATGTTACCGTAGCTACTAGCTAGCAGAGGAGAAAATGGGAGTCTGAGAGGCGGGGTGTTGAAAGACAATGATAGGCGTTTATTCAACATCCAAGAAGGCTAACATACAACTGTGTTTACTAACTCCAACCGGGACTATTGTCGCTTTTCCACTGCATGTTATCAACTCGATTCAACTCCGGTAACCGAGTTGAAGGTCCGTGATGCTAAATTGTCCGTGCGGTCCCCCAACCCATAGATAGTTCCAACTCACCGAATTACGTTAATCCACCACAGTTGCACTCAATATTTAAATAATGTTAGTCTAATTAATTGTAGACCGATAATGTACGTATTTTTTAAATAGAATGAACAGAGCAGTGTTGTTTTGAAACAGTGCAGTGTGTGTGTGTTAGTTTGATGTATGCTGCAATTTATATTGATGGCCTTCTAATTTGTTTATTTATTTATTTTAAATAACAGTGACAATTTTCCCTTTGATAAGAAATCCAGCCATATTCCTTTCATTGTATTTCAAATACTGCACTTTAATTTCAAGCGGAAAATGAATCTTTCCATTAAGAACTGACAATCAGGGAATTTAAACATTGTTGACATTGTTTTTTTGTGTTTATATTAAAGAAAGGAAAGTCTAGTGCTGGCTGAGCATATTGTTTGTTTGCACTAAGTTAATACTTTGACAAATGTAGCCTATATTTTTCAGTCAGTTCGGTGTTTGTGTGCCAAACATTAACCCTTGTGGCTCCCTAAGGATTTTGAAGGATTTTGACAAAAATTGGCCTTGGATCAAAGCCATATAACTTTAACTGTTTACTATTTAAAAAAAAAATCCCCCATGATTAACAGTAATAGCCTAATCTCAATATATCTGTAACAAATTACATATATTTCGGAATTGTAAAAAAAAAAACCCGGATAAATAGCCATATTTATCATATTTCTATACATTTCTGATACCGCATTACAGCGTATGTAAACTCGACGAAATACCTCTGAATAAGAATCAGAAAGAAAAAAAAAGAAAGGTTGACTAATTCGGTCAGAAATAGCAGAGACGCTAAACGTTAGTAGGCGCTTATTATTAACAGAATGTCCTGCGGGCGAGCATTAGTAAATCTCCCGGTAGAATGCTGAACACTGGTCGCTGGTCGGCAGACGACCAGAGGTCCTCCGTGAAATGCACTTCCTCATAGAAGCGAGGCGGGCTCGGGGGGCTCGTATTTCAGCGTGTGACACGCTATATACCAGGGGGAGTGGATCAGAGGTGGTTCTCATGGTGCACTTGTGTTGAAAACTCGCTCGCTCGCACCCCCCCCGCCGATTGGCACCTCCCACCTTCCCCTGAGTTGCGAAAGTCCTGACGTTGTGAATTATGCAATGCATTTGGTAATTCTATCTAGAATTTAACGAATGAGAGCAGATTAAAAATGCCTTTTAACATGGGAGCGGTGGAGAGGAAAAGTGATCCCAGGTCCACCGTTGGTTCTAACCACTATAACTTTTTTTTTAGAGTGTTTCAAATTATAAGCCTTTGACATAATGAACATATATGTAAAAAATGAAGATATTTTCCCAATTTCATGAAATAATAATAAACACAGACACCGCTGTGCTCACACACACACACACACACACACACAAGAAAGTAGTTTTCATGACCAGGAAGCCACAAGGCAAACCACTGTAAATCTTTTTTTATATAAATGAGAAGCATGTTTACATTTTTGAGTGTAACATTTTTTAAATAAAAAACAACGTATATCGAACCGAACCGAAAACCGTTAGCCCAAAACCGTGATACAAACCGAACCGTCGATGTTGTGAACCGTTCCACCCCTACTTTCTTCTATTACCATGCCCATACCTGTACCTCCCCTGAGTCCCCTCCCATGCTGTGATGATGCCCGAATTTCTCCAAGGGGATCAATAAAGGAATATCTTATCTTATAGATCTGGTACTGAAGGCTATCTGTATGCGGGTGTGTGTATGTGTGTGTTAGAAATAGAGAGAGAGAGAGAGAGAGAGAGAGAGAGAGAGAGAGAGAGAGAGAGAGAGAGAGAGAGAGAGAGAGAGAGAGAGAGAGAGGATAAATCCTCCTGTCACTATGTTTACATGTATTCTGGTGTGTTGTGTCTCTGGCCTCAGCTCTCTGTGGCAGTCTGCATCGGCTTCGTCACAGCATGGAGTCCATACGCCATCGTGTCCATGTGGGCGGCCTTCGGTACCTCGACCGACGTGCCTCCCATAGCGTTTGCCCTGGCAGCTATCCTCGCCAAGTCCTCCACCCTCTACAACCCCATCGTCTATCTGGTCTTCAAGCCCAACTTCCGCAAGTCCCTGGGTCGGGACGTGGCCCACTGCAGGAGGACGCTCTGCGCATGTCTGTGCAGGCACAGCTCCGCCCGTAAGGGAACCTGCACGCAGTCGGGCCAGCGCAAAGAAGAGTGTAAATCCACGAGGCTGTCCAACGGGCTCCCGGAGAACCACGGAAGCTGTAGGCACTGCCCCGCGTGCCCGGACAAGGCCTCCGTGTCTGGGGGACACTGCCCTGATTACACCCCTCAGAGGACGGCCAGAGTTCTCACAGGGTCGATGCACAGCGAGGTGGCTGTCAGCGAGGTGCAGAGTGACTTCCTCTAGAGAGAGAGACACACACACACACACACACACACACACACACACACACACACGCACACACACACACACTCACTGATAGTGTACGTAAGGGACAACTGGGGCGAAGGTGGACATTTACTGCAAGGAGACAAGTTTGAACAACAAGATGATCACAAGTCAGGGAAAAACTAGAAAAAATGTGATTGAAAACAAACATGATGGAAGGAAAGAACTCTCCTATTTTATGGGAGACGGTCCAGTCTCTCGCCTCAAACATGTGATACTGCCAAAAGAAATTATAATCACACAACCCCAAATGCAAAAGCCAATACGCTGTAGGCACATACATCTAAGTAAGCCAAACAGCCTACATGCAAACCACACAAGTTAACATCAATAATGCATCAAGTCAATGAACAAGAGCAGCCGATCCGGTGACGGTGATCGATTGGGATTGAGAACGAGAAGACATGGAGGGTTGATGCAGTGAGCAAAATCAATGCAAGGTGAGGGAGGGGCCCGTGTCGAAATGTCAACACTAGGATCCAGGGAAATGCGGTTTGATTGAATCTTATGCGAGCCCTCTCCCCCTCTCTCTCTCTCTCTCTCTCTTTCTTTCTCTCTCTCGCTCTCTCTCTCTCTCTCTCTCTCTCTCTCTCTCTCTCTCTCTCTCTCTCTCTCTCTCTCTCTCGCTCTCTCAAGTCTAATTAGCGATGCAGGATATCAGCCTATGCATATCTTCCCATGGGTCTACTGGAGAACCAAGATGAAGATGGAGAGGTGAAGCCCAAGATAATCGAGGATGTATCTAAGTAGATTCTGTGAAGAAGGTAGGGCACGGACATGCTGCTCTCCACCCACCAGCGGTTCTATCGAATTTGGTGTAGTGCGGGTATGTCAATGTCACTCCTGGCCAAGCAGCCGTGCCCAGGGCAGCTCCTGAAGCTAGTACTGGACCATTAGGAGCATTATGCCCCAATGTCCACCGTCAGGTCTCAATAGGAACCCATACAAAATGATTATTAAGACATGTTTGTTGCTCAAAGTGTTATATGGACAGCTCAAAACGAAAGTGAGCACAAGATTTCATTGATGTTAAATGATATTGCAATGATATTGCAGCTATTCAATACCATAGTATTACAATAACAACAAGGAGAGCAGGCAAGTTGTGCAAGAAACATGACTTTTTTTTAATCATATTTATTCTCCCTTTTTTCAATTGTCTTTATTGTGACAGAGAATGGCTGGCGCTCCGAGGTCGAATGAAAAAAATTATCCTGGAAGTCCCATAGGAGCTTTGCATTCTTGCTACGGCATGAAACCCAGACGGGGGGGAAAAAATAATTACAGGATGAATATGCCAATTAGCACTGGTAATTACTAGATGTAGGTGAAAGGTCATGTTCATTACGCCTCTAAGGGAAAACAAATATTTACCCAGAAGAAGAACATCTATGTTTGCTTCAGCATTGGTTGTTCTGCTGCTTTCCCCCTATTTCTCTGATTTATACTGAAGGAGGGTCAATAAAAGCAGATTGATGGTGGTTGTAGACATGGTGGGTGAGGGTGCTGAACTGCAGAGCGGGAATACTTCTGTTTGGTTTCACAAATTGGCTCCTAATATAGCGGAGAAACCAATGTGGAGCAATCAGGGAGCTTGAACGAGCCTTGGGACAGCAGTATGTATATGTACCTCTGTGTGTGTGTGTGTGTGTGTGTGTGTGTGATAGAGAGACAGAAAGAGAGGGTTAGATAGAGAACTAAAGAGTAAGTTAAAGATTCCGTACAATGAAAGGTTTTCAATCTCGTTGCATTTTTCGAACAGAAGATATGTTTGATATAAAATGACACAAAATGTTAGAACTGTTGTTTGATCTCTATCCCCTAGATGTCGCTCAGATATCCAATCTGCTTCCTTTTAAATTTTACATAATATATACAGGTTACTCTGATCAGTCAACCCGTCAGTCAACCCCACTATGTCTGATTGGCCCGCCCACCAGTCACATCTAGCTACTGTGATTGGCTCATCAGTCACGCAGCTATAATGCGTCAAATACACCTGAAAATGTGCAGAGGTGATGATACTCATGAGATCAACAGATCAATTTATGACCAAATTAAAGCATCATTGTACTCAATCTTTAGGTGCAAGATAGTGAGAGAGCGGGAGATAGATTGTGACTGCAAGGGTTCATTTTTTATTTTTTTTTGTCAACTTTTTCTCCTCTTTCTATTTTTCTCCCATCCCAATTCCACTGTGCCAATTCTTCCCTCCCCTGTCTTGAACGTTGCTAGCATATGCCCCCCACTGGCCGGTTGTAGGGAGGATAGAAGCCTTGCATCACGTGTCCCCTCCGGTACACAAGGAGGCAGCCTGTCACATCTTTTCACCTGCCAGCGCGGACTCTCATTGGCGAGGTGTAACGTGTGGGAGGCTCACACTACCCCCGCCATTTCCTGTCTCTGCTGTGCAGGCGTCCCCAACCGACCTGTAGGAGTCGCTGTCCACAACGTCCAGATTACCACCCATCGACTTCCACCCACTAACTCTGCCAATTGAGTTAGTATGACGGCTGGCCCAAGCCGGAGGCAACGGCGACAGCCGGAGTCGAACCCGGTGTCTCTTGCGTTGGTGACGAGCGCAATGTCCGCTGCGCCACCCAGCCGCCTTTGCAGGGGTTCATTTGTGTAACGTTTTCCCATAAAAAGTGGCGCACCAATTTCTAGCTGCTCTGTGACTGCAGTTAAGTTACAGGTTGTGGTTTTGATTTGATATGTTTATTTGCAATGGGACAGTGCAAGTTACTGAACAAAACTCCAATGTATTACAACAATGTATTACAAAAAAAATAAACAAGCCAGATTATAGCCAAGGCTAGTTTATATCTCTTGTCCCTTAAGATAATGTTACCTGGAATCATTCATCATTAAGGTTAGGAGTGGGGTTACAGTTAGTTGTGCACTCACCAATGCCTAGGCAATGTGTGTGTGTGTGTGTGTGTGTGTGTGTGTGTGTCTGTGTGTGTGTCCCAACTCACTTCCCAAACCTCTACACCTCCCAGTTTTCACATAAACGGTGTTCCACTCAAAACAGTGGATCATTTCACCTACCTCGGCTCCTCTCTGTCCTCATGCTGCTCCCTTGACGCGGAGATACACACACGTATCAATAAAGCGGCATCATCCTTTGGACACCTACGCAGCAGGGTTTTTGAAAACCGAAACCTGAAGATCAGCACCAAGGTTGCCGTTTACAACGCAGTATGTCTCTCCACTCTGCTCTATGGAGCAGAATCCTGGACCCCATACCGCCGGCACATCACCAACCTGGACGCTTTCCACATCCGTTGCCTCCAAAGGATCCTCGGCCTGACCTGGGAAGATTGAGTCCCGCACACAGACATCCTCAACAACACCAACTCAATCTGTATGGCCGCAGCTGTGGCCAAAAAACATCTTCGTTGGATAGGGCACACCATACGTATGCCTGACCACCGCCTGCCCCGCCAAGTCCTCTATGGCCAACTGAGAGGAGCAAAGCGGGCTGCTGGAGGCCAAAAGAGACGCTTTAAGGACTACACCAGGGACCTCCTAAAGTGTGCAAACATCACGCAGCTTGAAACTCTGGCACTCGACAGATCAGCCTGGCAAGTCACTTGTGCCACTGCAGTTTCCCAAATACACCAAACGAATCAAGACCGAAGATCTGAGAGGCGCACGCAACGACACCAGCGTGCGGCTGGCATCCCCCAGGTATCTGGCTTCCCTTGCGCCATCTGTGGACGGATGTGCGGCTCAAGGATCGGACTCAACGCCCATGAGAAGTGGCACCAGCGGCAGCGTCGCTAACCCCCCCCCCCTCTCCCCATCCCTGGAGCAAGCGTCATCATCGAACACGATGGACAGCTAAGAGAGTGTGTGTGCAGAAAGTGAGAGTGGCTTGTATCAACGTTCTCTCTGATCTGATCCCCAAACAACACAACCTTTAGTAAATTAGTGTCATTAAAACTGTTCCACACGCTATTTGAATTTAACTTGGTTCCCCTCTATGCATGAAAGGCCTCCTCTTGCCTTTATTACTTATCACAGCACAGACAAGAGAGAGAGAGCTGTTCAATAAAATGATTTGTAACAATCGGAAAGTGTTTGTCCCCCCCCCCCCCTCCATGTTCCCCCTCAGACAGCATAGGTCATCAAATGTAGAGGACAAAAAGACGTGGACAAAATCAATGGGATCTGTACATGTCATAATAATAATATAATAATTTATAATAATATAATAATAATAATAATAATAATAATGGTTGTCTTTCGTGACCTTCATCATTCCTGTCATTAGCATGCTATCTCACGACTACACTTCCCACTTGCCTGATGGAGAGGGGGGAAAAAAGTGGTTGTGAAAAGTGAAAATAGCAGTTTAAGTGCACCGTCTCGCGGTTCAGCACCTTGGGACACCCGCTGGAGTGTAAACACTTTCATTTTGTCAATGAATTATGTTGGTAAAAAAAGAATCCATTCTGCAGCCAGCTACATGTCCCATGAATCACAATCATGCCCACAGCAGAACCTGCTATCAGAGATAGGATATCAATACCAGGACATCACTATAGCATGATCTGATAGCAGGCTCTGTGAGAAGAAGAAGAAGCATGTTGTTTTGAAGACGAGGGACTTTTCATTAATACTAAGATAGCGTCACTTGTTCCTCGTATTGATTCTAATCAGGTTGTCAAAAGATAAAACTGGTATTTTCTCTCTTGTACCACAACCCACATGGACCACAGGGTAAATACCCCTCCCTCCTCCTTTTCCTCCTCTTCCTCCTGTCTTTCTCTCACATTTTCAGGGTGAGCAGGGTGAATACTATCTCTTTCTGGTTCTGTGGTTGCCCTTGGTAATACAAAATAAATAAGAAAGTGGAGTAGAGATGGTATGGTACTTTACATACGTTCAATATCAGTTGAATACCCTCGTGTGAAGCTAATATGACTAGGATGCTTTTAGTTTCATGTTGGCCACGTGGTTTTCTGAGAATATGAAAAGTTGGTTGAGTTGAGAATCTTAGTAAAACATTAACACTTTCAGTGCCCAGCAGGGAGTGTACGATTTAGTGCTTGAATGCCCACCATCCACTTCAATGTTTGCGTTAATATCGCCTAATCTATGTTTTAAATTATGTGTCTAATCTGCCCGTCGCTTATCAATGACTCATTTTCCAATCAACATTGTCGAAGCGGATTGTTTTTCTATCGGTTCATTTCCGTTTTATAGCATTTTGTAAAGCCCTAGTTTTCAAGAAAAAATAAAGATTCAGTGATAAACGGCCTGTACTGGAATATTCTAGAACGTTGTCATTTTTCGGCCTATTTATGAATCGTTTTCAAATAAACGCTAGATTATCGATAGTATATGTGTACGTATGCACGCTGGTGCCGCAAGCTGAAAATCGATTCTCTTAGTTCCTGATCGCTCGCACAGCCAAACAGCCATATCACACATAGGGGAAAAGCTTATATCTCCGTGAAAACAGGTCTGATTATCCTAAGACTGGTCAAATAGATTCCTTACCTGAGATCAGATGGTATCCAAAAAGATTATTCCAATTCCTGATCGCCATTCCAAAAATCGATCCTTTTATTGATCCATCGCTACATACTGTAAAACACATTACACGCTGTTCTGATGGGCCACAATGACTGGGATCATCTCCGGTTACATGCATGAGAAGTAAAATGTGGATTCCGGAGTTTTTTTTTCTCATCCATTTTCATTCAGTCCATTCCAAAAGTGTGCATTACCATCTGGGAGATGATAGGGGGCGCTTTTTTCACATCTGAGCTCCTGGTGGGGCTGGCTTCCCAACGGTAGACTCGGTTGATGAAATATGAATTCAGATCGCTAATAAAAAGAATTCACGCTAATTGTCGTGGTGGGCATTCAGGGGGCGGGCGGCTAACACGTGTTATGTCGTGGCTGGCATTCAAAGTGTTAACAAGCCATTCTAAACTGTGATACGTTTATATGAGCAGCGAGTGGAAATAATGCGGAAGCGGTTTCGACAGCAGGTGGGTGACTGTCACTCAAAGCGCATTGCGAGTATGGGCGGAGCCCAGCCAAAAACAGCTTGGACATTGGAAGGGCAGAAAGTGGTGCTCCACAGTAAAAATACAAAACAATGAAATTTATTGAAAAGAAAATTACAGATGTGTTCCATAGACTCACAGGAATTGTGTAAAATTGCCCAAAATATGATTTTATTTCATTTCCATGGGACCTATACCACATTGTCTGCCAAACCCGAGAAAAGTCGGGTTTCGTCGCCAACCAACTTTTCTCAGGTTTAGATCCTTTGATATTTTTCCTTTGATCCCCGTTCTAAACACTCGCTCGAAGCTGCCTGGGTCTTCCTGGCACAGCTGCCTATGTTGGAATTGCAATGACGATCGAATCCTGCCAGGTGGCAGTATTGCCTACCTTTTGAACTGGGGATATCAGTTGTCTTCCAGTACTGTGTTATCTCCGGCTGCTTCCGCCTCGGAGTGGATCAGGACATAGCAATCGGGAGGAGATTTGGTGCCTCAGAACTATTCTTTTCCGTATGGTAGCCATGCCCAATATACAATATAATTGCGATCACGATGGGACGACTGGGATTTATTCATTTTGGAGTACCTTCTGACTGAGGTAATGTCTATCTTAGGTAACCTGCTGGTATTTTTTTACCTAAAGCATGCTTCCTAAACCCCCCCCCCCCCCCCCCCTCCCTTGATGACGCATATGGTATATACCTTTGATTTGGAAGTATTCAGAGTTTCAGGCGAGCAACCCGAACGATTTGGGCATAATGCATATAACGTGTCATATCTCGCGATCTATGAAGAAAGACTGGATTATTTTGGAAAGAGGTGATGTTTAGCATGGAATAGCGCACAAACTACAGTATGTAGAAATGAACTGGTTAGTCAGTGTTGGACTATGAACAATGCCTGTCAAATGAGCCATACTATTGTCTCCATAGCTATAATACAGAACACACGATGGGTCCGCAAACATTGCTAAAATGGTCAATAACGCTGTCGCCATTGAGTAGAGATGGGAAAACAGCGTGGCAGTCAATGAGTTAAGAGAGGTGGAATGAAGGATTTCCATGACGATCATGTTGGTAACAAAGGTCGCAGTCACCCTCCACTCACAGTCCAAACCAAAACCTTGTTGTCTTGGGGGAAAGAAACTGTATTTTTGTACCAACATGTACGTAGGTTTTGCATACTGAAAACTCTACATATCAAAGGCTTATTTTCTTCAGAGTCCTGTATAGGACAAGCTGCATTCGTCCCACAGCCTTGTGGGGTGATGGATGTAAAAAAAAAAAAAAAACAGCAACCCATAACTGTGAATTTCACGTCCTGATGTCTCATTTTTCTATGCTGTTCTATTGGAGGAACACAATACTGCACGGTACCCAGACGTACATCCATTACCAGTGTAGCCATCCCCAACGAGTCATCTCATTCAACCAGCACACGTCAGGGATTTCATAGGGTTTGGTTTGCATGTAAGTAGATATGTATATGTACAGATGTGAAAATATGATTCATATATTAATGTAGATATCAGCCTAAATGATGTACTTTGTGGGATGGAGGAACCCCATTCAGTGTCCTTAGAAATGGGGTTGAGGGGTTTTTCATTAGGGGTTTGAAGGGTTTTCCATTAGGCTTCAATTCATGTTTTTATTTTATTTTTTGCCTGCTTCTGTCAGGTGACCTAGAAAGTGTGGTATATTATGAATATCACTTATTATGCAGTGCCAACTGTGCAATGCACTGCTCCTGTGTTCTCCCATAGAGCAGTGGGCCTCCCTCACGGTTTATGTACTATGCGGGAAAGGAGTGAGACTTTATTGAGCCTAAGAGATCATTTTCCGGGAAATCTAAATTATTTATTTATTTATTTTACACGAAAAATATATATCAGAATGTGATGTATATCAGAATATCACAGTACTATGTTGTGCTTACAATAATTTGAAAGTCATGCAAGTCCAGCTCACAGCTCCGGGGTTGTCACCAGCTTGGCTGGCCGTTCACACTAATACAATTGGCAGTATTAGAGGGTGGGAGAAGCTGGCGGGGTGGGTCCGGGTCGTTGTAAACAGCGACTCCTACAGTTCGGTCGAGGCGCCTGCTAAGCGCGGATAGGACTTGAGTGGGATAGTGTGATCCTTCCACACGCTACGCCCTCTCAATGAGAATCCGCGCTGCCAGGTGAAAAGAAGCGGTTGATTGGCTGGACGTGTGTCGGAGGAAGCACGTGATAGCCTCCACTCTCCCAGACCGACTGTGGGGGGTAAGTGCGCAGCGACCAGGAAGGGGATTGGGAATTGGCATAACGACTAACATTGGGATGGGAGAAAATCGGAGGAAAATGGAGGGGAAAAAAGATAAAAAAAAAAAAAAAAAAATCATGCAAATCATGCACGAACACAGACACAACAGTCTAGTCGAGATGAGGAGGGGTCACCGTCATACATTATCAGGAAATTAATCAATCATGCAAAAAAGAGAGAGAGAGAGACTCACTCACACTCACCCATCTAATTTCATAATATAACTTTTCCGAATGGATGTTTGGATTAAACCAAGTGTATGCAGTGATGCTGAACTTTCCCAGCGGAACACAAGTTACTTAACGTTACACAGGTATGTTATGCACGTTAATTAAGCTATGCGCACTTATCTTGCTAACGTTAAGATAGCAGGAGCCGTCGGCCAACAAAGATGTTGTTTCAACAAATGTATTCACAAAATGGATTACCATCCAAACGTTATTGAAGCCTCCCGTGACCAGTAAGCAGGTACTACTACTTTTAATAACCGCCGCAATATGCGCATATGCTCTACGTTATATGTGTAAATGTGCCAAAGTCAAGACTTGACAGTATCGAACCAGAAAGATTATTTAGGAGCAATTTTTTTGCATGATTAAAAACGATGGTTCGAACGTCCGTTCGGAAAAACCCTGCCAAAGTTTGAATCCCAAAAACAGGCTTCGGGGACAGCTCTACAAGTACCACCCACGCTACCACACAAAATTAAGTGTTTATATAAATGTATTGAGAATCGTCCACACCACGTGCTGTTTCTCCACCAAGAAAATATCCACCGGATAATTTCCTGTCGCTGAAATTCGATGGCTGAGTAAGTGCTTTGTCACGTCTCCATGTGGAACCGACATGAGGCCTAATCCTCTCCCTTAAGACACACACCACGGTGCTGTCTGCCCTCTCCCTTAAGACACACACCACGGTGCTGTCTGCCCTCTCCCTTAAGACACACACCACGGTGCTGTCTGCCCTCTCCCTTAAGACACACACCACGGTGCTGTCTGCCCTCTCCCTTAAGACACACACCACGGTGCTGTCTGCCCTCTCCCTTAAGACACACACCACGGTGCTGTCTGCCCTCTCCCTTAAGACACACACCACAGTGCTGTCTGCGCTGCTGAGCTGGACAGCGAGAGGAGGTCACAGCTCTCTCTCTCTCTCTCTCTCTCTCTCTCTCTCTCTCTCTCTCTCTCTCTCTCTCTCTCTCTCTCTCTAAAGAACATTCACAAAACATTCATACAAAAACAAAGACTGAAACAGATATATCTCTTCAGAGGGTCTCCATTTATCCAACTA
Organism: Notolepis coatsorum; assembly: GCF_963971535.1. Taxonomy (NCBI): domain Eukaryota; kingdom Metazoa; phylum Chordata; class Actinopteri; order Aulopiformes; family Paralepididae; genus Notolepis; species Notolepis coatsorum. Next base: position 87,772,602 of record NC_140181.1, on the reverse strand, counting down.
GAAAGTAACGCAAACGTAGTGTTATAAGTAACGTAACGTGTGACACTACACAGACATTAATATTGTAACGTAGCGTATTACTTTCAAATGAAACACACACATTATTAGGCCCATTCTCCAATCTATTTGAGTGCTGTGCACGTCCCACAGAGCCAGACCATAATAATAATCTAACAAGCTATAATATGGAACTTCTATGAAGGCAACCAGTTCCATCTCCCAGGGAAGCACAGACTTAGCGTCTACGGCTCTCAAGTCTCCGTTCGATTGTGGATGAAGCGATTAGCAAGATGTTAATTAAACTATGGAAAACAAATGTGTGAGGAACCTGTCCTGATATCAATTCTTATGAGATTACTAGTTGCTTTGCGGAAGGCCGTTTGCGGAAAGCGGACATAATGAATAAATAGACGTGCTGAGGCTGTCAGCGAGACAGGCTGAAAGGTACATGAGACAGGCTGACAGGTACATGAGACAGGCTGACAGGTACACGAGACAGGCTGACAGGTACATGAGACAGGCTGAAAGGTACACGAGACAGGCTGACAGGTACATGAGACAGGCTGAAAGGTACACGAGACAGGCTGAAAGGTACACGAGACAGGCTGACACGTACATGAGACAGGCTGAAAGGTACATGAGACAGGCTGAAAGGTACACGAGACAGGCTGACACGTACATGAGACAGGCTGAAAGGTACACGAGACAGGCTGACAGGTACATGAGACAGGCTGAAAGGTACACGAGACAGGCTGACAGGTACATGAGACAGGCTGAAAGGTACACGAGACAGGCTGACAGGTACACCAGACAGGCTGACACGTACACCAGACAGGCTGACACGTACACCAGACAGGCTGACACGTACACCAGACAGGCTGAAAGGTACACGAGACAGGCTGACACGTACACCAGACAGGCTGAAAGGTACACGAGACAGGCTGACATGTACACGAGACAGGCTGAAAGGTACACGAGACAGGCTGACATGTACACGAGACAGGCTGAAAGGTACACGAGACAGGCCTCTGCTCGGTGGAATTAATCTTCAGGCTGCTTGATTTTAAAAATCTCTTTAGCTCGCGAGGCGCGATATCAACTTTTTCTTTTCAAGTGCCCGTCTTAAACCCTTAGATCCACAGTGTCTTACCTGTTAAGAATGCGAATGGAGAACACGACAAATACCTCACTAATGCCATTTGAGATTTTAGGCTCTGAATCGGCAGAAACGTCTGTTTCTGAATGGTGGGATAAACCCTATAGCCACTGCTCTCTACAGCAAGGCTAAGCCTCTGTAATTATAGCTAAATGAGATCGCAAAGGATGCAGCTGGGATTTGAATGGTTTCAAACCGAACATAGAACCTCTGCTCTAATGGATTCTATATGCCCCCCTTTGTTTGTCCTCTGGAAAGCTGAGCGTCTGTTCTCAGGGGATTTATAATCACAAGCTTCTGAGTTTGTACTGCAGGAGAACACACTTCTTCCTTTTTGGTGTGCACACACACACACACACACACACACACACACACACACACACACACACATACATACATACATACATACATACATACATACATACATACATACATACATACATACATACATACATACATACATACATACATACATACATACATACTCACACACATGTACACACACACACACACACACACACACACACACACACACACACACACACACCAAGAGGATGTTTCGCTACCTCTCTCTCCCTGTTTCTAATGATGCAAAAGGATGAATGTGATGTGTTGTACATATATGTTTGTATATGAATATGTTTTAAAATATTATTGTTATCACAGTATAATAATTACTGAAATTATAATTATCATTATTGTCAGTGACGTTTCAGATACACTGTGAAAACATGTTTACAAGAAAAATGTTTAATCTTTATTTGTTAAGAAAAATATATATAATGCTGGGGATCACGGGATGTATTAAATGTGTCTATCCAAGGGGAAGCGTATATTTTGTTGTGAGGTATAATGGAATGCCAAATAAAGCAAATTTAGGATGCTATGACTGAGCGTTCAGCTGTTCTTCGTGCTCACTTCCCTGTCATTTCTTTTTAGTCTTTACGGTACAGCATGGTAAAGTCTCTGTTAAGCCTCAAGTTTAAGTTGTTATGGGCAGCGTGCCAATGCTTTTAATAGACCATTAATAAAGTCTCACAGTTTAAATATGCTGCCTGTGGACAGGCAAGACAGTATACACACAGACACACACAGACACGGTCCAATGGGTGTTGTGTGTGCCCTTGCTTGCTGGACCCTGCTGGCTGGCTGGTATGGATACGAGCTCTAATGGGTTTGGTCACAGTGTTCTGTGCCTTCCTCCCAAACACACCAAAGAAGAAGGAAGAAAAAAAGAACGAAATCTGTACATAAGAAACAAACCCATTTTTGTAGGAAATGTATTTGCTGTACATTTACATTTACATTTTGTCATTTATAGCTGACGCTTTTATCCAAAGCGACTTAAACATTTTGTACAACAAGCCAGCAGGAAGGGTACAACTCTATCAGCCGAGTAACAATGTTCATCAAAGTGTTGAGTTGCTACAGTGTAGGTTAGTATATTAAGTGCATGACAGTAAGGTTAGTTAGGGTTAGATAATTTCAGACGGTGAAAGATTGGACAGGTTTCGGCTGTCCTAACTGTGGTGGGAAGTTCGTTCCACCATTATGGGGCAAGGACTCGGAGCTCGGATAGGAGTAGGTCTCGGATAGGAGTGGGTCTGAGGCTGCCAGAAGATGCAGAGCGTAGGGGTCTTGAGGGTGTTTAGTTAGAGACCATTGACCGGGAGCCGTTTCCTTCGCTGCACGATATGCCAGGTCGAGGGCCTTGAAGCGGATTCGTGCGGCAATGGGGAGCCAGTGCAGGTCCCTGAGAGGTGGGGTGACATGGGCTGTAGATGGGTAGAAACAAACATGGCAACCGGCACAGTTTGGGTCCACTCCAAACCTCACCCGGGTCGGGCCTGGGGTGGATGTGGTGTCTGTGGTACAACACACCCTGCAGCACATGCCCATCAAGGACTTTTCAATAGCTTTGTGGGTCATTCCAGAATTGGAGGACAATTAGGCATCAATACTTTTGAAAAATGTACCCGTTATTTGATCATTTTCTGTTATGTATTTTATAAAAACAGGTATTAAACCATCAAATAATTGGATTCGTCCAGCTCAGGCATCAAAGGTACACTTTTTATGATATGTTTTATTTGTTGTGTGCTATGTTTGCCGCAACCCTGTTACAGATACTCAGGAAGCTGAAAAAAGTACATTTAAAAATATTTTCAATAAATCCTTTACAATTAAGTAAAGAAGTGTAAATGCTTTCATCCTGAACCATCCGTAAGATTGCTGAGGAGACATCAGAGGCATAGCAAGTATAAATGCTGAACCATATAAGAGGCTCCACCACAGGTTGACAAGACAGAGAGGTGATGAATATTAACACTTTGTAGTCGACTCTCTCACGTCCTGTCAATCGTAGGTCAGTAACCTGCCAACAGGGGGTCATCACTGTACAAATGAGATCAGAATCATCGTTTTGGTTGAGATTTAAAATATGCTAAACAGAGGTAAGAGACAGACGATACATACATCACAGAGACAGATGATACATACATCACAGAGGTAAGAAAACGATATAAGAGACAGATGATACATACATCACAGAGGTAAGAGACAGATGATACATACATCACAGAGGTAAGAGACAGATGATACATACAGATCCAGTTCTTAAAAATCGCACCTCTACTGCAAGGGTGCAGTGTCGTTAATGCCTCGTTAACAGCACTGCCAGGTTAATGGTGCATGATTACCGCAGTAGTCATAAGAGTTGCATCTGTACATCACAGAGGTACAGTAAGAGACAGACAATACATACATCACAGAGGTAAGAGACAGATGATACATAACAAATGACAAATGACAGTTAATTAAAAAGCTGGGTGACAGTTTCAGGTGTGTGTAAACAAATCTGCGATATAGTCCTTAAATGTGTTTCCTCAGCTGATAATTACATGCATGCTACTGCCGGCTGAGATTACATTCCACTAAAGTGTTTTTCCGCATTCGTGTTCACTATTAACTGGTAAATGATACACCAGCACACATCAAGGGAGCGGACACTAACGTTATCAGGTACAGCTGTGGTTACCTATCCATGACAAATCTGAATGTTGTGAAAATGGTTTTCAACTCTTAATGCCTGGCATCAGTTGTAACAGAACAGAAACCATATTGCTGACCTTGAACCAGTTGGAAGGGACACGCTCGCACCGCACTGATTCATTCCACCAGACCCGTACAGAATCGACGTATATGCAATGTCTCCGCCTGCTCTACAATTCCCCCCGTCTCCCGTCACCCAGACCTGCTCACAGCATCATCAATCATGCAGGTTTGACCTATAACTACAGTAGGGAGGAGCGCTCACACCACGTACACCACAGATGGACGCCACCACCTGTGAACACCACCTGTGAACACCACAGAGAGAGAGAGAGAGAGAGAGAGAGAGAGAGAGAGAGAGAGAGAGAGAGAGAGAGAGAGAGAGAGAGAGAGAGAGAGAGAGAGAGAGAGAGAGTGTTTTAGAAGCACCGTTAGAAGTCACGGTACAGTTTGAATCTTCAAAGTCATGCTAGCTACTGGGAGTGTTTCATTTGTGTGTTACTGGGAGTGTTTTAACAAACCGCTGTTGCTGCTGGTGACCTACATTGCATCACTTCCTGTGGTGCCACTTCTCGTGGGCGTTGAGTCCGATCCTTGAGCCGCACACCCGTCCACAGATGGCGCAAGGGAAGCCAGATACCTGGGGGATGTCAGCCGCCCGCTGGTGTCGTTGTGTGCGTCTCTCAGATCTTCTGTCTTTGTTGGTTTGGTGTATTTGGGAAACTGGTGTGGCACAAGTGACTTGCCAGGCTGATCTGTCAAGTGCAAGAGTTACAAGCGGCATGTTGCTGATGTTTACACACTTTAGGAGGTCCCTGGTGTAGTCCTTAAAGCGTCTCTTTTTGTCATAGTATTGTTAACTGACTACAAGAGGAGTATACGTTATGACATGTTTACGACAGTTACAGTAAGGGGGAGTGGCGCGAGAGGCAGGGATTGTTGGGATTGAAGAACCACCTGAGGTAGTAATAAAGCGTCTTGTTTACCAACCAACTGTTCCGTTGTCCGTTAATATCCAAGATATTACATGGTGTCAGAAGTGGTCGAGGATGGCAGAGTTTCAACCACCAGAGAGTTTTTGTTTCGAGAAACCCGCCGAATGGTCAGACTGGAAGAAACGGTTTACACGGTACAGGACAGCTACTAAGTTGGACAAAGAAGAAGGTCCAGTTCAAGTAAGCACGCTGGTGTATGCGCTCGGGAAGGAAGCAGAGAACATTCTCAGCTCTTTTACCTACGGGGAAGAGGAAGATGACTCGCAGTATGATGTTGTACTGGCCAAATTTGATGCATATTTCATCCCGAGACGCAACGTTATACATGAACGGGCGTGTTTCAACCAGAGAGTGCAGCGCGCGGGAGAGCACGCAGAGACATTCATCCGCGCACTATATGAGCTGTCGGAACATTGTAACTTCGGAACAGCTCGTGAGGAAAACATAAGAGACAGAATCGTGGTGGGGATTCTAGATAAGGGTCTGTCTCAGAGGCTACAGCTGATCCCTAACCTCACTCTGGAGATGACTGTACAAGAGACGCGTCAATCAGAGGAGGTAAAAGCTCAAGTTAACCAGCAGGGGGAGCAGGCTTACGCCGTGCAAGAAATAGCACAACGGCATAACAGAGGTGCAACACAGAAGTGGCGGCACCCACAGAGAGAGAGGCGCCAGGAGAGAGAGAGTGAGAATGACCACAGGAAGTGCTGGCGGTGCGGCAAAATGCCACACAGTCAGCAGGATGACTGCCCAGCAAGGAGGTCTAACTGCAATAATTGTGGGAAGAGTGGACACTGGGGAAAAGTGTGCAAAAGCAAGCAGGTGAGGGAAGTGACTGAGGGTGAGGGATCAGAAGATGGACAGTATTATTATCTGGGCTCAGTTAATAGCATGCTTCAAAATGATAATGAATGGACAGTCACATTAGAGATTGGCAGCTCACCTGTAGAATTTAAAATAGATACTGGAGCCGATTGTTGTATCATAAGTGAAACTGTGTACAAAACACTGGAGCCAAAACGGGTCCTACAGAGGCCAAAGAAGGTGCTGAGTGGTCCAGGGGGTGGATTGAACTGTTTAGGGCAGTTTATGACTCAGACCAGCTACAAGGGGAAAACATACACATGCAGGCTCTATGTCATTAGAGGGCAGAGTGTGAATAACCTACTCAGCAGGCCAGTAGCTGTAGCTATGGGGTTAGTAAAGCGAGTGGGCGAGGTCAACACCAGTGAACAGGAGTTTGGCCTACTGAAAACACAGCCTGTGAAGATAGCTCTAAAGGACAATGCCCAGCCCTATGCAGTATGCACAGCACGCCGGGTCCCCATACCGCTCCTGAGTGCAGTGAAAGAGGAGTTGGAGAGGATGGAAGCCAACGACATCATTGAAGCCGTGACTGACTCAACAGAGTGGTGCGCACCCATGGTGCCAGTCCCGAAAAAGTCTGGAAAAGCACGCATCTGTGTGGACTTAAAGAAGCTTAATAAGGCTGTCAAAAGGGAGAGATTCATCTTGCCGACATCAGAGGGGATGGTAGCTCAGCTCAGCGGCTCCACAGTCTTCTCATCACTTGACGCAGCGTCAGGGTTCTGGCAGATCCCACTGGACAAAGACAGCCAGAGGTTGACCACCTTCATCACACCGTACGGAAGGTACTGTTTCAAACGTCTTCCCTTTGGGATAAGCAGTGCACCTGAGATATTTCAGAGGAAGATGGTGGAGACGCTGGAAGGGCTGGACGGCGTTGCCGTCTACACGACATCATCCATGGCAGCAACACCAGCGAACATGATGAGCGGCTGCAGAAGGTTCTGGATCGGCTAGAGTCTGCAGGCCTGAAGCTGAACAATGAGAAGTGTGTGCTGAGAAAGGAGGAGCTGCACTTCCTGGGTCAGGTGATCAACAAAGATGGTGTACGACCCGACCCAGCCAAAGTGTCTGCAGTCAGCAAACTGGAACCACCAGAAAACGTGCAGGAACTAAAGAGAGCACTCGGCATGATCAATTACCTGGGGAAATATATTCCAGACCTCGCCACAGTGGGCCAGCCACTATATGCACTGTTAAAAGCAGACTCAGTGTGGATGTGGGGTCCGGCGCAACAAGCAGCCTTTGAGCGAGTTAAAGAGCTCCTCACAACGTCACCTACCCTGGTGTACTATGATGTTAACAGGAGCACAGTGGTCTCAGCAGACGCAAGCAGTTATGGGATAGGCGGTGTCCTGCTGCAGCTCCATGGCGAGGACTGGAGACCAGTAGCATACTGCTCAAGGCGACTGAGCGACGCTGAAACCAGGTACGCTCAGATAGAGAAAGAGTGCCTGGCGAGCGTGTGGGCGTGTGAGAGGTTTCAGATGTATCTCTACGGCCTGCCAGCATTCAAACTGATTACGGATCACAAACCCCTCATCCCACTGATGAACTCCAGGGATCTCGACAATGTGCCACTCCGCTGCCAGCGACTCCTCATGCGGTTGATGAGGTTCAACCCGGAGGCTGAGTATGCGCCGGGGAAAACTCTGGTGGTGGCAGACACACTGTCCAGGAGCCCACAGGCAGACAAGGGGCTCAGTAGGGACACAGACGTGGAGTGTTACGTAGCAGCTGTGATGAGCAACATTCCAGCATCGCCGAAAAAGATAGACAGCATCCGCGCGGAGACGGCGGCGGACGAGCAGCTCCAAGAAGTGATCAGGTACATACAAGAGGGGTGGCCTGAACACCTAGCACATATAAACACCTGTGTTAGGGAGTACTGTCCCGTTAGGAACGAACTGTCTATGCACGATGGGGTAGTGACCAGAGGGAGTAGAATAGTGATACCAAGGAGATTGAGGGCGGATATACTAGAACACATACATGAGGGCCATCAAGGTCTTAACAAGTGCAGAGACAGGGCCAACACTTCGGTGTGGTGGCCTGGCATAGCCACACAGATCACACACAAAGTTGAGAACTGCATGTACTGTCGTGAGCAGAGGAGAGCACAGAACAGGGAGCCTCTCCTGTCAACACCTCTCCCAGACAGGCCGTGGAAGAGAATTGGCATAGATTTATGTGAACATGAGAGAGAGAGTTACCTAGTCATAGCTGACTACTACTCTAGATACCTGGAGATACTCCACATGCCTACCACGACTAGTGCACATGTGATCTTGAAGCTGAGAGCCACGTTTGCCCGGCACGGAATACCGGAGGAGGTTGTCAGTGACAATGGACCGCAGTTCAGCAGTGATGTCTTCAGAGGCTTTGCCTGTGACATGGACTTTAAGCACACAACCTCTAGTCCCCACAACCCACAAGGAAACGGTTATGCTGAACGTGCAGTCCAAACGGCCAAGGGGATTCTGAGACAAAAGGACCCCCTACTTGCTTTAATGGTTTACCGTTCTTCTCCACACAGCAGTACGGGTGTCAGTCCGGCAGAGCTCCTAATGGGCAGGAAAATCAGGACGACACTGCCCACTCTGGCCAAGAACCTGCAACCAAGGTGGCCGAACAAACATCACGTCAGAGCTCGAGATGCTGCGGAGAAGAGCAAACAGGCCTTCTACTATAACAAACGCCATGGCGTGAGAGAGCTCACACCACTGCAGCGAGGAGACCATGTTTTCACCAGACTGGACAATCAAAAGACCTGGTCCACACCTGCAGTAGTGGCAGGTGAGAGCGTTACACAGAGGTCTTATCTCATCGAGACAGAGCAGGGTGCTCTGTACAGGCGTAACCGTCGACATCTCCAAGCGGTGCCCGTAGCGGGGCCTCCAGCGAATGATGACACAAATCCCGGGAATGACACACCTGACATTCAGATGAGCCCAAACCATGGCTCGCCTGGTCCAACAAGGAACACTGATGGACTGATCCAAACCAGGTCTGGTAGACCTGTTAAACCTGTCCAGAGACTTGACCTGTGAGGGGAGAGTTCAATAATAATTTTTTTTGAAGGGTGTTGATATAAAAAAAAAAAAAAAATTGAGATTTCATGGTTATTGATATGTGTTGATACTGTTAAAGAGAAGATATCAAAGTTATTGATATGTGTTGATATTGTTAAAGAAAGATATCTAAGTTATTGATATGTGTTGATATTGTTAAAAGGAAAAAGGGAGATGTCATAGTATTGTTAACTGACTACAAGAGGAGTATACGTCACGACATGTTTACGACAGTAACAGTAAGGGGGAGTGGCGCGAGAGGCAGGGATTGTTGGGATTGAGGAACCACCTGAGGTAGTAATAAAGCGTCTTGTTTACCAACCAACTGTTCCGTTGTCCGTTAATATCCAAGATATTACACTTTTGGCCTCCAGCAGCCCGCTTTGCTCCTCTCAGTTGGCCATAGAGGACTTGGCGGGGCAGGCGGTGTTCAGGCATACGTATGGTGTGCCCTATCCAGCGAAGATATTTTTTGGCCACAGCTGCGGCCATACAGATTGAGTTGGTGTTGTTTTAATAATAATGCAGGACCTCTTTAGGGGGTCTTTAATCGGCATGCAACGAACTGGACATGCAATTGAAGCGGCACACACACACCGGGATACACACACATACATGCATTGTCTTTCCTCAGTCGCCGATGCGATAGAGTCTCTGCGCCTAACCCATCCCGTCGTCCTTCCCCCCATGGGCAGCCGGGAGCAGATAGGGCGTCAACGTCAGCCGGGGACCAATCCAAGTGCTCCTGTCTGTCTTTGTCAAGGACGCCACAGCGTTAGCGATCTGTTGTTGTGCATGTTTTTCCATTGGGTTTATCTTATCGGGGGGGAAACCCTTGCAAGCACGGGGAGAACATGCAAACTCCACACAGAAAGGCCTGGGAGATACCCCACCTGGGTACCTGGCATCATGGAAACCTGGTCCCCAAGCGGGAATCGAACCCTGGACCTTCTTGCTGTGAGGCGACAGTGTTAACCTACACCACCGTGCCGCTTAGGATGTCTGTGAGGATGTCTGTGTGGGGGACTCGATCTTCCCAGGTCAGGCCGAGGATCCTTTGTAGGCAACGGATGTGGAAGGCCTCCAGGTTGGTGATGCGATGGCGGTATGGGGTCCAGGATTCTGCTCCATAGAGCAGAGTGGAGAGACACACGCACGCACGCACGCACGCACACACACACACACACACACACACACACACACACACACACACACACACACACACACACACACACACACACACACACACACACACACACACACACACACACTAATGTTCTAAGGTCCACATCCCAAGATTATTTGCATGGCCATTTAATAACATGAAATGTCCAATCATAACAAGGATATCTGTAACTGAATCTGACATGATAAAACAACGTGATTTATCTGAGTAATAACACCCAAAATAGATTATGCATGGTTCCACTTCTCCTATTTCAATATTTTTTAAGTGTCTCTTCCCCTCCGCTCTACCTTTAGTATCCATGTTATGTGAAAGTGTTCTGTCTGTTTGGGCACCCAGCCAGCTGCTCTTTGCCCATGGGCGTAGACTCACTGAAAACAAACACTCATGATTAAAACATTTTAATTCCAATGAATGCGTGTTTGCCCTCAGTCTCAGGAGCCTCGTTTAGAGCAGCAAGTGGCACTTCACTTTCAACACAAATAAATATGTCTTTCTGTGTTTGAATATAAGCCACCAAAACAGGATATTCATCTAATTCACTATTCTGAAACGTGGAATTAAAATATACTACTGCCTCCCACTGGCTACAGACAGGCAGCCATTGAAACTGGAAAACAAAACAGAGGCTGCTGCGATATGATGTTGGAGATATAGTTGGTTATTGGTTTAGTTTGAGACAGAATTCGAGCAAGAAAAGAACACCATAATAGGTGGTTCCACAATCGCAGCAAAAGTGGCGCTATCAAAATGTTTCAACATGCATGAGTGTATGGCAGACTGATGTTAACAGTGACCAGTTGTCAAAACGTTATCATCTTTGTCAGGTAATCTAGGGTCATGCACAGTACATAGAACAATCCCAACCCTGTCTTGGAATGAATACATTACAGTAGTAGTGGATTTAGTTTATTTAGATATTAAATCACTCCATCTTGGAAATGTGTGTTTTCAACTTCAGTAAGCAGTTGTGAAAGACTCAGATAGCAAACCAACCTCGTTGCATTATCGATGGCAACATTGTGAAAACCTGCATTAGTTGTGAAAACCAGAACAGAACAAAACGGTGTCAGTCGCTCGAATACTTTATCAGCAAGTGTGAACAAGGCCAGTATTACCCTTACCGTTTTATTGGCGGTGCGGCCAGCTCGTCAAACTGGGCCGTGTTTCAACATGAATCATGTAATGAAATACTTAAAGACTGTAGATTTTAGTTTCTGGTGATTGATCACAGGACCCGGTGAGTAAGCTAATGGCATTGCATCAACTACAATCCTTGCAAGTATTCCACACCACTTAATGTCCAAAATTCGCAACTATCCCTTTAAGATCTACAGGGACAATGAACCCTCTTTCTCTTTTCTTTTGAGATGTGTGTGCTTGGTTGTGATTACGATTGAGAACCTTCTCATGTCTGGGAGTGAGTGAGGAGGTAGAACGGTCGTCTGGTAATCCAGACAGTTCGATTCCTGGCTCGATTCCCGCTCTTCCCGGGCAGTGTGTCGAAGTGTCCTTGAGCAAGACACTTAACGCCTAAATGCTGTTGATGAGCAGGTTGGCACCTTGTATGGTTGCCTCCACCGTCAATGTGTGAATGTGTGAACAACATGATATCTGAGACATGTTAAGGCGCCACACTCAACATGTTTGCTCCTCCTACTGTGTATTTGTGCAGCAGGCTGTGTACATTCTGCAGGGCGTGGACGGAGAGACTAACATCTGTGACTCACTCAACCCTGACCTACACTCCTCCAAACACTCACAGTAATTAGGAGAAGGGATGCTGCAGTGAAAACCATCAAGATACAAGATCAAGAGGAGCCGACCAGCAACGTCAAGCTGTTTACTGAGTGCGGTTGGTATTACATTCACACTGGTGCTGTTTCTGTTTCTGTTTTGTTTATTTACATATATAAAAACAATTACATATAATACAATATAATCCACAAAGAGATGTGAAGGAGAATTGCATTCACCAAGAAGCAAAATGATACTAATATTACATCAATATAAAATAAAAATTCGAGACGCACTGCATGGGAATACAGACAAGGTAAACACATTAGTTGGGAAAATTGGGACTTGATTCGGGACATATAATATAAATAACATGTACTAGACTAAACTGTAGACACTAACACACATGATGCACAACTAAGATGACGGTGAACATGGGGAAAAACATCCGGAGACCTGACCGGGAGCTCTGGAACTGTACTATCATATGAAAGATAAAAATTCAAAGAAAATGTTGGACAATAATAGGGGCATTGGAGAATCCCCATTGGGGAATCTCCGTCGTTATAGGAGGGGCCCTCTCCAGGAGAGCCTTACCCCTCCAGCCCGCCAACGGGGGTTAAACGGGGTTAAAAAGAATTACCAGGGAAGTGCCAATTGTCTTTAGTTTTTTTTTTTGTTATATTAGAATAGCAGTTGCTTTGAATGTGCACATGGACAATTGTGAAGGACAAGAAACTAAAAATGTTGGACATGAAGAGAGGCTTGGAGAATCTCCTTTCGGGGATATCTCCATCTCTAGGGGGAGGGGGGGCTTCTTCAACAGGAGAGCTGATTCCCCTCCAAAACCACCAACGGGGGAAAGAGTGCTAATCATATGGCTTATTTTATAATTTTCTCTTATTGTGTTGTCAGTGCTATTTTTTCATAAATGTATATAGTGATATCGGTGACATGGGGCGTACAGAGGCGGGCAGGCTGAGTTCGGTGGAGGGGAATGCCGGGGGGAGGGACCATCGTTCCGGCGGTTCGACCCGGGGAAGGGGGGGCCTTGCGTGTTGTGGGATCGGTATGGGCGGGGTGGGGTTTCCTAGGGCCCTCGGCCGCCGTGGCCCGGGCGGTATGGTCACCGGGCCGGGGGGGCACCGGGCTTGGGGTCGCGGGGGGTCGGGGGACCATTGAGGCATGGTGCTTAGGCCTTCTGCGGGCCGGGGCTTGGGGTTCTCGTGGGCCGGGGGGCTGGCGGTCGGGGCAGGGGCGGGTGGGGGCTCTGGGTGCTCGGCTCTGCGCATGGTGGACCAGGATATGGGGGTGCTCTGTTTCTCGGGGAGGAGGGCGGGAGGGAGGGGTTTCTCTTGTGGGGATCAGAGCGGCTGAGCTTTGCCCAGTGGGGTCCTGTATGTTGTGGGGTCGGTGGGCGTGGGGTGGGGCTCTCGTGGCATGGGAGGTAGCGGGCTTGGCTCGGTGGGGGGGAGAATCTGTCCCTCTCCTCTGCTGGGCCTGGCCCAATTAATTCGTTAATGTCGCTGGGGGCCTGGCTCCGCGCGCATCGGCCTGGGATATGGGGGAGTTCTACGGGCTTAACTCAGGGGGGGGAATGTCAGGGGGGGGGCATCGTTTCCGCGGTTTGGCCCGGGAGAGTGGGGTCTCGTGGGTTGTGGGTTCGTTGTTCGTGGGGTGGGGTGCTTGGTGACATGGGAGGTAGCGGGCTTGGCTCGGTGGGGGGGAGTACCACCCCTCGCCCCTCCACTGAGCCTGGCCCAATTAAATTCAAGGGACCCGTGTCGCTGAGTGCTCTGTCCCACGTGGGACGGACCTGGGATGTGGGGGAGCCCGGTTTCTAGGGGTGGATGGCGGGAGGGGGGGGTCCCACTCATGGGGGTCTGGGAGGCTGAACGCAGCCGAATTCAAGGGGCCCATGTTAATGTACTGTTATGTTATTGATGTCATTGTAGGTATTGTATAAGTGTTGTTTGTCTATAAATGTTAATAAAAAGTTAAAAAAAATAATACATACAAGCAGGTCTACTGTAATGTTTGGGGCTTTGCTCTCCTCAGGAAGCAAAGCCCTAGCGTTACCTGATGGTAATTAACCTGTCTATCTGACCTGATTGCAGTCATTGGTACCTGGTGTGTCTAGTTAGGTTGGCTTTATATGCTCTTGGTTACCTGGTTACCATTTAGACTGTCAGTCGATCACTGAACCTTGCCGTAAGTAATCCTATGCATTTATGCTGAAGCCTTATCGCTCCTTGCCATGGCGGATAAGCTTGTTTGTCAACCCGTATTGGAATTTGTTATTCCGCTATGAGTGTATATCGCCGTTGGCGTGTATTCCGTCCGTCGTGTTTATCATTTCATGTACCCCGTTTTGGAGACAGTGTTTTCTCCCCTTTGTTTTCCCTCTATAATATTATATAGTTCAGTTTATGTGTTTTTGCTATAAGCGTGTTTTGGAGACTCGTTTTCTCTCCTTTATTTTGGTCCACTGTGACATCTCGAATTAAAGGAGCAGTGTTCAAATTCGAAGATCAACAAACTGTCTCTCGTCGTTTCTGTTCTGTACTGCACCTGGGTCCAACACACCTACCCAAACTGTAACAGTCTACAGACAAACACTGAAGTAGGCACTTATGCCATACGGCTTCAAGTTTAGAGAAAATAAAGTAAAGAAACTACAAATAATGACACGAAGAAATTAACTAAATACAACAAGCCATCAGACCACAGTTTGTAAAGGGAACCCATATGGAAAATATTGGTGAGCTAGGAGATGAGATTTCAGTGCTCTTTTAAACTTCAGAAAAGAAAATTCCAAAATATGTGGAGGCAATGAGTTCCACAACGTTGACCCTCTGTAGAGTATACAAAACTGAGATTGGGAAGTGCGGGAATGGGGTGGTCTAAGAAAACAGGAACTATGTGTGGAGTAATTATGAAATTGGTAATTGTGGGCAAACGTGTCATGAAAGAAAGGGGGAAGGGCTCTTTTTAAAGAACTATACACAAATAAACCAATCTGAAGATGATTCACTTGATAAACACTGCTCATCATCTTTGCAAAGTTTATCGGTGAACAATGAACAATTAAAGGTATAGTTATGTGTTTTGGACCCTGTTACGTGTCTGGCTGTGTGACGTCAACTTGTCAGCATGAAATAACCACACCAGGATAGCTTAGTTTAGCAAGTAGCAAATCAGATGTTGTCGTTCTTGGGATTTAGGACACACCTATTTATTAATACAACATAAGGTTAGGCCTATTACCATACAATGCCTGGTCATACCGGTTTCCTGAATGTGTATGCTGTAGAAAGTCCCTCTGTCACTTTATCTGTCTTGCGTAATGTCACCCGATCTACCAGATCCTGTGACATAAAGTAGTTACTCGCCATTCAATGCAACCGTAGTGGCAAAATAAATGTTCACATATAGTCTAGATAGTATGTACACTCAACCTAGCATGCCTTTTACACTCAACCCAGCATGTCTTTTACACTTAACCCACCATGTATTTTACACTTAACCCAGTATGTCTTTTACACTTAACCCAGTATGTCTTTTACACTTAACCCAGTATGTATTTTACACTTAACCCAGTATGTATTTTACACTTAACCCAGTAAGTATTTTACACTCAACTCAGTATGTATTTTACACTCAACCCAGTATGTAACTGAGGGGTACAATTCCCTGACTGTATTGATAAGTATGGTATCATTAAACCACTACCGCTTTATGTACTTTAATTACTGGCCATACAGTACATGATATATAAATATGATGAACACTTCCCACAATGAATCGGTTCCACACCAAGGTGTAATCAAGTATTTATTGCAGCAAAAGGTACATAATATACTTCTCTGTATTTTACTTTGGATGCGCTTATAAGGCAAAGGAATGTGCGTAGGCAAATCAATAATGAATGTCCATTCTCTGGTTACGCAGGAGGTAATTATACAACCTGAATCTTAGGGAATTATATCTATGGTACACTAGTAATATATAGCGGGAGATACTGGAAGGGTCCCCCCGGTTGTAAGCCAGCAGGGGTAGAGGATCTGTCGGTAGTAGAGAGTCTGGTCAACGATGACTAAGGAGACTCCAAGTACAGGAGACGGTGCAATAGCCTCTTGATCCACAGACGAATACAGCTGTTCTCCGTAGACTGTAGCTCCACAGTGAAGAAAGCTAGCCGGCCTCAGGCTCTCTGAGGCGCAGACTCGACTGGTCTCCTCACAGGGTAAATCCAACACGTGTAGGCGTCTGCGATTCTCCGCTCCATAAATCACAGGACCAAAACAAATATAATCCAGCCGCAAAGGGCTATGTAGTCGTCGGGTAGATTAATCCAGTGTACATGTCCACACGGTTCTCGTCTAGGTCTCCTCGGGTGAAAGCGCCATGAAAGCAGCCCAGCCTGGATAAGCACTCTAGCTGATACGAGGAAGCGTTGGTGATGCTGGTCACTGTAGAACTTTAGCCGCACGATACACTATACACAAATAGACTATTACTGACTTAATAGAAATATGTCGCACTCGACGGTATAGCGCCAAACTCTGACAATTCAGTTATTAATTCGCACGCGGTCTCAATGCTCTATTTTGGGGCCAAACAGGCCATACTTCACCGCACGGAGTATCGTGGGTGAGGCTTCAACTTATTGGGTAACTCTACTTCTGTATTCACCTGCGGCATATTTATATGCACGGCGAACAAACTAGTGCCAACCTCATTTCTGTCTCGTATTCCTGGGCAAGGCCGGGCATGTACAGACATGTCTTGACGGTGGCTTTGAACCTGACTCTGGAGGCACGGCTCTGGCGCCTGTGGACCGCTGTCCAATAGGAGAATGAAATATTATGGTCTGTACTAGGCTAAAGGGACATTCCGTGTATATGTACAAGGAATATACAAGGGATATCAAACGATATACAAATACTATGCAATATATATCAATCAATAAATATATATATTCGGTTTAATCTGATCCTTTGTAACACAGTATGTATTTTACACTTAACCCAGTAAGTATTTTACACTCAACCCAGTATGTATTTTACACTCAACCCAGTATGCCTTTTACACTTAACCCAGTATGTCTTTTACACTCAACCCAGTATGTATTTTACACTTAACCCAGTAAGTATTTTACACTCAACCCAGTATGTATTTTACACTCAACCCAGTATGCCTTTTACACTTAACCCAGTATGCCTTTTACACTCAATCCAGTATGTATTTTACACTCAAAACTGTATGCCTTTTACACTCAACCCAGTATGTCTTTTACACTCAACCCAGCATGTATTTTACACTTAACCCAGTATGTCTTTTACACTCAACCCAGTATGTATTTTACACTCAACCCCGTATGTATTTTACACTTAACCCAGTATGTATTTTACACTCAACCCAGTATGCCTTTTACACTTAACCCAGTATGCCTTTTACACTTAACCCAGTATGTATTTTTACACTTAACCCAGTATGCCTTTTACACTCAACCCAGTATGTATTTTACACTCAACCCAGTATGTATTTTACACTCAAATCTGTATGCCTTTTACACTCAACCCAGTATCTTTTACATCTTGTTCCAACTGCTGGGACCGAAGAAAGTGTTAACACGGGGAACATCTAGCGAGATACAGTATGGTGAGCAGCTCCAGTGTTATAGGGAGTAGATTTTACATTTGAACAAGTGTATCAAATAAGGAGGGGTCAGACCAAGGAAGGTTTTGTCATTAGTGTGCGTGCAATCAGAGTTGATATGAGGAACGCACCTCTGGTAGTGACAACAAGGCTGGATATAGAAGAGGGAAGACAATCTTAAAAAAAAAGGGAAAATAAATCAATATACACCCAAAATACAACAAAAATCTCTAAAATGACTGTATATGTTTCTAAGACCCTATAGACACTTGTGGTAATATTGACATTGAATTTCATAACTAATATGTGTGAATAATTAGAGAATCCATAATGTAAAAGCAGGGCTTAGCCAAAAGTGATATTATTGGTGTTAGATAGACATTCCAAACCAACCCCCTCTCAGGGTAAGACTGGATTAGAGAAGAACAGTTGCAGGTCATAAAAGCCCTCAGGGGACAACAAAGTATAAGATCATATTTAGTAATAAGGGTCCAATTATGTCCCAACAAGAAAGGTACATTTCTGGTGGGATACCGTCTCTTCCAGGAGCCTTACCACTTTGCATTTCGGATATGGCCTTCTTGAGTTCCTCTAGTGTGATCGGTGTTTCTAACTGTTTAGCGTCATCCTCTGAAAGTTTAGGGAGAATCATTTGATTAAGATATGTGTCCATTTTATTTTGATCGAAGGTCGTTTCTGATTTATATAAGTCGGAGTAGAATTCTTTGAATGTATCGTTTATTATTTTGGGGTCTGTTTCAAGTACTTGTTGTGCTCTAATGGTAGTTATATCTGCAAATTTTGCATTAATTCTTAATCGCATGGCTAATAGGTGACTAGGTTTAGAACCTTGGGAGTACTGCTGTTGTCTTGTGCTGCATATTTGTATTTCCGATTGTTGTCTGTATATGGCATTGATCTCTATTTTTAGTACGTTAACTTGATTTTCTAGTCTAGTTGAGTTGTTGTATTTTAAAGAATTAAATAACGTGGAGTAAAGCGTTTTCAGTTCAGACAGTTTTGTGCATTGATTCTTGCGCATTTTGGAGGAAAAGCTATCAGTGAAATCCTTGATCATTCCCTTTACCGACATCCATATTATTCTGGGGTCTTGCACCGAGATTGCATTCTCCCGTAGGAATACTATAAGAGCTTCTTTAAGTTGTGTAATGAATTCCTTGTTATTAAGCAGCATCGAATTAATACGCCATCTTGGGGCTCGGGAAGATAGTATACCAAATGTTCCTTTTAGGAGTAAATAACAGTGATCTGATAGTGCATTGGGTATCATTTCCACTTCATATTTATCAAATAGTCTCGGGGATGCAAAGACATAATCTATTCTGGATAATGTGTTATGTCTCGCCGATCGACAAGAGTACTTTCGGGTCGTGGGATTAAGTGAACGCCATAAGTCATTTACACCTGTAATCTTCGACCAATCCTTTAATGCTTTAGATGAATTCTTTTGTTCGCTGGAAAAGGCGAGGTAAGATTTGTCCATCCTTGGATTCCAAATGGCATTCAAATCTGCACCTATTATAAATGAGTAATCGGGAAGGTTTAACATTGCATTGGTTAGTGTAGAGAAGAAACCCTCTTCATACAAATTTGGGGCATATACCGCTGCCAACGCTATTTTCCTGTTATTGTGTACAATCCTAGCTATAGTTATACGCCCATCTGCATCCGACCATACTCCCTTTAATTCAATATTTAACTTACGTCTAACGACTATGGCTACACCTCGAGTTCTCGTACCAAAAGAAGAGTGACTAATATTATGATATGTGTTATCCGCTAACGTATCTATGTCTTCCTCTAAAATGTGCGTTTTGCTTAGTAGAGCCACGTCCACATGTTCTTTTTTCATCAGTGTGAGCACGCTTTTGCGTTTGTGTTGTTTATTTATCCCACCAGTGTTCCATATCATTATATTCAAACTAGCCATAATCTATACATGTTTTTGTGTAGTTTTTGGTAATGCTTCTGGAGTGCGAAGCTACAATAACAAGTTTAATAACAAGTTTCTTTAATAGTTGTCATACAGAAGTACAGAATACTTTCATACAAAATGCTTCTTACTGTTACGCTCCAGAGACTGTGCTAGACAAGATAGTATCAAATAACATAGTATAGCATGTAATTTAGAAGTAGAAAATGAGGTCACAGTGTTCAGTATAGACATATGTACAATGTTCGATGCAGAATAGACGTAACTGAGTTACCATATAATATACAATACTATGCAGTGTACTAATGTACAGTACTATATAGTGCAAAGCAGAAATGGGATGAGGTACAATTTAGACCAATAGATGTACATCCAATTATTGAGGTCCCATTGAGAGCCGAGCTTAAAAACATATATATATACAAATAAAAATCCCCTTTTTTCCCCTCTCCCAGAGAGTCGTACAGGCCTGTGTTCCATAAACACATCCTCCGCGTATGACTCCCTCCCTTAGGCCACCGGATTGCCCAAACTGAGTTTTGTAATCCTAATCTTCCTATGCTAATTGCCATAGGATCTAACATTTTCATTCTAATTCAATAGAATGTCGCTTTTGGTCTTGCGCCTTCCCTTACTGTAATGAAATATTATGAAAAATATAAAAAAAGAATATACCTTCATTGATATATTCATTTGAACCTTCTACTAACTTATGTAGGAAACATCAGAAAAAGGAAAAGATTGTAGAGAAACACTAACACCTTAATATGAAGAACAATGGGAAAGAACAATGTAAGATAAAAAAGAAAAAAAGGAGTGAGAGCTAAAATAAAACTCAACGTGGAGAAACCACTAGAACAGAATTGAATAAATAGATAAAAGAGAAAAACAGAGACTTTTGGAGCTACATTGTGCCAATCTCTACATCAGTGGAGTGATTATTTTAATTATTAGAATAACCTTGTTGTGCTCATACGTTTAGGCAGATTTTTTTTTAAAGCCTTATTAAGGCCTGATTAAACTTCAGTCAATTGATCATAATGTTTATGCTTATACACACCGGATGTTAATGTTAGAGTTGCAGGCCTTCGTTGTAATGGTGCATTATATTCTAGAAGGTTGTAGAATACACTAGTACAGGGGTTCCCAAACTTTTCAGGCCAGGACCCAGAAAATAAGGCGTCAGAGAGCCGCGGCCCAATGCACATCGTCAGGCTTTTTTTTTCTTTTTTTTTGCCAGGCGACCGATTTTTTAAGCCAAATATCACTTCAATCCTATTAAGTTAGTTCAAGTTAGTTATTCATTTATATGTGCTATTTATGAGAGGGCTAACTTGTTGCAAAATAATAATGATAATAATAATAGCCTCATTAAAATACTATTGTTGCTTCGGTTGTTTTCAGCGTTTTATGTGCATAATCTGTTATTTAGTTTGAAATGTTCGTTGAAATAAGTAGATTTTTCGTTTTTGTTTATTTATTTAGTTAATATAAAACCATATAGTCACATTTTAGAATACAATAGAATAGAATTTTAGAATACAACTAGAAACACTGTCCTGGCCTGCTTCTAAGTTCAGTGCCCCCGACTTTGGGAACCACTGCACTAGTATATACTAACAGACTGCTATTATGTTCCAGAATGATCTTCCTACCCAGGGTTCATGACTACTAGTATTTTCGGGATATTTCTTAGTGACCCAGAGCAGTCGAGCGATGAGCCCAGAATATTCCAGATTGTTCATAGTGTCAATGATATATTCTTGTCTCCACGGAGACCAGAAGTCTGTAAATATAATGCATTACGAACCATATTATACACATTGTGCCTTGGTGTTGTCGGCATGCATATCATCTGCTACTTTTGTTGAGCCCGGATAAAGTCATTCTAATACTGAGATACACAGAGAAAGAGAGAGATGAGTAGGCTTATCTGTTGCTAGACAGTGTTTCGTTCTGCCCTGGGGGATCTGCTCCATGTAGATTCAAGTATTCCTCTGCGGCTTTAGGCGTGCGTAATCCTTCCCTACGGCCGTCTCTACCCACGATCGATAATAATGCCGGGTATATTAGCCTTGGTTTGTGGCCACACTTGAACAATTTCTGCATCACCTCCTTGTAGGGGAAACGCTGAGCGATGGCCTCTTTGCAAAGATCCTCGTAGATAAATATTGAATTTTCACCATGTTTCAGATTTCCCCTTTGGTTGCGTGCAATTCTGATGATGTCATCTCTTATTGCTGTCTTGTGCAGAGTAACAATGATGACTCTTGGACCGTTGCCTCTTTGATCCCGAGTACCGATTCTGTAACATTGGTCCACTATCAGCTCTGTGGTTAGAATGTTGTTACCCAAAATCTCTGATAACACTGTTGGAAACTTGTCGTCTGTGCAATTGACTGATTCATCAAGTCCTACAATGCGGATGTTATTTCGCCTGTAGTAACGTTGGGTTTCTAGTAGGTTTCCTTCCTACTGTCTCAAGAAAGAACCTTCTCTCCTGTGTCTCTTCTACTCTGTCTCCCTCTCAGCCTTCCTACTGTCTCAAGAAAGAACCTTCTCTCCTGTGTCTCCCTCTCAGCCTTCCTACTGTTTCAATAAAGAACCTTCTCTCCTGTGTATCCTCTAGTCTACTCTGTCTCTCTCTCAGCCTTCCTACTGTCTCAATAAAGAACCTTCTCTCCTGTGTCTCCTCTACTCTGTCTCCCGCTCAGCCTTCCTACTGTCTCAATAAAGAACCTTCTCTCCTGTGTCTCCTCTACTCTGTCTCTCTCTCAGCCTTCCTAATGTCTCAAGAAATAACCTTCTCTCCTGTGTCTCCTCTACTCTGTCTCTCTCTCAGCCTTCCTACTGTCTCAAGAAAGAACCTTCTCTCCTGTGTCTCTTCTACTCTGTCTCCCTCTCAGCCTTCCTACTGTCTCAAGAAAGAACCTTCTCTCCTGTGTCTCCCTCTCAGCCTTCCTACTGTCTCAATAAAGAACCTTTTCTCCTGTGTAAACTTCAGTCAATTGATCATAATGTTTATGCTTATACACACCGGATGTTAATGTTAGAGTTGCAGGCCTTCGTTGTAATGGTGCATTATATTCTAGAAGGTTGTAGAATACACTAGTACAGGGGTTCCCAAACTTTTCAGGCCAGGACCCAGAAAATAAGGCGTCAGAGAGCCGCGGCCCAATGCACATCGTCAGGCTTTTTTTTTTTTTTTTTTGCCAGGCGACCGATTTTTTAAGCCAAATATCACTTCAATCCTATTAAGTTAGTTCAAGTTAGTTATTCATTTATATGTGCTATTTATGAGAGGGCTAACTTGTTGCAAAATAATAATGATAATAATAATAGCCTCATTAAAATACTATTGTTGCTTCGGTTGTTTTCAGCGTTTTATGTGCATAATCTGTTATTTAGTTTGAAATGTTCGTTGAAATAAGTAGATTTTTCGTTTTTGTTTATTTATTTAGTTAATATAAAACCATATAGTCACATTTTAGAATACAATAGAATAGAATTTTAGAATACAACTAGAAACACTGTCCTGGCCTGCTTCTAAGTTCAGTGCCCCCGACTTTGGGAACCACTGCACTAGTATATACTAACAGACTGCTATTATGTTCCAGAATGATCTTCCTACCCAGGGTTCATGACTACTAGTATTTTCGGGATATTTCTTAGTGACCCAGAGCAGTCGAGCGATGAGCCCAGAATATTCCAGATTGTTCATAGTGTCAATGATATATTCTTGTCTCCACGGAGACCAGAAGTCTGTAAATATAATGCATTACGAACCATATTATACACATTGTGCCTTGGTGTTGTCGGCATGCATATCATCTGCTACTTTTGTTGAGCCCGGATAAAGTCATTCTAATACTGAGATACACAGAGAAAGAGAGAGATGAGTAGGCTTATCTGTTGCTAGACAGTGTTTCGTTCTGCCCTGGGGGATCTGCTCCATGTAGATTCAAGTATTCCTCTGCGGCTTTAGGCGTGCGTAATCCTTCCCTACGGCCGTCTCTACCCACGATCGATAATAATGCCGGGTATATTAGCCTTGGTTTGTGGCCACACTTGAACAATTTCTGCATCACCTCCTTGTAGGGGAAACGCTGAGCGATGGCCTCTTTGCAAA
Source organism: Notolepis coatsorum (assembly GCF_963971535.1). Lineage (NCBI taxonomy): Eukaryota > Metazoa > Chordata > Actinopteri > Aulopiformes > Paralepididae > Notolepis > Notolepis coatsorum. The sequence goes on along the minus strand of NC_140181.1, from coordinate 87,748,795 downwards.
GATCCTCGTAGATAAATATTGAATTTTCACCATGTTTCAGATTTCCCCTTTGGTTGCGTGCAATTCTGATGATGTCATCTCTTATTGCTGTCTTGTGCAGAGTAACAATGATGACTCTTGGACCGTTGCCTCTTTGATCCCGAGTACCGATTCTGTAACATTGGTCCACTATCAGCTCTGTGGTTAGAATGTTGTTACCCAAAATCTCTGATAACACTGTTGGAAACTTGTCGTCTGTGCAATTGACTGATTCATCAAGTCCTACAATGCGGATGTTATTTCGCCTGTAGTAACGTTGGGTTTCGAGTAGCCTCTCCATCGCTTCATCTTTAACTTCTTGTATTTTTATCCGACATGCCTCTTCCACCTTTTTTATCTCCTTCGTTACCTCTGTCAAACCCATCGTTGACGATCTTCTCGTTCTCTTTGACTGCCCGTGTAATTTCTGTCACCGTATTCTCCACTGTCGTGATTCGCACGGACTGTACAGCGACCGTTTCCATAACTTCTTCGAATTTAGCATCGATGTGTGCGACGTGTACTTTGAAATCTACCATCTGTTCCTTAATCAGATCCTTAATCAGGCTAGTCAGGGAGTTGAAGTCGGGTTGTGTAATTACACTGCCAGTGCCAGTTGATATTGTAGGTGCAGTGATGGGGCCGATGGATTTGTTGGCTATTATCTTCTCAATATCCTCTGCTTTGTCCTTCACGCTACTTTTTCCTGTCGTTCCCGTTATGTCCGCTATTGTCTCCCTCTCGGAGCCAGTCGCCGATGGACCCGGTATATTCTCCGTTATATTCCCATCGGGGTTGTCAACAGCGGATCTGCCGGCGCGTCGCCTGTTGTTTTCTTGGATCGTGTATCAATCGTCGCCGTTGGATTTGCTGCTTCTTGTTTCTTTCTACCCTTTTTCTCATCCTTACCCCCCCATGTTGAGTCTTTATGTCTTTTGATATAGTTAGTAGGAGTTCCTATCAATACATACGATGTGGTTTAATCTCTTTGGTATTTATTAAAAGAATGTTTTTGAACGAAATTAGCGGTGACGGGAGCGGAGCTGTTACCAAATGCGTGCGCTACATATTGTAGCTAAACCGGAAGTCTCCCTGCGATTTTTTACTCATAAATGGGAGGGTGGATATTGATATTCCTGGTATGGAGTTTTGCTCAATAGAGACCCAACCGGTTTCCATATCCTTTACAATCCAGGCCACCACTGCTCGAAGCTGAGCAGCCCAGTAATACAGTCTCAGGTTGGGTAAGCCCAGGCCACCTCTCTCTTTTGTTGACATCAATATTTTTTGTCGTATTCTTGCCCTCTTTTTTTGCCAGATAAATTTAGATTTTTTTTTTAATTTTGAGTTTTTCCAACATCTTAAATGTGGATTGTGTTACTCGTATAGGGATGGGAAGAGTAGTCTTGGTAGGATATTCATCCTCACTGACTCTATCCTGCCAAAAAGGGACAGGGGTAGTAAATCCCATCTATCTAGATCTTTTTAAATTTCTTTAATCAGTTTGTCATGGTTTGAGGAGAATAGTTGTGTAGTCTTGGGTGTAAGAACAACACCAAGATATCTGAATCCCTCTTTGGATTTTTAAAAAGAGACCAAATCATCTAATTGGGATGGCCATTCCCCGACTATCATCATGGCTTCGGATTTGTTTATATTAATCTTATATCCTGACACTTTACTGTATTCACTTAGGCTATGTAGAAGTGCGGGGACAGAGGTAGCAGGGTTTTCCAAAAATAATAATATATCGTCTGCGAATAGTGATCGTTTGTGTTGATCATTTCCTTCATCATGAATTCCTCGTATTAAGGGATTAGTCCTTATTAGTTCAGCTAGTGGTTCAATGCTGAGCGCGAACAAGGAGGGCGAAAGGGCATTGCCCTGGCGCGTACCACGCCCCAGAGAGAAGAACTCCGAGCAGTGTCCATTTACCCTAACTCTAGATCTGGGGTTTTTGTAAAAAATACTGCCATGTATGAATATGATTTATTTGTATTGCCGTTGTTGCAACAGTATAGGGGAAAAAAGTTATTATAAAAAAAGGAAAAGCTAAAAAAAACAGACCTACCGACATACAGACTTATACTACAGTAGCTGCTTGGTCGCAGATAAAAATACACCTGCTGTTGTTAAAAGATCACATGCTATACCAAAACGTCTCTCCAGTGTCTCCTCTACTCTGACTCCCTCTCAGCCTTCCTACTGTCTCAATAAAGAACCTTCTCTCCTGTGTCTCCCTCTCAGCCTTCCTACTGTCTCAATAAACAACCTTCTCTCCTGTGTCTCCCTCTCAGCCTTCCTACTGTCTCAAGAAAGAACCTTCTCTCCTGTGTCTCTTCTACTCTGTCTCCCTCTCAGCCTTCCTACTGTCTCAAGAAAGAACCTTCTCTCCTGTGTCTCCCTCTCAGCCTTCCTACTGTTTCAATAAAGAACCTTCTCTCCTGTGTATCCTCTAGTCTACTCTGTCTCTCTCTCAGCCTTCCTACTGTCTCAATAAAGAACCTTCTCTCCTGTGTCTCCTCTACTCTGTCTCCCGCTCAGCCTTCCTACTGTCTCAATAAAGAACCTTCTCTCCTGTGTCTCCTCTACTCTGTCTCTCTCTCAGCCTTCCTAATGGCTCAAGAAATAACCTTCTCTCCTGTGTCTCCTCTACTCTGTCTCTCTCTCAGCCTTCCTACTGTCTCAAGAAAGAACCTTCTCTCCTGTGTCTCTTCTACTCTGTCTCCCTCTCAGCCTTCCTACTGTCTCAAGAAAGAACCTTCTCTCCTGTGTCTCCCTCTCAGCCTTCCTACTGTCTCAATAAAGAACCTTTTCTCCTGTGTATCCTCTAGTCTACTCTGTCTCTCTCTCAGCCTTCCTATTGTCTCAATAAAGAACCTTCTCTCCTGTGTCTCCTCTACTCTGTCTCCCGCTCAGCCTTCCTACTGTCTCAATAAAGAACCTTCTCTCCTGTGTCTCCTCTACTCTGTCTCTCTTCAGCCTTCCTAATGTCTCAAGAAATAACCTTCTCTCCTGTGTCTCCTCTACTCTGTCTCTCTCTCAGCCTTCTTACTGTCTCAATAAAGAACCTTCTCTCCTGTGTCTCCTCTACTCTGTCTCTCTTCAGCCTTCCTAATGTCTCAAGAAATAACCTTCTCTCCTGTGTCTCCTCTACTCTGTCTCTCTCTCAGCCTTCCTGCTGTCTCAATAAAGAACCTTCTCTCCAGTGTCTCCTCTACTCTGTCTCTCTTTCAACCTTCCTACTGTCTCAAGAAAGAACCGTCTCTCCTGTGTTTCTCTCTTAGCCTTCATACTGTCTCAATAAAGAACCTCCTCTCTTGTGTCTCCTCTACTCTGTTTCCCTCTCAGCCTTCCTGCTGTCTCAATAAAGAACCTTCTCTCTTGTGTTTCCTCTACTCTGTCTCTCTCTCAGCCTTCCTACTGTCTCAATAAAGAACCTTCTCTCCTGTGTCTCCTCTACTCTGTCTCTCTTCAGCCTTCCTAATGTCTCAAGAAATAACCTTCTCTCCTGTGTCTCCTCTACTCTGTCTCTCTCTCAGCCTTCTTACTGTCTCAATAAAGAACCTCCTCTCCTGTGTCTCCTTTACTCTGTCTCCCTCTTAGCCTTCCTGCTGTCTCAATAAAGAACCTTCTCTCCAGTGTCTCCTCTACTCTGTCTCTCTTTCAACCTTCCTACTGTCTCAAGAAAGAACCGTCTCTCCTGTGTTTCCCTCTTAGCCTTCATACTGTCTCAATAAAGAACCTCCTCTCTTGTGTCTCCTCTACTCTGTTTCCCTCTCAGCCTTCCTGCTGTCTCAATAAAGAACCTTCTCTCTTGTGTTTCCTCTACTCTGTCTCTCTCTCAGCCTTCCTACTGTCTCAATAAAGAACCTTCTCTCTTGTGTCTCCTCTACTCTGTCTCTCTCTCAGCCTTCCTACTGTCTCAATAAAGAACTGTATCTCCTGTGTCTCCTCTACTCTGTCTCTCTCAGCATTCCTACTGTCTCAATAAAGAACCTCCTCTCTTGTGTCTCCTCTACTCTGTCTCTCTCTCAGCCTCCCTACTGTCTCAATAAAGAACCTTCTCTCCTGTGTCTCCCTCTCAGCCTTCCTACTGTCTCAATAAACAACCTTCTCTCCTGTGTCTCCCTCTCAGCCTTCCTACTGTCTCAAGAAAGAACCTTCTCTCCTGTGTCTCTTCTACTCTGTCTCCCTCTCAGCCTTCCTACTGTCTCAAGAAAGAACCTTCTCTCCTGTGTCTCCCTCTCAGCCTTCCTACTGTCTCAATAAAGAACCTTCTCTCCTGTGTATCCTCTAGTGACAGTCTACTCTGTCTCTCTCTCAGCATTCCTACTGTCTCAATAAAGAACCTTCTCTCCTGTGTCTCCTCTACTCTGTCTCACGCTCAGCCTTCCTACTGTCTCAATAAAGAACCTTCTCTCCTGTGTCTCCTCTACTCTGTCTCTCTCTCAGCCTTCCTAATGTCTCAAGAAATAACCTTCTATCCTGTGTCTCCTCTACTCTGTCTCTCTCTCAGCCTTCCTACTGTCTCAAGAAAGAACCTTCTCTCCTGTGTCTCTTCTACTCTGTCTCCCTCTCAGCCTTCCTACTGTCTCAAGAAATAACCTTCTCTCCTGTGTCTCCCTCTCAGCCTTCCTACTGTCTCAATAAAGAACCTTTTCTCCTGTGTATCCTCTAGTCTACTCTGTCTCTCTCTCAGCCGTCCTATTGTCTCAATAAAGAACCTTCTCTCCTGTGTCTCCTCTAATCTGTCTCCCGCTCAGCCTTCCTACTGTCTCAATAAAGAACCTTCTCTCCTGTGTCTCCTCTACTCTGTCTCTCTTCAGCCTTCCTAATGTCTCAAGAAATAACCTTCTCTCCTGTGTCTCCTCTACTCTGTCTCTCTCTCAGCCTTCTTACTGTCTCAATAAAGAACCTCCTCTCCTGTGTCTCCTTTACTCTGTCTCCCTCTTAGCCTTCCTGCTGTCTCAATAAAGAACCTTCTCTCCAGTGTCTCCTCTACTCTGTCTCTCTTTCAACCTTCCTACTGTCTCAAGAAAGAACCGTCTCTCCTGTGTTTCCCTCTTAGCCTTCATACTGTCTCAATAAAGAACCTCCTCTCTTGTGTCTCCTCTACTCTGTTTCCCTCTCAGCCTTCATGCTGTCTCAATAAAGAACCTTCTCTCTTGTGTCTCCTCTACTCTGTCTCTCTCTCAGCCTTCCTGCGGTCTCAATAAAGAACCTTCTCTCTTGTGTCTCCTCTACTCTGTCTCTCTCTCAGCCTTCCTACTGTCTCAATAAAGAACTGTATCTCCTGTGTCTCCTCTACTCTGTCTCTCTCAGCATTCCTACTGTCTCAATAAAGAACCTCCTCTCTTGTGTCTCCTCTACTCTGTCTCTCTCTCTCAGCCTCCCTACTGTCTCAATAAAGAACCTCATCTCTTGTGTCTCCTCTACTCTGTCTCTCTCTCTCAGCCTTCATACTGTCTCAATAAAGAACCTTCTCTCTTGTGTCTCCTCTACTCTGTCTCTCTATCAGCCTTCCTACTGTCTCAATAAAGAACTGTATCTCCTGTGTCTCCTCTACTCTGTCTCTCTCAGCATTCCTACTCTCTCAATAAAGAACCTCCTCTCTTGTGTCTCCTCTACTCTGTCTCTCTCTCTCAGCCTCCCTACTGTCTCAATAAAGAACCTTCTCTCCTGTGTCTCCCTCTCAGCCTTCCAACTGTCTCAATAAACAACCTTCTCTCCTGTGTCTCCCTCTCAGCCTTCCTACTGTCTCAAGAAAGAACCTTCTCTCCTGTGTCTCTTCTACTCTGTCTCCCTCTCAGCCTTCCTACTGTCTCAAGAAAGAACCTTCTCTCCTGTGTCTCTTTCTCAGCCTTCCTACTGTCTCAATAAAGAACCTTCTCTCCTGTGTATCCTCTAGTCTACTCTGTCTCTCTCTCAGCCTTCCTACTGTCACAATAAAGAACCTTCTCTCCTGTGTCTCCTCTACTCTGTCTCCCTCTCAGCCTTCCTACTGTCTCAATAAAGAACCTTTTCTCCTGTGTATCCTCTAGTCTACTCTGTCTCTCTCTCAGCCGTCCTATTGTCTCAATAAAGAACCTTCTCTCCTGTGTCTCCTCTAATCTGTCTCCCGCTCAGCCTTCCTACTGTCTCAATAAAGAACCTTCTCTCCTGTGTCTCCTCTACTCTGTCTCTCTTCAGCCTTCCTAATGTCTCAAGAAATAACCTTCTCTCCTGTGTCTCCTCTACTCTGTCTCCATCTCAGCCTTCTTACTGTCTCAATAAAGAACCTCCTCTCCTGTGTCTCCTTTACTCTGTCTCCCTCTTAGCCTTCCTGCTGTCTCAATAAAGAACCTTCTCTCCAGTGTCTCCTCTACTCTGTCTCTCTTTCAACCTTCCTACTGTCTCAAGAAAGAACCGTCTCTCCTGTGTTTCCCTCTTAGCCTTCATACTGTCTCAATAAAGAACCTCCTCTCTTGTGTCTCCTCTACTCTGTTTCCCTCTCAGCCTTCATGCTGTCTCAATAAAGAACCTTCTCTCTTGTGTCTCCTCTACTCTGTCTCTCTTCAGCCTTCCTAATGTCTCAAGAAATAACCTTCTCTCCTGTGTCTCCTCTACTCTGTCTCCATCTCAGCCTTCTTACTGTCTCAATAAAGAACCTCCTCTCCTGTGTCTCCTTTACTCTGTCTCCCTCTTAGCCTTCCTGCTGTCTCAATAAAGAACCTTCTCTCCAGTGTCTCCTCTACTCTGTCTCTCTTTCAACCTTCCTACTGTCTCAAGAAAGAACCGTCTCTCCTGTGTTTCCCTCTTAGCCTTCATACTGTCTCAATAAAGAACCTCCTCTCTTGTGTCTCCTCTACTCTGTTTCCCTCTCAGCCTTCATGCTGTCTCAATAAAGAACCTTCTCTCTTGTGTCTCCTCTACTCTGTCTCTCTCTCAGCCTTCCTACGGTCTCAATAAAGAACCTTCTCTCTTGTGTCTCCTCTACTCTGTCTCTCTCTCAGCCTTCCTACTGTCTCAATAAATAACTGTATCTCCTGTGTCTCCTCTACTCTGTCTCTCTCAGCATTCCTACTGTCTCAATAAATAACCTCCTCTCTTGTGTCTCCTCTACTCTGTCTCTCTCTCTCAGCCTCCCTACTGTCTCAATAAAGAACCTCATCTCTTGTGTCTCCTCTACTCTGTCTCTCTCTCTCAGCCTTCATACTGTCTCAATAAAGAACCTTCTCTCTTGTGTCTCCTCTACTCTGTCTCTCTCTCAGCCTTCCTACTGTCTCAATAAAGAACTGTATCTCCTGTGTCTCCTCTACTCTGTCTCTCTCAGCATTCCTACTGTCTCAATAAAGAACCTCCTCTCTTGTGTCTCCTCTACTCTGTCTCTCTCTCTCAGCCTCCCTACTGTCTCAATAAAGAACCTTCTCTCCTGTGTCTCCCTCTCAGCCTTCCTACTGTCTCAATAAACAACCTTCTCTCCTGTGTCTCCCTCTCAGCCTTCCTACTGTCTCAAGAAAGAACCTTCTCTCCTGTGTCTTTTCTACTCTGTCTCCCTCTCAGCCTTCCTACTGTCTCAAGAAAGAACCTTCTCTCCTGTGTCTCCCTCTCAGCCTTCCTACTGTCTCAATAAAGAACCTTCTCTCCTGTGTATCCTCTAGTCTACTCTGTCTCTCTCTCAGCCTTCCTACTGTCACAATAAAGAACCTTCTCTCCTGTGTCTCCTCTACTCTGTCTCCCGCTCAGCCTTCCTACTGTCTCAATAAAGAACCTTCTCTCCTGTGTCTCCTCTACTCTGTCTCTCTCTCAGCCTTCCTAATGTCTCAAGAAATAACCTTCTCTCCTGTGTCTCCTCTTCTCTGTCTCTCTCTCAGCCTTCCTACTGTCTCAAGAAAGAACCTTCTCTCCTGTGTCTCCCTCTCAGCCTTCCTACTGTCTCAATAAAGAACCTTCTCTCCTGTGTATCCTCTAGTCTACTCTGTCTCTCTCTCAGCCTTCCTACTGTCTCAATAAAGAACCTTCTCTCCTGTGTCTCCTCTACTCTGTCTCTCTCTCAGCCTTCCTAATGTCTCAAGAAATAACCTTCTCTCCTGTGTCTCCTCTTCTCTGTCTCTCTCTCAGCCTTCCTACTGTCTCAAGAAAGAACCTTCTCTCCTGTGTCTCTTCTACTCTGTCTCCCTCTCAGCCTTCCTACTGTCTCAAGAAAGAACCTTCTCTCCTGTGTCTCCCTCTCAGCCTTCCTACTGTCTCAATAAAGAACCTTTTCTCCTGTGTATCCTCTAGTCTACTCTGTCTCTCTCTCAGCCTTCCTATTGTCTCAATAAAGAACCTTCTCTCCCGTGTCTCCTCTACTCTGTCTCCCGCTCAGCCTTCCTACTGTCTCAATAAAGAACCTTCTCTCCTGTGTCTCCTCTACTCTGTCTCTCTTCAGCCTTCCTAATGTCTCAAGAAATAACCTTCTCTCCTGTGTCTCCTCTACTCTGTCTCTCTCTCAGCCTTCCTACTGTCTCAAGAAAGAACCTTCTCTCCTGTGTCTCTTCTACTCTGTCTCCCTCTCAGCCTTCCTACTGTCTCAAGAAAGAACCTTCTCTCCTGTGTCTCCCTCTCAGCCTTCCTACTGTCTCAATAAAGAACCTTTTCTCCTGTGTATCCTCTAGTCTACTCTGTCTCTCTCTCAGCCTTCCTATTGTCTCAATAAAGAACCTTCTCTCCTGTGTCTCCTCTACTCTGTCTCCCGCTCAGCCTTCCTACTGTCTCAATAAAGAACCTTCTATCAGTGGCGGCCGCTGCCGCTGGTGCCTTGTGGGTCGCAGTTCACGTTAATAGGTCGAGTTGAAAATGTAATGCTCTGAGATGCTCTGGAGCAATCTCTCTCTGTCTCTCGGATCAATCAAATCAAATAATTAACACATGTATGTTGTCATTTTAAACAACTCACCATTCATTCATTATGCATCAGCAGCAGCTAAATTAATGTTATAGTTCACAACACAGCAGCGCGTTTTGAATCGCTAGCCTATTAATTATCGTCTCAGCAAGCACAGTCAATACTTTTTTCCGTAGCCGCATTTCGCGGAGACAGCTGTGTATAGCGAGAGAGAGAGCGAGAGAGAGAGAGAGACTCACTGTTTAGTTGAAACGTCCAGGGCAGGAGAGCTTGATAAACGTGTATAATCCACTGTTGATGTATTCCAGACCACTGTCCACTGTCTCCAGACTGCATCCGCCATATAGCTTGTTAGCCAAGTGTTAGCTTGTTAGCACAACACAAGTACATTCATTTGTCCATTTCCGCTCGAACAGACTGCAAACTACCTGGCGTTCTATTGCCATGCTCTAAGACAAACTCTAACCTTAACCAACTTTGAAAGAGTGCCTAAGCTTAACAGTCTAAAGAACTTGCAGTCACGGCACGCTCTAAGACAAACAGCTGCCTGCATCATTCTCACAACAACACAACTATCTCCACCAACGGACCAACCTAGGAATAACCTAGAATTGGAACATTAGAAATTGGATTCGGCCAATCAGAGATCGTCTCTGTGAAATTCTGCTACGGAAAAAAATACTGGCGTCGGCCAATCAGAGAGCGTCTCCGCGAAATGCGGCTACAGAAATTCTTGACGCTACTGGCTAGACCGCTTCAAATCGCGCCCGGATTCCAACATAATAGTCATATTTCAACGCACAACGCGTTATGCACTGATTGGCTGTGACGGATACAGCGATCAAACTGTGACGCGCACTCAGAGCGCTATCGCGTCTAGCCCGGGCCGAGAAATACGAAAAAATAAAAAAAACGTGATGTCACTTCCTGCTCAGGAAAACGAGTGTTTTTTATTTGAGATAATAACGTTATATTGTGCATTGGAAATACAAACATACTTAAAATGAGTAAATATTATTCATTTTAAACATGTTTATATTATTTATAGGGCTATAAAACAAAAAACTAAAAAGTTTTATTTTCTTCTTCTCTGATTTAACAGCAGGTGGGTCGGCGCCCGTGCGCCCCTAGTGGCAGAGCCGCCACTGCCTTCTATCCTGTGTCTCCTCTACTCTGTCTCGCTTCAGCCTTCCTAATGTCTCAAGAAATAACCTTCTCTCCTGTGTCTCCTCTACTCTGTCTCTCTCTCAGCCTTCTTACTGTCTCAATAAAGAACCTCCTCTCCTGTGTCTCCTTTACTCTGTCTCCATCTTAGCCTTCCTGCTGTCTCAATAAAGAACCTTCTCTCCAGTGTCTCCTCTACTCTGTCTCTCTTTCAACCTTCCTACTGTCTCAAGAAAGAACCGTCTCTCCTGTGTTTCCCTCTTAGCCTTCATACTGTCTCAATAAAGAACCTCCTCTCTTGTGTCTCCTCTACTCTGTTTCCCTCTCAGCCTTCCTGCTGTCTCAATAAAGAACCTTCTCTCTTGTGTCTCCTCTACTCTGTCTCTCTCTCAGCCTTCCTACTGTCTCAATAAAGAACCTTCCCTCTTGTGTCTCCTCTACTCTGTCTCTCTCTCTCAGCCTTCCTACTGTCTCAATAAAGAACTGTATCTCCTGTGTCTCCTCTACTCTGTCTCTCTCAGCATTCCTACTGTCTCAATAAAGAACCTCCTCTCTTGTGTCTCCTCTACTCTGTCTCTCTCTCTCTCAGCCTCCCTACTGTCTCAATAAAGAACCTCATCTCTTGTGTCTCCTCTACTCTGTCTCTCTCTCTCAGCCTTCATACTGTCTCAATAAAGAACCTCATCTCTTGTGTCTCCTCTACTCTGTCTCTTTCTCAGCTGTCTGTCTTAGTACAGAAAGAAACTGCTAGGGGGAGAAAACACCACCTATTCTTTCAGGAAAGACATTATTTGTATAGGACACGAAAAAGCAACCCATTGTCTGTTGTCCTCATTCTACTCACATTGCCCTTCATCTCCATTCACCACCCGACCACCATCCCCATCGCTACATCCCCCTGATTCTTCAAGCACTTTCCCTGGTATCACGTATATATGTTCACGTAATGGAATAAAGTCCCCGTTATTAATGGTCCAAAATGCAAGGAGAGCTCCCTCCTTTCAATCTGCTTCCCCTTCATCCTATATCCCCAGGAGAGGACGATGCCTTCATCACTCCGCCACAGTGCGGCAGTAAGATAGAGGCTTTGGGTGTCATGCAACCCCCCCGGTGCGATTCCTGGCCTTAATCTCCCCACTCGCTCATCCGGACCGACCGTGCACCTTATCAGCACGCCGCTAAACTACTGCTCACGGGACACGTCCATCCTCGCACGTCTTAGCCCTGAATGTGAGACACGAGCTGTGGGTTGACGGCATACGAGGGAGAAGAGGGAGGGGAGTCAGGAATGGAGGCGAATGGTGGAAAGGTGAAGACATGAGGGATGGGAATTGCAATTGTTCAACTGTCATACAGGTGTTATAATGAGGTCACTCATAATCGGTAATGTGTAACGATTGCTTTCCAACTTCAGGCCCATCTATTGCATTGGCAAGAAATTCTAATTGAAATGGACGGAAAGGGGGAAATCCACCCTGAGACCGCATTTCCCTTGTGCTATTCCAACGAACAGTTAAGTCAACATCTATAAACATGAATGGCTGACCTTTTGGGCTCATATAGTTCAGTTTGTTTAGGGTAGTTTATTTGACAATTATTCAAATTCATGCATCCTAAAATTATCAAGGATGGCACAAAAAAGTCACAGATCTATTTCCATTGTGGTCCTTGGTCTCAGCAAGTATTTACATAAACATTATTATCATCAGCCTACAGTATATTGCTCAATGCTAAATTTTAAAAGTAAAATACATTGTTAATAAAATATGTACCAAATGTACAGATTGCATACATTAAAGGTATCTTTAAATGACATTTTCCAGTGGTTTGCAGTTTTCTAGCAATGTGGGGTTGTACCAACATGGACTAGATGTGAAATCTCTACCCAGTCCCGTTTCTTCAGTTCTTCAATTCTGATCTGACTCGCTCGCTGACGTGAATAGGCGCTGATCTGCCACCGCCCGCCCACAATCAACTATGATACATTTATATGAGCAGCGAATGGAAATAATGCGGAAGCGGTTTCGACAGCAGAGACCTTCAGCTGTTCCACTCTCAGCACTTCCTCAAAAGTGTTGACAACATAGCTCCAGAGTGCTTATAAATCCCAGCTTTACCCCCCTGCGCAGTTTTTTTTTGTATCCACTTTTTCTCCTCTTTTTCTATGTTCCTCCCATCCCAATTCCAGTGTGCCAATTCTCCCCTCCCCTGTCTTGAACGTTGCTCGCATATGCCCCCCACTGGCCGGTTGTAGGGAGGATAGAAGCCTTGCATCACGTGTCCCCTCCGATACACGAGGAGGCATCCTGTCACATCTTTTCACCTGCCAGTGCGGACTCTCATTGGCGAGGTGTAACGTGTGGGAGGCTCACACTACCCCGCCATTTCCTGTCTCTGCTGTGCAGGCGTCCCCAACCGACCTGTAGGAGTCGCTGTCCACAACATCCAGACTTCCACCCGCTAACTCTGCCAACTCTCGCTCTCTCTCTCATATCTGCTAGTGCAGGTGGGTGACTGTCACTCAAAGCGCATTGTGAGTATGGGCGGAGCCCAGGCAAAAACAGCTTGGACATTGGAAGGGCAGAAAGTGGTACTCCACAGTACTTGATTAAACAATGAAATGTATTGAAAAAAAACGTACAGATGTGTTCCATAGACTCACAGGAATTGTGTAAAATTGCCCAAAGTGATGTTATTTACTTTCCATTGGACCTTTAAAGCAGGAAGCCTCGCTCCACTGTCAGTCTCCTGAGTTACTCTGGGACATTTTCTAGGAGCCGTTTCCTAACGTTCACCTTGAAACTACACAGGTTCAAGCCCTGCTGGTCAATGGCAACTCATTCCACTCCTGTGATACTGTGTGAGCAAATTAGCACTGTCCCATCTTTGTTCTACACCGTGGAGGATGCAGGTTTACTAAGCTATAGGTCTGGTTCTGTGTGATTCCCTAATACTAGGAAAATAGTTGCTAAAATATTTAGGGGCCCTGTGATTGGTTATTTTGTGCATCATGTTAACTAGCTGGTCAGTTGTGCTCCTAAAAATTACTCCTTCCAACATGATCATGACATGAAGGCATAGGCCCATCACAACCCTGATCATCTTATTCTGTGACACCTGTAGCAACAGTGGCTCAGGAGGTAGAGTGGTCATCTGGTAATCGGAAGGTTCCCGGTTCGATTCCCTGTTTCTCCCAGGCACCTCCTTGAGCAAGACACTTAACCCTTAATTCCTCCCGATGACCAGGTTGGCATCTTGCATGGTTTCCTCCGCCGTCTGTGTGTGAATGTGAAGAACAATTATATAGCGCTTTATAAATGCACCATTTAACCATTTACCATTTACCATTTATTTTCTCTTTAATAATCAAAATGACACTGCATTTGGGCAGTTTGGCTAGTAGTCTAAGGCTTTCCCTGTCAAGCAGATTGGCCTTTCTAGCCAATTTATGGGCATTTACTTTACCAGCACATGCATCTCTCATATCATTTTTGTTATTTAAAAATAGCAATGGTCGTAAAACACTTCCTTGCGGCACGCCACAAGCTATTGGTGTGGCATACGACATGAAGCCATTGACCTCTGACCTCTACCCCCTGGTCCCTGTCTGTCAGATATGAGGCAATCCACTTTACAGCAGTGTCATTCAGAGCCTTCAGCTTATTAAGCAGTAGACCATGATTTACTGTGCCAAAGGCTTTTTGAAGATCAAGTCAGACCATTCCACATGGGTTCCCTTCATCCATCCCCTTTCTAATAAAACCAGTTAGATAAAGGAGCTATGAGTCTGTAGAATATGACCCTATATGTGAGGTTCGCCTCTTCCCTGGACCTTTAATTCCTGTTCCCTGGACCTTTAATTCCCTGTCTCCTCACCTCACCAGCCCCCACCCTCGCGTTGTCGTTGTTTATTTATTGCATTCCCTGCCTCGCTCCGTTCCTTTAAGGTACTGTGAGGATTCTGTGTTGATTGGTCCTTGCCGAACACACACTTCTAAGTCAAGTATCAATTACCATCACGCACCTGATGTGTGTTCTAATTAGCGCCCCAGTGGGCTTTAAATACCTCGATCTCCCCCCCAGTCCTCGTCGGGTCGTTCTGTAAGCTCCTACGGGAGATTCCGTATCTTATCTGTATCTGTATGCTGGTTCTTCTCCGGCGTGAGACGAGGTGCCAGCCATCGCCACCTGTCGCCGTTTGCCTGGAGTGGGACACAGCCGGTGCGCTCTCTAATTCTCTACGGGAGGTTTTCCAGTGTCCCACCCCAGACGTCTAGCCGGCGCGCTACTACTCCAGACGCACATCGCTCCCTATCCTACGGGGGGATGCACGCTCTTCAAGCCGACGCGCCCCACTCCAGACGCGCTACTACTCCAGACGCGCTCCACTCCAGATGCACATCGCTCCCTATCCTACGGGGGGATGCGCGCTCTTCAAGCCGACGCGCCCCACTCCAGACGCGCTACTACTCCAGACGCGCTCCACTCCAGACCCCCGAGCCGGCGCGCTCTTCTAGCCGGCGCGCTACTACTCCAGACGCGCTCCTACTCCAGACGCGTTCCTACTCCAGACGCGCATCGCTTCCTAATTCTCTATGGGAGGATGCGTCTCTCCGAGCCGGCGCGCTCTCCGAGCCGGCGCGCTCTTCAAGCCGACGCGCCCTACTCCAGACGTCTAGCCGGCGCGCTACTACTCCAGACGCGCATCGCTTCCTAATTCTCTACGGGAGGATGCGTCTCTCCGAGCCGGCGCGCTCTCCGAGCCGGCGCGCTCTTCAAGCCGACGCGCCCTACTCCAGACGTCTAGCCGGCGCGCTACTACTCCAGACGCGCATCGCTTCCTAATTCTCTACGGGAGGATGCGTCTCTCCGAGCCGGCGCGCTCTCCGAGCCGGCGCGCTCTTCAAGCCGACGCGCCCTACTCCAGACGTCTAGCCGGCGCGCTACTACTCCAGACGCGCATCGCTTCCTAATTCTCTACGGGAGGATGCGTCTCTCCGAGCCGGCGCGCTCTTCAAGCCGACGCGCTCCACTCCAGACCCCGAGCCGGCGCGCTCTTCAAGCCGACGCGCATCGCTTCCTAATCCTCTACGGGAGGATGCGTCTCTCCGAGCCGACGCGCTCGACTCCAGACGTCTAGCCTGCGCGCTCCTACTCCATCCCTGTAAGCAGCTCTGGCCCTCGCCCTGTCCAAGGCCTTAACCCTGTTTTCTCTGTCCCTGTCTCCAGCCCGCCTCCCCGGGCCTCTGTCCCTGTTCCCCTCTCCAGTGCCCCTGTTCCTGCCCTGTCCTTTGCCCTGGCCCAGTCCTTTAGCCTTAGCCCCTTAGCCTGCTCGCCTCTTAAAGGCACAGTGCCAATTTTCCCTAATTCATGTTTCCAGTATTTTGTGTTCTCCCTTAAAGGGACAGTGCCGCTTTTTGTTTGTATTCAATAAATGCCCTGTTCTTGGCTTACTCTCATACCTGTCTTGTGTTGTGTGATTGGGGTCGGTTACAAACCATAACACTATATGAAATCTGATTCCTAAACCCTGATTGGAATTCGTATAAAATATTTTCCTTGCCAACATATTCCCATATCTGTGTGTGCACCACTCCATTTCCAACACTGCAGACTAGTCCATTTTCCAACACTGCTGACCAGTCTTCCTAAGCTTGTTTATTTATGAACCTTCCTGGTACAGTATGTGATGAAGTGGTCACTGATACCATTATGCAATCATCACACCATGTTGCGAGATATGGCATTTGTCCGACACCATGATATGACCAATTGTAGTGACTCCGGTAGGTTCATTAACCTGCTGAGTTATGCCAAACAGTTTGCTAAACCTATAAGTATTTCCAATTCCATTTCTATTTCTATTTCAAGTCAGGTCTCTGTAACACAAATAACTCCCACCTGTGCTTTATAAGCCAGCAGACGTGTAGGCACAGTGGTGCAGTGGTTAACACTGTCGCCTCACAGCAAGAAGGTCCAGGGTTCGATTCCCGCTTGGGGATCAGGTTTCCGTGATGCCAGGTACCCAGGTGGGGTATCTCCCGGGCCTTTCTGTGTGGAATTTGCATGTTCTCCCCGTGCTCGCAAGCCCCCCCCCCCCCCCATAAGATAAACCCAATGGAAAAACATGCAAAACAACAGATCGCTAACGCTGTCATGTCCGTGACGAAGACGGGCAGGAGCTCTTGGATGGTCCCCGGGCGTGGCTCACGCCACAGCCCTTGTCTGCTCCCGGCTGCCCTTGGGGGGAAGGATGCCGGGATGGGTTAAGCGCAGAGGAGTATCGCATCGGCGATCCTAAAGACAATGCATGTGTGTGTGTGTGCTAACTAACCGCTGTGTGCCGCTAACATTGAGTGTCGTTGCATGCCAATTAAAGACCTCTGCGACAGGTATAATAATATTATTATATTATTATAACAAGTCGGTCACAGTCAACCAGCACCTGCTAACAGGTCTGACCATTTAGCTCAGCTGGTTAGTGCGGCCATCTGGTCACCTGTCCCAGGTTCAAATCCACTCAGTAATAAGCTCCTCACATTCGGGTACATAAAGTGAAGTCCTTTCGGGCTGGAGACCTTTTCTTTTTTTTAAACTTTATTTTTTAGCGTTTATCGCTTTTCTGGTCAAGCATGACCGACAGAAACAGGTTGAAATGGGATGTAGAGCAGGGGAAGACATTCTGAGAAATGACGGCGGGTCCGGGAATCGAACTCGTGTCCCCCAGATCCGTGACGAGCACGGTTTTCCCCCCGACGCAGAAATAGCGCCGAGATATGCGGTGAGCTACGGGAGCTCCCCTGGAGACCTTTTCTAGGCTCTGCGCTCTCGTCGTCCGTGCCCTTCAGTTGGCAGGTTGTCTTCCCCACAGATGGTTCACCTTCTCCCGCTGGCTCCCCTCCAGTCGCGGCCTCCAATATAATCTTTGTTTGAGCTAATAAACACACATCCAAATGAGTTTTGTTTAAATGTACAGTAGGGCTTCCAGCTCTGAATCAGTCAAATCCTCATGGGTTCTGTCATAGAGAGTTGTTCATTATTCAGTCTGTGTAGCAGCTCCAGGGTTTTGTCTCAGGTGTTCATATTTACACATGTAAATTGGGTTGTGGATGACCTTTTAAATTAAAATTAGATTCAAATGCGTCTAAAAGACTTCTGTCTAAGTCATCTTTCATGACAGCAATGTTCCCGGTCCTGTATCGAGCACATTGCCTGCCACATCAGATAAAAGAACACAGTGTATGTGTCACTCTACAGCAGGGGTCGGCAATAGGCGGCCCGCGGGCCGAAATTGGCCCGCCAGCAATAATTTCTGGCCTGTCAGTTTATTTTGAGAATATGATATTTCTGACCCCACCCCCCTCTCATGTGGGGTACCACAGGGATCAGTGCTAGGACCACTCCTTTTTGCCATTTACATGCTTCCCCTAGGCCCCCTCATCAATAAATTCACCGGCATTAAATACCACTGCTACGCAGACGACATACAACTACTCTGCTCTTTTAAACCCGACAACTTGGAGAAACTCAGCCTTCTCCAGGAGTGCCTGCTCGGCATTGAGAGCTGGATGGGGAGTAACTTCCTCCAGTTAAATGCAAAAAAACGGAGGTGCTGATCGTAGCAGCTGAAAAGACTGCAGCTAGAGTGGCCACTCACTTGGGGTCCCTTAAAGACAACATACGTCCCCACCTGAGAAACCTGGGTGTTGTCTTCGACCAGGACATTAACCTAGACAAACATGTCAAAACACTCACACGCACCTGCTTCTTTCACCTCAGAAACATTGCAAAACTACGCACCATCATATCTCACTCTGAACTAGAACTGTCCGTGCATGCTTTTATTTCCTCTAGGCTTGACTACTGCAACTCACTTTTCACCTGTCTCATCAAATCATCCACAGACAAACTACAAATGGTCCAAAATGCTGCAGCCAGGCTACTCACAAGGTCAAAAAAATCATGTCACATCACTCCCATTCTGGTATCCCTGCACTGGCTCCCGGTACACTATAGAATTCACTTCAAAGTCCTCACTTTCACTTTCAGAGCACTTCACGGTCAGGCCCCTATCTACATCACTGAACTCATCCATCCCTAAACCAACACCCGCTCACTCAGATCTGCCGATCAGCACCTCCTGGTGGTCCCCAGGTCCAGGCTGAAAACAAGGGGTGATCGAGCCTTCGAGGTGACAGCACCAAGGCTCTGGAACGCTCTCCCCCTGGACCTGCGAACTGCCCCATCTGAAAACTCTTTTAAAAAACAACTAAAAACACATTTGTTCAGACAGGCCTTTGGTCATACATAGGCACTTTTTCTTGTCCTCACTGTTCTATAGTTTTGTTTTAATTAGTGTCTCATGATTTTATCCAAATTCTTTTATTCTACTTTTTCTATCTGGTTTCACTGTTTTTAACTGCTGTTTGTTGTTGTTGTCATTTATTTCTGATTTAGTTTTATTGTGTTTTTAATTTTTATATTAAGCTGTAGTGTAAAGCACCCTGTGCATTCGTGCTGTGAAGGGTGCTATATAAATAAAGGTCATTCATTCATTTTATTTTCATCATATTATTTTTATTATATGCATACAGTACTTTATGTTTTGTCCATGTTGAGAGTGAATAACAGATATAGGCAGTGAGGTGCAATGTACCATATAGGCTTGCTCAAAGTGAGGTGGACAGCGTGTGGTGCTGAAATGGGAAACACAAGTCCATGAAATAAAACCACCAGTTCAGTAAGTCATTCAAGCTTTATCTTTACTCATGACTGACGGCACCACACATGCATGTGAACAGTAATGCAATTAAAAACAATGCAAAAACAATGCAATTAACTTTAAACAAAAAGAGTGCTTGAAGAAGCTTCTGAAATGACCGCTATAGGTATTTGAATTACGAGACATTCGGAAGTCCATTAACTCCATTTCCAGTGCAGCCTCATCTAACAAGGTTAACTATCATAATCGATCGTCCCACTATATTCCTTTATCCGTAATTGATCAGTCTCCCCAGTTAGTAGCTAGATTAATATATTTAGCGGAAGTGTCAATAATCGATCGCGGGGGATTCCCCAATCTGGATGCGTCAGCCCCAGTCTCCTCCGTAGACCAGACCGTCTCATTTAACAAGACGAGGCTTGTTTGGGATTCAATAAGTATAATAATAAGTAAGACAACGGATACGTTTAACGAATTCCATATAAATCGTTAGTTTTAACATTAAACATCTTTGAGTGCCAGTGACGTCATAACTCGTTTTATTAGCCTGAGTAACTGAGTGCCGATGACGACAAATATCGTTTTATTGTTTTATTAGCGATCTGAAATCATATTTTATCAACCGAGTCTCCCGTTGGTACAGCAGCCCCTACAGGAGCTCAGAATGGAAAAAAGCGCCCCCTATCGTCTATCCCTGTGTAACTGCAGGTCAGTCGCTTAGACTGACCTGGGATCTGTAGATATGGGGCGGAGCCAGCTGGTTCCTTGTGCTGGTAAGAAGTCTGATCAACATGGAAGTCATCGCAGGACGGGAATCAGCCTGGAATATATATTTACATCAGCCAATACCATAGCTGTCAACATTGGGATTTGAAAAAACATGCAGGTTTTAGCCCCGCCCTTCTCCTGGCCCCGCCCCCTCAGCCCGCCCCCTCCCACCCGGCCCCGCCCCCTCCCAATGGAGCTGCCTCGTCGCTGCCATCTGCTGGTCAAAACCGGTATTATTTTGTTTTCCTACTGTGTAGAGTGTAAATGCTATAAAAAATACAGTAAATTACCTTTTATCAAAATATTAACCATTAAATAAAGGTTGTAATCTGTAAATGCATTTGATTTTACTGTAATTTGACAGTATTTGGAAACCATAGATGCCAGACATTTAGTTTTCTTGCAGCTTTTTTTCTTACAGTCTACAGTCAGTGAATCCTAAATCTCCACTAGGCAACCACTTATCAGTCCAACAAGGACTGGGTGAACTAGTTGCTACATTAAATTAATCAGATACCTGGTTGAAAGTGAAATGCTGTGAACATCCCTGCATTAAGTGTAAGACAAATTCAGTATAAATTCAGTTTATGTAGTAGTAGCATTAACATGTTCATATTTATTGAAATCTTACAATTCATACATAAATGTTATGATGAATTGAAAATGGGGGAAGAAGTCCTTCTCTGGTCTGCATCCCCTTAACAATTGTGTATTGCACAATACTGTATTGTACCCATCTGTTAAAGTTAGCAATCAATCAATGTATTACCAGTGTCTTTATACCTTCATCACTGTAGGCTACATATTAATACGACAACTCAAGAAGAATCAAGAGGTTTATTTGTCACATACAGTGAAATGCAGGTGGTCACGCCCGCATTGATTGTGCAAAATGCTAAAAAATATAGGTAACAGGATATGCATGATAAAAAAAGACATGCCTTGTTCCTGAAAAAGCTATAAAAAATGCCTATGGTCATTAATTTAGCAGTGGGAATATCATTTTTGGAACAGTGTGTGTTGCCACAACAATGTGGAACGCCCTACCCAAAGCTGTAAAGGAATGTGAATCACTACCCACCTTCAAAAACACTCTCAAAGAACACCTATGGGAGACTGCAATTCAAAACTGGCCCCTACAAATGTCCTAACCCAGTTGTACAATAAAGACCAAGCATGGCTTTGTCAGTATTCCAATGTACCCAACCCCCCCCCCCCCCCCACCTCCAATGTACAGCCCCACCCAACCCCACCCCACCTACCCAACCTCCTCCAATGTACAGTTTCTATGTCAAATGTATGTCAGTATTCAAATGTACAGTGTGTGTCCCCCCTACCCAACCCCCCCCCCCCCCTCCCACCTCCAATGTACAGCCCCACCCCACCCCACCTACCCAACCTACTCCAATGCACAGTTTCTATGTCAAATGTACATACACTCTTTTTCTGGATTTTTTTTAGTATCACAAACAGTACTGTATTTGAAAATCTGGTATGTCATAAATGTATAGATGTAGCAGTACTGTCTATCTGTATGTCGTGTGTGTCATATGATGAATTGAAAATGGGGGACCCTGATGGAAACAAGACGAAAGTCTTTCTCAGGTCTGCATCCTCTTAACAATTGTATGTATTGAGCTGTACTGTACTGTACCCAGGGCAGCCTGGGAGAAATGCGAGGCCCTGTGCGAGATTTAAACGCGAGCAAAGATGAGCCCCTAAAAGGATATTCAACTTTTAATGGAAGAACAAAACAGAAGGAAAAGATAACTTCACAAAGGCAACATGAATATACATAGATCCAAAAGAACAAAGATCAACACTTAAATCCAAAGAGAAGAGGGTCTATACCAGAGAAAACAGCTAAACAGCATTCAGCTAAATAGGCTAGCCAGGTACTGACACCAGGCCACACACAGCTTTGGCCAACGGCCCAACGCTACCCAAGCTACACAAACGACCAAGACAATTCACACACAGCACATGTCGTATCTCCAAATGTTGTGAAGTAACATATGTTTTGCCTGGAAAAAAACATCGTTATTAACAAAACATTCGGGAGGGGAAGGAAGGAAGAGTGGGGTAATGTCATGACATCTTACCTGCACGAGGAACGCAGGGCGAAAGGCCGCAACACAGGTCTCCACGTTGACGAAAGGCCTCTCGCTGGCGGGACAAAAAGAAGCTATGGCCGGAGCCTTGTGATGGTGCAGGCCCGACTACATCTTCTGTCAAAGATGATGTCGTAGTCAGAGTGCCAGAACCCCCTGCTATTCTCACGGCTAATGTCAATGGTCGTAGCACAAGCTAACAGCTAACTCTAGGCTAACTGATAGCATCAAACTAACGTTCCCAGCCGAGCGCAGCCGGCAGCTAACGTCGTAGCTAAACAGCTAACTGGCTAACAGTTAGCTCAACCCGGCTATCGCTAACCATTAGCTAACGCAGAAGCAAGCTATGCGGCTACCACTGAAAAACTGTACAACATGAGAAAAGCAATACAGGTGCTGACACCAGGCCACACACCGTTAGCTACTAGTACTACAACAGCTAGTCGACCAGTTTGGCTCCAGAGAGAGAGAGAGAGAGATATCCACGGCGGGAATAGAACAGAGTGCATTAAAAACTCACCAAACGTCCAAGAGGATGGAGACAACCGCGTGGAGTTGACGAAGTTCATCTGCCGAACGACCATCCTCTTCATCTTGGCATAACAATGCTGCACGCGCTGTCTCTAGGTTAGCTAATGCTAGTTAGCCTTTAGCTAAGCTAGCTACTAGCCGACATCATCATGGCTATATCCCGACTGAACCACACTTAATATTATAACGTAGCTAAAGCTAACTAGCGGTCCCTGTCTTTAGCCGGGATGGCTAGCCTGACTGAACTGTCTAACATGCAACAACTTTCATCTTCAGTCCATCTGCCGAACGATGTCCTCTTCATCTTGGCTGGCATAACCTAGGCTCCAATGCTGCACGCGCGAAATAGTCAGACGCTAGTGATGGGTCGGTCATGAGCGACTCGTTCATAAGAGCCGATTCATTGCCGTGAGCGTGAGTCGAATCGCTTACGTCTGGCAATGAGTCGGTTCACGCCCCCCCCCCCCCCCCCCCCCGGCACGCACACAGACACACACAATGAACTCAACAGACGCTACCTTACCTGGCTGTAACCCCTCCCCTCATTGAAACCAATTCTGCTGCCTGCAGAGCCTCTGAGCCAGGAACGTGTCTAATGTGAAATATATAAGCATATAAGCTAAACTAGATTTTAGGCCTGTGATGAAAAAGGGCCTCGCGGGAAGGGGGGCCTCGCAAAAAGATTTAATAAATTTATTTATTTTTTTTTTTTTTGTGCGAGGCCCCCCTTCCCGCGAGGCCATGTGCGACCGCACTGCTTGCACACCCCCTGAGGCGGCCCTGACTGTACCCATTCTGCAATCTGTTAATAAACTTTTCAATCAATCAATCAATCAATCAATCTACAGAGAAAAATTAGATAGAAAAAAAGCCAATGCGATTTTGTGTTTTTCCTCAATATCTCTGCAATGCCTGCGAGTTACCAGTAACTGTATTTGTCATACCATGACAATTCACGACAACTTTTAAAACGGATCAATTTATATGTATAAATCGCTCTCCGTGGAGGAATGGCAGGAGGCGTGGAGCAAACGGCTGTTCACCAACCAACACATTTACACATTCCTGCATCACATACAGTAACTTTGTATTGTTTTATCCACAGAAGATTTGCAAACCTTTTGTTCCAGAGACAAAAGCCACAGAGTGGGCAATCAAGAGACACTGGCTAAGTTGATTTGACACCCTCGGTCCGCCTCGGTGCATCAGTCTACTCTCTCCCTTGAGCTCTGAGCTTTATCCGGTCGCGTCGCTGTTATTCTTCTTCGGGTCGCAACGGTCTGACTTCCTGTGATAACGGTCTAATCTACACTGCTGCCACCTGTCGTCACGGAGGAGAATTGCAGCCATTTTGTAAAAATTAATAAGTACAAAATACGTGCCAATCCGTGAACCGTGAACAGCGCGTGAAGAGGGTAAAAAAAACAGGAGAATCCCGGAAAAAAACGGTAGGGTTGACAGCTATGGCCAATACTCAATCAATAAGCGTGATCGATATTTGGAATGGCGATCAGGAATTGGAATGATCTTTTTGGAGAACATCTGATCTGAGGTAAGGAATCTATTTTACCAGTCTTGGGATAATCAGAGTTGTATTCGCTGAGATCTCAGCATTTGCCCTATGTGTGATGTGTCTGTCTGTGCGCGATCGCTGAGCTATAGCGTGCATACGTACACATATACTATCGATAATCTAGTGTTTATTTGAAAACGATTCATAAATAGGCAGAAAAATGACAACGTTTGTGTGTACTCTAGAATATTCCAGTAAATGTCTTTTTATCATGGAATCTTTATATTTTCCTTGAAAACGAGGGCTTTTCAAAATGCTATAAAAACGAAAATGAACCGATAAAAAAACAATCCGCTTCGACAATGTTGACTGGAAAACGAGTCATTGATAAGCGACGGGCAGATTAGACACAGCCATAATTTAAAACA
Source organism: Notolepis coatsorum (assembly GCF_963971535.1). Lineage (NCBI taxonomy): Eukaryota > Metazoa > Chordata > Actinopteri > Aulopiformes > Paralepididae > Notolepis > Notolepis coatsorum. The sequence continues at coordinate 87,724,671 of NC_140181.1, read as the reverse complement.
TAGATTAGACGTTTTTAAGCTAACATTGAAGTGGATGGTGGCATTCAACGGGTAAATCAAGGTTAAGCACTGGCTCTGAAAGTGTTAAACCGGTCCGTGGCCGTTAGATAGACGGTTGCGCGCGCGTAATATAGGATAGACCGATAGAGAGGCGCTTTATAATACAATGGAAAAAAGACAAAGGTATAATGTTCAGTGCATGTATATGTCGTTTACAGTTTATTATGCCACCTATGCAGCTCGTTTATTTTGACAGTTAAAAATGTTTCACTATCATTATATTAAATTAGCCATTGTTTTTGGTTCTGGCCTGCCATTCAATGGCTTGGGGAAAAATTGGCACGCCGCCAAACCTAATTGCCGACCCCTGCTCTACAGCATGCTATAAAACTCAGTCAACAAGCAGTGATGGAATACACAAAAACACAAAGGGAAGATTATCAAGGTTGCTTTAGAATGACCAGAATCAAACTGACTTTGGAATTATAGGTCGTGGAAAGTACTTCTAAAATACTACCAAATGTTTGCATTTTTGCATTTTAGGTTTGTATATTGTATATTTTGTATAGTGTTCGGACTTTTACTCTTTTACTGTATGAAGCACAATCTCAGGAGGGTCATACAGAACCAAGCATTTCACTGTAATGTGCATGTACCTTACTGCATGTGACAAATAAAAACAAAACTTGAACTACGAACTTGCAGTGTAAAGTAATAATAAAGATTAGACATGCAAACTAAAACAAAGGATGAGGATGATTATAATTCGAGAGGGATTCACTAAAAACTGTAGTAACGTAATGTGCAACGGGTGGTTGAGGCGTGAGGTCCGACAACATTGAGGTTCAGGGTTGAGGTACGGCTGGGCTTATACGTGAGATACCACGTTTTTAAGGAGTCGTCTTTTGAGAGACGAGAGACGCCGAGTTATTAAATTGATGGAGATGCAAAGAGACACATGAGAATAATAGGCTTATATCACAAGAAGTGAGCAGGAGAAGGGATAAAGAGAGAGAGAGCGGGAGGCCATATATAAATACATATAATGTGAAACACATTCTTCCCGTCTTGTCACCACTGACAAGACAATCCCCACATCTCCCCTGAAATATATATCCCATCTCTTCTCTTTCATGTTTTGATATTCCGATATTCTCTCTCTCCATCATTTATCTATCAGTATGGCATGCACTCTCTCTTCTCTCTCCCTTTCTCTCTCTCTGTCTATATCTCTCTACCTCTCTCTCTCTCTCTCTCTCTCTCTCTCTCTCCCCATGAGACAGAGAAGGACAGGGCGATGATGTCGGGCATTTTAGCATTCTTCTCCCATAAGTGAGGACACAGCAGTCCTTGGGCCCTGCGACCGCCGCCGGCGCGCGCAGGGTGGGGTGGGGGGGGCGGTCCCGTCCTTCAGCCAATATTCTCCTGTCAGCAGGGACCGACGACGTGCTCTCTGCTAAAGTCCCTGGGCAATGTCACACCAAGCCTCCAGTCTACTGCCGGCTTTCATCTGATGGAGCGACTATATAAGTTCCACATCTCAGAGAGCTGATCAGCTGATTTATGAAATAAATAAACGAGGGCACGAGTTGCGATGTGAGGGTTTAAGAACGAAGAAAAAACAACGGAACGTCTCTCCCCGGCGCAGCGCCACACCACCACACCGACATGCGATTCACAACGTGTAAATAAGACTGTTGAAAGGTGTAGGGCCTCACTTTTGACAGAGCTAGGCTAGCAGTTGTCCCCTGCTTCCAGTTTGTGCGGTAACCTCAGATAGCGTGCGAATCAGAGACACTATCAGGGTGATGGAGCACAGGCATTTGTAACGCTAAAGATGGCGGAACAAAAGCACTTGCTGCCTACAACAAACATATTCAGATACAATTATTAATAGTAGTACAATTATAATCTACTGCATTTTGAGGTGACATTTTTTAAAGTGGTTTAAAATGAATAACCTCTGCACCAAATGGTTGCCAAGGTAACTAAGGACTCTGTGGCAGAATCCACTGGATGGCGCATGTGTAGAGGGAGTCAGATTTTGTCAGTGTTGTTAGTTGTCAAGATGGCGATGGAGTGAGCAGACATCACTTGAGAGAGACTTTTTTTTTAAGATATGTTTTTTTAGGGCATCTCTCTCTCCATATCTCCCTATCTCTCTCCCTATCTCTCTCCCTATCTCTCTCCATATCTCCCTATATCACCCTAGCTCCCTATCTCTATCTCCCTCTCTCGTTCTCTCTCTCCCTCTCTTGTTCTCTCTCTCCCTCTCCTGTTTCCTCTTCATCTCCATGCCTATGGATAAAAGTGCTATATAAATGAACCATTTACCATCTTAAACATACACACCCATAGTACCCCTCATTCTCAAACAGCCACCCAGCAGGGAAAACCCACACACACTCCTTCATGACTTCTAGCCGTCCCACTCTGTCATTCCCCTCGGAGGGGAGCACTAACGTGTGGTCCTGCTTCTCCTCTGCTCTTACATAATGTCAATCTTACATAACAAATGACAGAGCATTAGCCCCATCTTATGTCTGTCCGTTCATTTTACGTCAGGACCGGTGGCACGTTCGAGAAGCCTCTTCCCATGTCTGTATGTGTGTGTGTGTGTGCGTGCGTGTGAATGTATTTATGCTTGTGTGTGTGTGTGTGTGTGTTTATGCATGCATGTGTCACGTGTGTGTGTGTGTGTGTGTGTGTGTGCGTGCGTGCGTGCGTGCGCGTGCGTGCGCGACATAGTGAGTTTCTGTGCTTACTAATTTTTCTAGTGAAACTTATGCCATGTGGCATGTTGCATTCCCCAGACATGCTACATTATGCAGGACGTAGGGATGCACATTCTCCTGAACCAGACACAGACCAGAGAGTAGGGATGCACATTCTCCTTAACCAGACACAGACCAGAGAGTAGGGATGCACATTCTCCTGAACCAGACACAGACCAGAGAGTAGGGATGCACATTCTCCTTAACCAGACACAGACCAGAGAGTAGGGATGCACATTCTCCTGAACCAGACACAGACCAGAGAGTAGGGATGCACATTCTCCTTAACCAGACACAGACCAGAGAGTAGGGATGCACATTCTCCTTAACCGGACACAGACCAGAGAGTAGGGATGCACATTCTCCTGAACCAGACACAGACCAGAGAGTAAGGATGCACATTCTCCTGAACCAGACACAGACCAGAGAGTTGGGACTAGGGATGAGCCAAAATTGGAATATGAATTTGGGGAGGCATGGATTTTTATGATATGTGCTCCATTGACGCAGCAATACACTCCACCTATCCAGCTACTGTACCTCTCACAGCCATCTTGTTCGGCCAACATCCTACATACTGCACCTGCTTAGATTACACAATCCTGTTGTAACTTGTATACAAGATGTACAAGCATACAAGATATTTGCTGTACAGTTTTGTGTGTAGAGCACTAGATTCATCATCTTATACTATGCATTTCACGTTCACATTTTCCTGGTTGATCAGCAGCTAGGGTGACCAGATGCAAAAAGTCCAAAAGTGGGACAACAGTAAGATTTTGGTGGGACAAAGTGGGACAACAGTAAGATTTTGGTGGGACAAAGTGGGACAGATAGATAATGTACATTTTTTTATTAGAATAACTGAGTCTGGCTAAATGACAGGAGCTAGTTTTATACCACAGTCGGCTGACCTGTATGAATGGGAGTGTTGTACTGTGTGATAGACACTTGTTATCTCAGCTGCAGTGACCTTGTCCGTCTGGCTATCATTGTTTGGTTTAAAAAGAAACGTATCCATAGATCTGGATGTTTCTTTTTGGTGAACCACTTTCAAGTGAGACTCACGTCCACTGTGGCGCTTCAAGTCGTATTCTCCTCCATGCGCAATTGAAAACGAACTATGACACAAAACACAGAAAGCCTGCTGCGGATTGCCTGCCATCTGCCTCACCCAGTCATGTGTCGTTTGCCAGTCTTGGTTGTAACTGCAGGTCCGTTTCTTTTTACTGCTTTCCATCTTGAACTAGTTCGCTTGTAATGTTGTTGTGTTTTTTTTGACCAATCAGATTTGCAATATGAGGTAGCGTCACAAGTTCAACTCTCACGAGCAGAGCAGTGCGCTAAATTACTATAACCAATCAGATCTGCGATATGAGGTAGCGTCACGACTCAGTCACGTCACAAGCAGGCAAGCAGCGCGCTAAAGTACTATAACCAATCAGAGCAATGTGTGTGGACAAGAGGCGGGTTGCTACGTTTACTGTCTGTAGGGAGGGGCTTTTAGACGCATGTTTTTTTTGGCTTCGAAAAGAGGGACATCCTCTCAATATGAGGGACGCGGGACATTTGGTCAAATGGTGGGACAGTACAACCAAAAGGGGGACGCCTGGTCACCCTATCAGCAGCTGACCAGAGGTGAAATGAACAATAACGAACGTTAAATACTTTATCTATAAACATGAGAATGTTCTAACAGCACCATATTGATGTAAGTAAGATATTTTCTGAAAGAAAATGTTTTGTTCATGCATACTGTAGATCGCTAGATTTATCAACTCCTAAGGGCTTTACATTATTCTAACGTTACCCAGACCAGCCGTCTCGTTTGGCCAACAGTCATCTTCATCTAAAATGATGTCCCACCCACTGCATTATCACACATTCATTCAGAGAGACAAAGGTGTGTGTGGCTGTGGCAGCTGTGTTTCTTTAAAAAAAAAAACACACACAACTTATACATCAAAATTAAGCCACCATGTTGATTTTAGCTTGTACACCAGCGTCTCCCTACTCTTCACCAGTGCCGTGGGACAGAGAGACACACTGCTGCCTATGCGAGTTGTGTTGTTGCGCTCAGTTTGAGTAACTACAGCCCGGTGTAACATGGACGGACCAGAGACATTGATACACACTGTATCAATGAAGGAGCTCATGAAGAGCAAGATTCAAGTCAAAATATTTCTGTCTGACGTGCAGAGAGTTTTATAAACATGCTCTTCATCAGAAGGCTCTAGGCAGGGCGATCCAGCAAGACATATTAATTCATCAAAGGATGCACTGCACTCTCCATGGTGCTGAAACCTTTGTCTCAGATTTACCAAATAATGTTTTGGGAGAGATAATAATAATAATATAATAATAAACTGTATTTGTATAGCAACTTTCATACAAGAATTGCAGCTCAGATCAAGAGCAATGCATAAAGTGCAGACATAAAATTAGGCATAAAATAAGCATAACATTTGCATAAAATAGACAAAGTCAAGATAAGACATAGAACATTAAATTACATCGTTTTTCACATTAGGATCTAACATCTTTTTTTTTTTAAACTTTATTTTTTAGCGTTTATCGCTTTCCTGGTCAAGCATGACCGACAGTTGTAGGGTGAAACGGGAGAGAGAGCAGGGGGAGACATTCGGCAAATGACGGCGAGTCCGGGAATCGAACTCGGAGTCAACCAGATCCGTGACGCAGCGCGTAGTTCCGCGACGCAGCGCGGTAACATGGTGTGCTACTGGAGCACCCGGATCTAACATCTTAATAGGCCTCTTTGTTTATGGTTTACTGATCAAATAGACATATCAAATCATGAAATGAGCAGATACACATAAAATAGACATATCAACCCAGTATTTTAGATGTTTACACAATAGGGTTGATAAGAAAAGGGTAAAAAAAAGAAAAGTGCTTCAGCACAGCAGTATTTCAGATGGTTAGTAGAGCCATAGGCTAACGTTAATGCACCCAGTAACAACTATGAAGACACAACTTATCAGCCTACAAGTGTGGCACGGTGGTGTAGTGGTTAACACCTCACAGCAAGAAGGTCCAGGGTTCGATTCCCGCTTGGGGACCAGGTTTCCGCATTGCCAGGTACCCAGGGGGGTTATCTCCCAGGCCTTTCTGTGTGGAGTTTGCATGTTCTCCCCGTGCTTGCAAGGGTTTCCCCCCCGATAAGATAAACCCAATGGAAAAACATGCACAACAACAGATCGCTAACGCTGCCGCGTCCTTGACGAAGTCGCGTCCTTGACGAAGTCGCGTCCTTGACGAAGACGGGCAGGAGCACTTGGATTGGTCCCCGGGCGCGGTACCTCGCCGATGCCCTGTCTGCTCCCGGCTGCCCTTGGGGGGAAGGACGACGGGATGGGTTAAGCGCAGAGCTCAATCGCATCGGCGACCCTGAGAAAAAAAAGACAATGCATGTGTGTGTGTGCCGCCCATTGCATGTCCCATGTCGTTGCATGCCGAATAAAGACACTCTAAAGAGGTCCTGCATTATTATATTATTAATTTATGTTCAGTGTTTCTGCTGCTCAGCCAGTTGGCCTGTTTATCGCACAATGATCATGGTTAATTAAGTCTCATGAGACATATCTGCCAAAACCTAAAGGTCCAACCATTAAAACCATCAACCACCAAACATAGAATAATTAAATCGGCTAGATTTATCATCACTACTGGGAAAAATTATAAATAGGCCAGTGATTTACAGCCATGATTGATGGAGCAGATAAGAATGGCTCTGTCAGGCAGTTCCAGTTACCGAGCCCCGCTGGTCAACAGGATTTCTACTGCGGTCTGCGGTCGCCTCCAGCCTACTATACTTCAATACATTAGCTCATCTAAAATAGTTATATTTAGATCAAATGGTTTATACATTATGTAACCATTATCTTTTAAGTATTCACTAGCCTTTACTGTCCCGCAAGAACAGCATGCATTTGGATCATATGGATTTGGTCATCCTACCCGCAAACTATACATCAAAATGAACCTCGGAACCTGACGTTTTTAGCTGTGTGTTAATTTTTTCCGCTTATTGAAAAGAAAAACAATGTTACACCTTGTATCTTAGTCAATATTTATCCATTTAAGATGTAAAGAGATTAAGAGAAGATAGTCCTTTATTGATCCCCTTGGTGAAATTAGGGCATCATAGCAGCATGGGAGAGTGTGGGGGGGGGGGGGAGAAGTACAGGTATGGGCAGGCAATAGAATAAAGACATAAATATAGGCAATATAATAAAATCTGAATATAGAAATATGAGAAAAATAAACTGTGTAAACAATACAATTTAATCTGAATCTAAACAAATATATAATAGTAATATGTTTCATGGAATTCTCAGCATCCACTAACACCCTACCAGTAAGCCTATTTCACGGCTTAAAAGTTCAAGTGACAGTTCAACCGTGTCTCTCACTCTCTCTTTCTCACCTCTCTCTCTCTCTCTCTCTCTCTCTCTCTCTCTCTCTCTCTCTCTCTCTCTCTCTCTCTCTCTCTCTCTCTCTCTCTCTCTCTCTCTCTCACCCACAAACCCACTGATTTATTCAACAGGCAGACTGCCAGCTGCCCAGATTGAGTTTTAATTACACCAGCGCCTCTTCTAACCTCATCAGAAGCCTGTGAAACACTGCATGTCTATAGGCACATCTAGATCGCTGGTTCAAGTCTATAGACACATCTAGACTGCTGGTTCAAGTCTAGACATAAGGAGAGAGATGATTACAATTAACTGGTACATTCAGGTCCAGAATTGTTGGAATTCCCTGACAAAGAAAAAGCTGTACAATTTAAGCAATACCATACTGGTAATGAGCAAATAGTTGTTTATTCAATTAATGTATGGAGCTGTTCCATCTTATTTCATTTGATACTAACTACTCAGTTCATACAGATTTCAAGTATGCAAATATCAATGATGAATATTGCATAAGGTTTATACAGTTAATCACCTTTTTGTTTTATATTCATGTTCAGAGAGGAGTAATAGTTAGATATTTGTATGTGTGATTTATATAGCAATTACATCAATGGTGTGCTTGTTTGTTTGGGGAGTTTGACATACAGTTAATGTACCACGTGAAGGTGCATGCTCAATGGACAGCACAAAAACTATTTGTGTAGGTGGAGACTAGAGCTACCACAGATAGTAATAAGTTATAAGAGTAAGTAATCCATACGATATATATCCTAATAGTTACCTTATTACCATACTTGGCTGAAAATAAACTTTGCTGCCTGTTGTGAATGTGTTTTTCCCTGTAGGCTAATACATAAGTAGGCATACATTTTTGCAGTTGAGCAAAAATTAGCAGTTGAGTAGGCCATATGTGTGTGCTGTGTTTTTAGGTCTTCCATCGAGGACCACCTTGGAAATAAGTGTTTTAATGAACGCTTTTAGGTGATATCCTCAGGAATACAAATTGGTCAAGATAATTTGTTTTTATGATGTGTTTTTAATTTCCAAATACAAATCTAATCAAATAAAAAAAGCAGTTTTTGCAGTTGAGCTACAGGTGTTGTATATTATACAGCCTTTTCATGCATCTTTATCAAGGGAACCCTTATCCTAATGATTTTTTAAATAATATTATGATGATACGATATGGACCTAGTAGTTGGGTCATCTGTGGCACTTCGTTTCTCAATGGATTTGTCATCTATGAGGGTTAATAAACAAATTTAGCAGGGTGTATTTAAAAAAAGGTCTGGGACAATTTGTGAGAGACCAAAATCCAAAATGGCTGCCGTGGAAGTTAACTTTTTAATGGTTTGACCTACAATGATGCACAATACATGGTACCAGCCCCCTCTCAGTCATGTACCAGCCCCCTCTCAGTCATGTACCAGCCAGCCCCCTCTCAGTCATGTACCAGCCTCCTCTCAGTCATGTATACCAGCCCCCTCTCAGTCATGTACCAGCCTCCTCTCAGTCATGTATACCAGCCCCCTCTCAGTCATGTATACCAGCCCCCTCTCAGTCATGTACCACAGCCCCCTCTCAGTCATGTATACCAGCCCCCTCTCAGTCATGTATACCAGCCCCCTCTCAGTCATGTACCAGTCCCCTCTCAGTCATGTACCACAGCCCCCTCTCATTCATGTACCACAGCCCCCCTCTCAGTCATGTACCAGCCCCCCTCTCAGTCATGTACCAGCCCCCTCTCAGTACTGTATACCAGCCCCCTCTCAGTCATGTGCCAGCCCCCTCTCAGTCATGTACCAGCCCCCTCTCAGTCATGGACCACAGCCCCCTCTCAATCATGTACCACAGCCCCCTCTCAGTCATGTACCACAGCCCCCTCTCAGACATGTACCACAGCCCCCTCTCAGTCATGTACCACAGCCCCATCTCAGTCATGTACCAGCCCCCCTCTCAGTCATGTACCTGCACGACTGGTGGGGGGTGCTTAAAACTCTCAAGAGTCGAGAATTCGCCGGCGCGATCCATGGGGAGCGGTCGGGGATTCACGTCCTATTTGTCAAGCTTTCAGCGGAAGGACACCATCTTTTCAGGCCTTATATGGAAGACCTACCACTACCACCCCACCAAGTATTACTCTGCAGGACTCAGAGGAACTATATAAACGGCCGCCGAAATGACGGGCACGTTTTTTGGTAGCTTTTCCCAGAGCGGCTAACATGAACACAGTTGACGTATTTATTTCGCAAATGCAGTGTTTTCAAATAGCCACATTGCTGTATTTAGTGTATTCATTAGTGGGTCATATTCGTATATGTAACATATTTCATTTTATCAACCTAGAATTGACGACAAGGTCTAGCTGCTGGACGCTAGCTCCCATGCTAGCGCCGATGCTAACAACACCAGCTGAGAGCCAGGGAGACCCAGGAAGAGCTACAGTACTTCTCTACCCAGGAAAAATGCTTCTAGAACGGCAGCAAGTATGGAGGAAGACATGGCTCTATGAAGAGAATGGGGTAAGTTTGAAGAACATTTTTAACACAAACATGAACGTTTTATAATTTCCATCACAATATGTAAACAAATTTATTATTATAATTTTTTTAATCTTATCTAGTTTCATTAATTAATTCATATATTTTGAACAATAGATGCTATTTCTAATCTGTCAGCGGTTCTATATTGCCAACAAGATTGTCTACTCATTACACATACATCTGATATGAGCAAGGAAAGTTTAATTTAATTATTTTTCTCTTCCAAGTTTAATTTCAACAAGTTGAAGTGCAACTACATATGAACCATAATAATAGAAATTTAGGCTTTAGGCTCATGTGTGAAACATGTCACCAGTGTTTTATGTCTAAGAAAAAACACATACGTTTAAGAGAGGGTCAAGACCTCGGTACAAGCTACATATACGAACACTCTAACCAAGTTGTGGACTCGATGCCATGTTTCCAATGTAACAGAATACACACAACCCCCTCAGATAAAACGGTCAAATGTACCATTACAAGAAGAACACAGTCTTCTTCATGATGAGGGAAGACAAGTCTTTCGACCGAGTGCTAGCCACAGGCCTTGCCAAGCACACATATATATAGCGACCAGAACGATTTATAAGAAAACTGTCCTACTCACTTAAACAACACACAACCTCACAGCTAGGTGAGGGTTTATACACCGCATCCCCAATATATAACAGTGAATAAAAACACAGTTTGTAACAAAAAAGAGTCCCCCACCAGGAGGGACCTTTTATTTAGTAACAAAATTATATGTTGGTGCGGGGAAGGGAACAGGGGTATATTTGGGCAGGTGGGTCACGGAATTCCCCCCGCCATAGAGTACGTCACTGGACGCGTTTCTATTGGTTGTGAGACTTCCGTGAGTTATTTTCAGGCTCCATGTTGTGGACCTCTGTTGTTGTCAAGATGGGTTATGCGGTGCATGTGAACTTAAAGAAAAGTTTTCTGTTCTGCGCTCTGTTGCATATGTCTTGAGCTTTTGGTCACGTAGCTCAATGTTACATATATCTTTTCAAATTGTTACTCACGTGGGAAGTCTCTCTGGGGGTTTCCCTGTCTCCTCTCTTTATACAGAGCAGTTTTGACAGGGGTGTTTTTTCCCTCAGTCGCATCATATGGGACCCATATCTGTGTCTCTTGGCCGGCTTCCTGCCGCTCTCCCAGGCAGCTTGGAGGGAACGTTATCTGGGTTCTTGTTAGACTTACCATTGATATGTTTTGGGTCTCGACCTGTACATAGTGCTGGCCCTGGGTGCTTCTGTGTGGAATCACGCATGGGCTTGCGCGCCTTGGTTGCTCATCATTGAAACAGCGTTTTCATGGGGCAACTGGGATGGAGTTTGTCTCTTCCGAGCGCCAGTGTACTAGGTTAGTCTCGATGAATTCTCGTTCATCTCTGGCGGGAGATAACGGAATAGATCAAAGCATTGGCGGAGGGGTCTCACGCTTTTGGGGTGGGCCACCGGGCGTGGTGCTTTTATGTTCTGACCGTCTTGGTGGCGCCCTCTGTGATGTTTTAGATCGACACCCGTACCTACCCCCCTCTTAGGACTGGGGATGGTGGCGTGATTAGGACACAGGACTGGTTCTGGTCGCGCCGGACCAGGTCAGTTAACCTGTTGTCCGCCGGGGCGCAGATCTGCTGTGCTGGTACCCTGAAGGACTTGTGCTTTTTCGGGGGGAAAATGCCTTGTTGGCCCGGGCGTTGCAGGGGTTGATGTTATGGAGGTGTTCGTGGTTATATCACTGCGTGTTATCCTTCACTATTGCTTGGTCCATATTGTGTTGTACCTTGTGCTGTGCTAAAGGAGCCTGGTCCTTCTCCATTTTTTTCCGCCCCTCTCTTCTCCTGCTTGGCGGGGCTGGGAGGGGGCTGTCGAGGTGGGTTTTGTACCCCTCTGGCATCCCTGTATACGTCCCGGTCCGCCAGGCCCAGGTCCGGACTCATTCTCGTCTACCTGTTGGCCTGGGTTAACCCCTTCTTGAGAACTGAAACACTTGTACTGCTGTATAGCCGGTGTATACCCGCAGTTGTATTTTGGAGTTTTTTCTTGGGGGGGTTATAGGAACAACCGCCTCCTGTTAGGTGGTGGTTGGTTTCCAGGTGTGTTGGTAGCGGAGTCGACTCTCGGGTTAGGCCGGGCTTGACCCCGTCTGCCTGCGAGTGTGCCCCCGCACCCTTCATGACGTCTGCCAATCGTATCAGCCTTCTCTGCCTCGGCTAGGGTGCCCCCCGTCCCGATAATGGGACGTTTGTCCCGCGTCCCGCTCCAACAGAACAATGTCCCACAATTCAAAGATTATGGTAAAAACAATAATAATAATTATTATTATTAAATATTTTTTTTAAATGTTGTTCATTTAATGCCTCGCTCCAATTAAGTGTGTCAGTGTCACTCGAGTGAGTCAGAAGAAACACTCACTTCTACCCCTGCGGAGCCAGCCGTGTATGTCTACCAGAGTGACAGCCAATGAAATGGGTGCATTTGTCACGCTGTCCAAGGTGCTGAACTGCTTTCTCGTGCAGCTCCATGTTGACGGCTTGAGTCCCGCTCGGGGCAAAAGCCTGCTGGCTGTCCGCCGACCCCTCTGCCGGTGAACACGCACCTCTACCCCCAAATTGCCGTATTTACTCGTCGACTTTAATAACCGGCACGGCTCAAATACTTGACATACCGGAAAGACAGTTGCGCTGTCTTTACACTGCTAATAATACTCCATGACTCCGGCGAGACGCGGACCTTGCACCGGCCCCGGGGGATGATGATGCGCCGCCACCGTGAGCCAGCGAGGGACCGAAGCTGTCCAGAAAACCGTGAGAGAAGCTCGCCACCTCGCCCGCCACTGCCCCCATAGACACCGGGTCGGTAGAGCCGGTCTAGGCTACAGAGTGGAGAGAGAGAGCCTCGCAGAGCCAGCCAGCCAGGGCACGTTTAATGCGTGAGGGGAAAGAAAAATAAAAAGTTAAACGCAGGCTGTGTGTTCTCATTAGATTAATAATAGACTAATTCTCTCAGATTCATAACAAAATCTGCTATATATAGCCTACCGTCGGCGTCGAATATGAAATAAAGGCATTTAAATAATAAATAAATTTCTTTCATTTTAATTAGCAATATATATATATTTTTTTAAATCATACATTTTTTTCCCTCACCTACGTGTCCCGCATTGTCCCGCAAAAGCAGTGCTGCTGTCCTGACACTGAACAATTTTGACCTGGTCACCCTAGCCTCGGTCCCTAGAGGGTCGGGTTTTTTTTGTGGAGGCTGCGACATGGTGCACAGCATACCGAACGCCCCTTCCGCCGGGGTGCTGTTTTCAGCAGACCCCTTAGGCGCCTGTCTAGTCCGCAGTGCTCCAGGCTCAGGTTGAGTCCTTTTGACCTGTTGCCTGGATTGAGGGATCAACATCTTTGGGGGTTGTCTCCCCGGTGCGCTGCCTGGTCCCGCTGTGGGGGTCTAGCCTTTTGAGGGCTTCAGGGCGGCGTGCTGTAGGGGGGAATGGCCTGCTCTTGGATGGGCCCTGTCCGATACGCTGGCGATGTGTGGGGTGGTGTCACTAGTGACCGCCTGGTGGGGTCTCGATGCTGCGGGGGGGTCCTGACCCTTCCTGGGGCTGGGTCCTCCTTCGCGCTCCGCCGCTACAGCCTTGCCACGGGGTTGGGTTCTTGACCTTGCCCCCGTGATATTAAGGATTGTAACAGGTTTTTTTCCCCCCCGTTCGTTCCCTAGTGGCATGTGGGTTGCGCACCTGTGTAGTCGTGGGTTCTTCTGTGGGAAGGTAAGTCCCACGATCTGCTCACCCTGTGCGTTGAGTTGCTAAACCCTCTTCGCACAGTCGGATCCGATTCCCTCCCGTCCTCCACTAGGGGGGTCCGGGGGCTCGGGTCCTCCCCGGTTCTGATGGTTGTGGGGGGCCTCAGCGGGTACATTTGTCGAGCTTCCGCTCTGCTCAGCTCCTGTGTTCCACTACGAGCAGAGCGTAAGCCAATACGATATATAACATTATCCTATAACCATAGTTATATGAGTATAGCGAGCGCTCTGCTCGGACTCACTGAGGACCCCGTGGTCTTCGCCTTCGGTGGTGAAAGACTTGGGAAGGAGCTGTTAGTATGGCCACATCCCCGCTTATGTAGAGGAGCGGATGGGGGTGTGGCCAGGTGGATGGGTGTGTACATTAGACTGGCTATGGGATATGTTACACTACGAGCAGAGCGCTCGCTATACTCATATAACTATGGTTATAGGATAACCGTATGTTCTGGCAATGTAGCAAATTGAAGCATTTCTGGAACAAGATTCACTTACTTACTAAATCTGTCATGGAGCTGGAATTTGAGTTATCACCATGTGTCTATCTATTAAATAATATAACAAACTGCCACTTAGACCAAAAGAAATGCAGAGTGTTGGTATACATAACATATTTCGCAAAAAAATGTATACTTCTTCTATGGAAAAATGAAATTTCACCAACATTCAATATGTTCACAGAACAAATATCTCAGTTTCTTCCCTTATAAAAGATAATGCTTGAAAAGCACAACCTTGGTCACTTATTTCAAGAACTTTGGAATCCACTCTATACTCAACTGGAAATTCATAATATAGTCCTATAAATGTGTCATATCTAATATAACAGACATGGAGTTTTAGCAGATTAGATAAGTGTAAGTGCCTGGTTGCCTGCGCGTGGCTGTCAAACCCAGCCCCCACGGGGTCGGGTCCGGAAACGGGAGCTGAACACGCAGCGGCCTGGACCCTTCCCTGTCGGAGTGGCCATCGATAAGCGGGTGTGAGCAACTGGGTGCTATAAACTGTCACTGTTTACAATACCGACATTTGCACTTTGATTTCTTATTACTTATTTACTTACGATTTATTTATTGTCTTTTTCTTTTATTATTATAATTTTGTGTTGTTTGTTTGTTTGTTTATTTGTGTGTGTGTGTGTGTGCGTGTGTACCTGTGTGTGTATCAGTGGAGGTTATTGCATGACAACTAGTGAGGCAGTACTTCACTAGTAATATACAGGAAAAAAAAGAAAAAAAATATTATTATTAATATACATATATATGTATATATATTTTTTTTTTAATTATTATTTAAAAAATATTTAGAAATGTTTTCCTCTGTGAAAAAAACAATGCCAGTGATTTTTTTATTTTCTTTTTAAATGTCCAAGTGACAGCTCTGAGCTCTCTGACCTGGCCTGATCCCATAACAGTAACACATAATGGCCAGCTGTCAATCAGTCACTGCAAAAAGATTGCACGGGTTGGGCTTAAGAATATAATTATCCAATCAAAATAGGGTATTTGAGTTTAAAAAAAGGCCGGTAGTGAGGTTAGGCGCACTTGATTGATTGGCGTTCACGCCGTGCCACATTGTGTTGACAAACTTAAGATCCAATCAGAGATTGGCGCCAGCTAATGAGACGGCTAGAGCGGAAGCGTCAACACGACTCTTTGTACAGGAATAGGAGGTAGTATAAGGAGTTTGGGGGAGGATTCGCGAAACATGTGGCCAGGGAGAACCGGGAGTTGCATTGAAACCTACCAAGATAGACCCCACGACCAAGGTTATCGGACTACCAGGTCAGACGGGCCGACTTAGTCTCGCTCTGAGTGGGCTGGCTGGGGACGACGAATGGAGACCATTTTCATCAGAAAATATCGAAGGATGGATTTAATTTACAAGTGATCAGATGGGAGGGAGTCTATTTACGAGGGACACTATTTCCTCGTAAGAAGTAAGTCGTCAATGGTGAGTGAAATAAATTTTTTTATATTTAGTAGCTGTGTGGGGCGTGCCTGTGTTGATTATGAATTAATTGGCCCGCTGTGGCCTTGCGTGTGTAATGCAGGACATCTTTAGGGGGTCTTTATTCGGCATGCAACGAACTGGACATGCAATTGGAGCAGCACACACACACCGGGATACACACACACACACACACACACACACACACACACACACACACACACACACACACACACACACACACACACACACATGCATTGTCTTTCCTCAGTCGCTGATGCGACGCGCGGCGCACGTGAGTGTGTGTTGGCGACGCGCGCCATGGTTATTGATATTGAGTTGGAGCCTGTGTTGATTATGAATTAATTGGCTGTGGGTCCGCTGTGGCCTGGCCTCTGTGTGTGCGTGTGTGTGTGTGTGTGTGTGTGCACGCGCGTGTGTGTGTCGTTAATTTCCTATAGTGCTGAGTGATGTGAATGTAATGTCCTAACCCAACCCCCTCCAATGTACAGTAAATTACCTAACCCAAGAATACACGAGACCCTCTTCTACCAAGTATGGTTTCGTCGATATTCCAATGTACAGTTTTGCTTGTACAGTTGTACAGTTTCCCCCACCCCGCCTACCCATATAATTTCCTTTGTTGTGAGGGACCAGATTGGGAGACAGTAAGATATTGGTGAAAGAAAAATTGCATGTAGATATGTGTTTGAAACAGTGAGGGTGAGAAATAGTCTGATGATCTGGCTGTAAACAAATAGTTTTTGATTTGCCTTCTTGACTAAGCTATTCAAATCAAATCAAATTTATTTGTAACGCCCGACAAGACACGTTAACAGGGACGTGCACAGGACTTTAGAGGGGCAGGTTCTCAAAGGCTGAAAAGGGCACTACACTTGTGTGTATATATTAACCGAGCGCGCGTAGCGCGCGAGCATGATTTTTAAGGGCCCTTTTCGGGCGGGGGCCCCCTTTTTATGCTTTTTGGGGGGTTTTGGTGATCAAATATTGAATATTGAACTATAATAATCAGTGCAGGAGCTCACTTATCCTTGAAAGACACTTTTATCACTGACTTAAAAGGCCCATACATCTACATAAATGTTCAGGGGGAATAAGTGCTTACCCTACAGACCCCAAGAAGTGCTGTATATTCTGTATTGTTTAATATAAATGCATTTTTTATTCCAATCCCGATTTGTATTTGAGATTCCCAAATCCCATCGGACTTGACTTCTTCGTGTCCCTCAATGAGTGTAATACCAGCATTCAACTGTATGCGCCACAGCGGTTTCTATCATCATCATCATCACCACCCACGCTATGCATAAAATATATAGGTCCGCGGAGAGGCACGCTGAGGAGGCCGTGCAAACTGCAATGGAATATGGAGCATCTCTTTCTCTTTACCTAATATTTTGATTCTATCCTGAAATCTTTCAGTTGGAAGGGCAGTCTATATGCGTAACGAACGGGGGGGGTTTCAAAAAGGGCACTTTTTTGATGTGGCTCAAAAAGGCAGGTGCTCAAGCACCCCTTGGCCTCTATGTGTGCACGTGCCTGCACGTTAATGTCCCCATGGGCCGGACACGTCTTCTTTAAACAAGTCAAGAAGAAACATAACAATAAGTCAAGAACAAAACAAGAACACCATAAGGTCCAACAAATTTAAAATAAATGCAAATAAATTAATGAAAAACTCACTAAAACCTAACAATAGGGAAAAATGCACCACAGGCAATGTGGAGGAGAGAAACCTTAGCAGGGCCATTCAAGGGGGATTGATTGATTGATTGATTGATTGATTGATTGAAAAGTTTATTAACAGATTGCAGAATGGGTACAGTACAGTACAGCTCAATACATACAATTGTTAAGGGGATGCAGACCAGAGAAAAACTTTCGTCTTTTCAATTCATCATAACATATACGACACAGACAACATACAGATAGACAGTACTGCTACATCTATACATTTATGACATACCAGATTTGCAAATACAGTACTGTTTGTGATACAAAAAGTGTCCAGAAAAAGAGTGTATATACATTTGACGTAGAAACTGTACATTGGAAAAGATTGGGTAGGTGGGGTGGGGTTGGGTGGGTGGGAGGGGGGGGGGGCTGTACATTGGAGGTGGGGGGGGGGGGTGGGTAGGGGGTGGGTGGGGGACACTGTACACTGTACATTGGAATACTGACAAAGCCATACTTGGTCATTTACTGTACAGCTGAGTTAGGACATTTGTAGGGGCGAGTTTCGAATTGCAGTCTCCCATAGGTGTTCTTTGAGAGTGTTTTTGAAAGTGGGTAGTGATTCACATTCCTTTACAGCTTTGGGTAGGGCGTTCCACATTGATGTGGCATAATTGCGAAACGTGTTTAGTCCCTTGTTTGAGCCGAATCTGGGTTTAACATGATTTGTGGAGCTCCCTCTGGTATTGTGATTGTGGTATTCACTGACCTTTGGGAAGTATTTTGACATGTACATGGGTACCTTGGTCGTGTAGTGTATCTTGTAGACCAGGCCCATTGCAAGTTGCTGTACTCTGTCGTCTACTCTAAGCTATCCTAGGTTGTCAAAGTGGGCAGGGGTGAGGTGGGTTCTCGGAGTCAGGTCAAGCAGTAGTCTGACTAGTTTGTTTTGAGATGTTTGTAATTTGGTTTTTAGTGCCTTTGAGGTGCTTTGGTACCATGAGGTGCAAGCATAGTCGTAGTACCCTTGAATGAGTGCTCCTGCCAGAGTCTTCAGGGTATTCTTGTTTACCAGAGAGGAGATCCGGTACAAGAATCGAGTTCGTTGGTTGACTTTTTTTATTACATTGGATGCCATTTTGTCACAGGAAAGATTAGCCTCTAGGATGGAACCCAGGTAGGTAATTTC
The DNA here is from genome assembly GCF_963971535.1 of Notolepis coatsorum. Lineage (NCBI taxonomy): Eukaryota > Metazoa > Chordata > Actinopteri > Aulopiformes > Paralepididae > Notolepis > Notolepis coatsorum. Next base: position 87,706,275 of record NC_140181.1, on the reverse strand, counting down.
ATCTTTCCTTGTGACAATATTGTCACCCACTTTAACTGAGAAGCCGTCTGTCTTGCTGAGTTTGTTATTTGAACCGAAGAGAATGGACTCTGTTTTGCCCATGTGTAATGATAGTTTGTTGTCGGCGAGCCATATGCAGATTTTGCCTAGTTCCGAGCTGAGGGTTTTTTCAACCTGTAACTTGTTCTTGTCAGAGACCAGCAGGGCTGAGTCGTCCGCAAACAGGAACAAGTTGCAGTCACAAGCTGACGACATGTCATTTGCATAAATTAGGAACAGTAGCGGTCCTAGTATGCTTCCTTGTGGAACACCACAGCTCACTGGGAGGGGGGGGGGGGGGTAGGGTACCGTTTACCTCCACCATCTGTTCTCTCCCCTCCAGGTAGGATTGTATTCAGCTCACTGATAGACTATCAAAAAAACCAATTGCTTTTAGCTTGTCAATCAGAATGGTGTGATTGACAGTGTCGAAGGCCTTTTGTAGGTCCAGCATGACCATGTCGCAGAAGGGGATCTCCCTTCTTAGATGTCGGTGAGGGTAGTGTTGCAGACTGACAGTTGGTAAGCATGCACTCATGTGTGTAGTGAAACACAGATGAGTGCATGCAATAGCAACTGAACATTTTGAAAAATTAAAGATAGAGCTGATAGCGATAGCAACTGAACATTTTGAAAGATTAAAGATAGAGCTGTTGATGTGTTGATGTGATGTTTGTAAGTGAGTGTCAAGAGTTACTCCAAGGTATTTTACTAGTGCCTGTTGTCTTTAACTGTAGTGTCTGTCTGCTGTCTTCATAATAAAAAAAAAAAAAAAAAGCTCAGAGCGTTTTCCTGGGTCTCGCGACTGCCGCGACTCCGCCACTTTCTCGATGTTGATTGGTCGGTCGAAAAAAGTGACCTTGATGAGCGCGCTCCTCTCCGAAAGTTTAACTAGCTTAGTAGGGAGCACTCCGCCCAAAAACGCGAGGCACGGCGCTGGGAAAAGGAGCGGGCCGGTCGCGTCTGTAGCATAGAAATTAATGACAAACAGGAGCTGACAACTCATAAAACGCCCCCGGTCGACACAGGCCCTATTAGGCCGTATGAGCAGAGTCATAGAATATGACTCTGGGTATGAGTAACGTTACAGAACCACACATAGTCCACACTACACAGGTCTGCAGGCATGATGAAGACACACATATTAAAATACACATGCTCAGATTAACCCCTCTGATCCAACACTAAAATTCACACACAACAGTCCTATTTACACATAAACACACGGATGAACCAATACCGAACAACAAGTCCACGACCAAACACATCGAGTCTAACATTATTATAGTAGTGGGCAAATGCAACATTATCGCCACCGACCTGATGTTGAAGATCTGCCCAATTCTCAAAAACTCCATTCTTTGTAAAACCAAAATTGGTTAGAAGGCTTACTTCTTTGATATTTCGTTTAACTTTCGACATTACGGTTTTTTGATGAAGTTTGATTTATGCCTGCAGGCTGCAGCGCCGCCACGCTCCGAATGGTAAACGCAAGAATAGCATGTTGCCATCTATTACGAGTAGGGTATATCTGCAGTGCCGATATAGGGTATATCTGCAGTGCAGTTATATCTCGTATATGGCTATCGCGTCCCGCTCTAGCCTTATGAGATATCCCTTATCTCCTAGTACCTACTGTACTCCAATACGAACAACTTAATGCACCCATACCTGATCGGGCCCCGCCCCTATGGAGGCGTAGCCTATATAACCATGACTATGGTCACCAAACACTCTTCCTCTATTTTCGTTCCATCATATCGGCTGCGTGCACCGTATGTAACTAGTAGGATGAAAATATCCGAGAAGATTCATAATGTTGAAAGCTTACCGGAGGATTGCTTTTCCCTGGCTTCTTCGGAGCTTGTTTCAGCGACACATGAGACCTCGGCTGATGACGGCAGACCGTGGGGCAGCGTGCAAGGTTTGACTAGCAAGTCGGCTTGTACAAAGGTGAGGTCAGTGTCAGTAGGCATCAATGTCGGTGTTGGTAATGCTGTGGAGTATGTTTCGGCGCCAGGGCCGGGACGGCTTGGCGATCGTTCCACTGCAGTGGACGGTTTCCTGGCAATCCTGGAGCATGCTGTTAACGCTAATGCTGCTACTGCTACTTCTGCTAATGCTGATGTTGACGCTGGAATGTCTAATAATCCCCGCCGCAGGATATTGCTTTTCCCTCCTCTTACCAGCTTCATTGATGAAGGTCAGTCGGTGGTGGATGTGGGGGGTTTCGCTGAGTCCTATTTACCTTTTTTGCAGGTAAAGGGGCTAACAACAGGGTGCAGGCCGGGGGTACCGTGGCTAAGCAGCCAGGTAGCTTTTTTCCTGTGCCCAGGCGGGGATGAACGACGTTCCGCCCGGCCGATGCTTGATAGCGAATCGGCTCGGAGGGTGGCAGTATGGTCGGATGAGTTGTATACTGCTACAGGATGGTATTTAGCGGCGGCCAGTGTTATGGCTCAGCTGGCTAGTTTCCTATCCACAGTGGCGTCGGGTAGTAGGACTTTGGGTCCAGCCGGCATTGTAAACATGGTTCATGTTTGTGGTGTTATGGAGATCTTGACTCAGTCGCAAGCTATAACTGCAGGGAGGATTAGGATGCTATCAACTTTGATTGTTAGGCATGTTTGGTTGGAGCAATCTCCTCTTGGGGAAGAGGATAGGTTTTCTCTCCTCACGACTCCTTTTTCCACAGATAGTCTTTTTGGGCGTTCTGTGGAGGCGCAGGCGGTTGTTGATCTGGGTCATACACCGCCTCACGCTGTGCAGCCAGAGGTGGGAGCACGGTCTCGTCAACGACTGTGGCGAGATCCTCGACAGGCGGCCGTGTTTCCCCCGCCAGTGGTGCCCTGGTTGGAGAGTCAACAGGGTACCGCGAGGCCGACAGCCTTGGCGGCCGAGGGATCGGCCATTTTGGGTGAATTCGAGTTTGGTAAAACAAGCCGTCGTCATTTTGCCGCGAGCAGCCCGCTCCCCGTTCAATCCTCTCTCTGTTACTCACGGAAGCGGGGCTCTGATCGTTCTCCTTTGGCTGCGGGCCGCGAACCTTCATTGAAGCGCATGCGGCCCCATTCTTCACTTCTCATGGGGACAGGGGCTGACACCCAGTTGATGGCTGAGCCTGGGTATGTCTGTGAGAATGTTCCGTCACGTGGTTCCTACACCACAGGTTGTGGGTGGGAGGAACCTGGTGTTACAGCTGTCACTAGCTACAGTGGTCGGCTGGGGGACTCGTTGCCTCTTCTGTTGAATGCTCAGTAGGGGTTACCCCGGCTTCGCCTTCGCCAGGCGGGGTATCGCGCTGTTGCCTCCCACTCCCATCACAGCGGCAGTGGTCTGCAAAGGAGAGGCGAGCGTGATTTGGGTGGTAGCAATATCACTGCAGGGCTTCGGCGTGTAGGAGCCCATGGGGTCCTCATGCCTTGCGTGTCTAGCTGCGGAACAGCTCCTCAGCATGCGCTAGAGGGGTGTTCAGGGGGGGGGTGTGTGTCAACAAGTTTGATGACAGCTTCTCCCGTATCAAACCGGTCCTTTCTGTCGGGGTCCCCCCTTGGGTGCGTCGCACAGCGGGAGGGACCGGGCCAACTATCTACTGTTCCTTGCAGCCCAGCGTCAGTTGACGGCGGGTGCGCTGTGGGATTATGTTCACATATGGCGACAGGAATGCCGTCTGAATCGGTGGATGGAGGGAACATTGGAGGGGGGGCTTGTTTTGCAGTTCGCACAACCCCATCCTCCGTTCTCAGGTTTGGTGCCGACCCTATTGTTAGGGTCAGACGCAGTGACAGCCCTGGCCGACGAGATCCAATCTCTGTTGGCGAAGCAGGCCGTCGTTGTGGTCCCGAGAGAGGACGCATGTGTCTGGTACCCAAGAAAACAGGGGGGGTCAGACCTATACTGGATCTGTCCGCGTTCAATCGGTTGATTGTAGCGAGACCATTCAGAATGTTGACCGTCAAACTCCTTCTGCTTGCTGTCAGGAGGGGAGACTGGTTCACCTCCATAGACCTGAAGGATGCGTATTTTCACATCCCCATTTACCCTCCTCACAGGAAATTCCTACGGTTCCTGTTTCAGGGCGTAGCGTACGAGTACCAGAGGATGCCGTTCGGTTATTCTCTGGCTCCCCGCACATTCACCAAGTGCGTGGCGACTGCTCTGGAGCCCTTACATCGTCGGGGGGTACGAGTTCTGTTCTATCTCGACGACATTCTACTCCTCAGTCGTTCGGAGGAGGTTGCCAGGTCTCATACTCGGCTGGTGGTGGAATTCCTCACCAGCCTGGGTTTTGCTGTGAATTGGAAGAGGAGTACCCCTCTTCCCAGTCAACAGGTGGAGTACTTGGGCTTGACATTGAGGTTGAGGCCCATGATTGCAACCGTCTCGGAGCGGCGTCGGGGGGTTCTCCGTCACGCGCTCGGGGGTTTCCGTCTGGGAGGGACGGTTAGGGCGCTGCAAGTGATGCGTCTGCTGGGCATTATGTCATCTGCTCACACGGTGGTTCCTCTTGGCCTCCTCTTCATGAGGAGGATACAGAGGTGGTTTCTCTCTTTGAGAATAGATCCGGTGAGGGACAAATGGAAACGGTTGACAGTTCCTTTGTCGATATGGGGAGATCTCGCCCACTGGAGGAGGCTGGGTATCCTCGCCATTGGGGTCCCCATAGGCAGCAGGGGCTCACACGTCACGGTCTTCACCGACGCCTCTCTCACGGGTTGGGGAGGGAAGTGTCGGACCCATGCAGTGGGGGGCAGCTGGACAGGTCATGCTGGCCCGGCTACCCTGCATATCAATGTGTTGGAGTTGAAGGCGGTCCTCCTGGTCCTCAAACGGTTCGACCACCTGGTGGTAGGCGAACACGTTTTGGTCAGGACGGACAGTATGACGGCGGCGGCGTATATCAACAGGCAGGGTGGGACTCATTCCATCCACCTGCTCCGGGCGGCGGCCGAACTGTTGCTATGGGCATCCCGCAGGCTGCGCAGTCTGAGGGCGCTCCACGTTCCTGGTACAGAGAATATGGCGGCGGATATGATGTCTCGGGGCGGTCCTCGTTACGACGAGTGGGAACTCCGCCCCGACATAGTCAGACAGATCTGGGATCGGTTCGGGGAGGCCTCGGTAGATCTGTTTGCGTGCCGACGCTCTCACAAGTGCCCCTTGTGGTTCTCGCTCAGTCGAGCAGATCATCCCCCCTTGGGGGTGGATGCCTTCTCGACCTTTCCATGGCCGCCCGGTCTTCTGTACGCCTTTCCTCCTGTACAGCTGTTGAGTCAGCTGTTGGAGCGGATACGGAGGGAGCGCAGGACGGTGATCCTGGTCGCGCCGGACCGGGGCACGGCAGTGTGGTTCCCGGTCTTGATCCAGCTTCTGGTCGCTCCTCCTTGGGTCATTCCGTGGTCAGCGACGGCCCTCTCACAGCACGACGGGTCACTGTTCCAGTTTCCGGTGTTGGGCCAACGCCTGTTGGTGTGGCTGGTGGGAGGGTGAGTCTGGAGAGGATGGACCCCTCGGTGGTTGATACCATCCGGTGTGCGCATGCTCCCTCCACTGTCGCGGTTTACGCGGGCAGATGGCATGCGTTCCAAGAGTGGTGTAAGGGGGGGGGCTGGGACCCAGTCTCCTGCACCCTGGATGCTGTCCTGAGTTATCTCCAGTCTCTTCTTGATAGACTGTCGGCTTCGACGGTGAGGGTATATGCGGCAGCTATATCCTCCTATCATGAGGGTATTGAGGGGACTGTTTTGTTCAGCCACACTCTTGTGAAGCGTTTCCTGCTTAGCGCTCGACGCGTTAAGCCGGTGCAACGCTCCTTGGCTCCGACTTGGGATCTTCAATTGGTCCTCGGTCGGTTGTCCTTGGCCCCGTTTGAGCCGCTCGAGCAGGCGCCGTTGGGACAGCTATCTTTCAAGACCGCGTTCCTACTGGCTGTCACTTCCGCTAAACGCGTAGGTGAGCTCTGTGCTCTCTCGGTACGTCCAGAGTGCCTGTCTTTTCGGGCCGATTGCGGTGCCACTCTGCGACCTAATCCTGCTTTCGTGCCTAAAAATATCCGGAGTTCCTTCCGCTCCCGGGATATTGTGGTTCAGGCGTTTCGTCCTCCTCCTCACGCCAGTGAGTTGGATGCGGCCCTTCACCTGTCATGTCCAGTCTGTGCTTTGGGAATTTACCTCAGCCGTACTCAGGACCTCAGGGTTACCGATCAGCTTTTTGTCTGTTACGGTGGGTCTCGTGCTGGTAAGGCACTGTCGAAACAGCGCCTGTCCCATTGGTTGTGCGAGGGCATTGCCCTCTGCTACACGTTGGCTGGGCAGGATCCCCCTGGGGGCGTCAGGACCCACTCCACTCGTGGGGTGGCTGCCTCTGCCGCTCTCCTGGGTGGGGCCTCGGTGGAGGACATCTGTGCTGCAGCTTCATGGTCCTCCCCGGGCCCCTTTGAAAGGTTTTACCTCATGGACATGACCGGGGGTTCTGTCTCCCAGGCGGTTCTGGGGTCTGTGGCCTTTCCTGCTTCCCGTCCTTTGGTAGGGTAGCAGGAGTGTGTGGGTATGGGCCACAGTGTGTTGAGTCACTCGTGGTTCCGCCTGTGCGGTGTGTTCAAGGGGTTCTAGTTCCCTCTTGTTCGCATTCAGGTGGAGTTGACTGCGCCCCCCCTTCATTAGGAAGGATGGGGTGACGGGGCTCCCCGCACCCCTTGATGTGGGCTTACGGGTCCTCAGGGGGTACATCTGTCGGGTCTCGCGTCCGCTCTAACCCATATCTCATAATGCTAGAGCGGGACGCGATAGCCATATACGAGATATAACGATAGGTTATGTATATAACCTAGTTATATTAGTATTGGCTGAGCGTCCCGCTCTACGCGGCCCTGAGTTCCCTTTTGAGGGATCTTTTGCTGGAACGAGATTTGGCGAGGAAGAGTGTTTGGTGACCATAGTCATGGTTATATAGGCTACGCCTCCATAGGGGCGGGGCCCGATCAGGTATGGGTGCATTAAGTTGTTCGTATTGGAGTACAGTAGGTACTAGGAGATAAGGGATATCTCATAAGGCTAGAGCGGGACGCTCAGCCAATACTAATATAACTAGGTTATATACATAACCTATCGATTTATGCTATTGTCTATTACAGTGAATTAGTGGGCAAATCATTAATCTTACATCAAAATAGCCTAATTTTATTATCATACACGATGATGATACAGAAAATTACAGAAAAATTTAAAATGCATGGCAAAAATAGCATTTATTTTCAGTAATTTAGAGACCCCCCAAAAATTCACAAATCATGTTTTCAGTAGAGCTGATGTCTGATCTAGCGGAGCCATGGCTCACCGAGCTCCCCCATGATTCGCACCCTGGTATTTAACTATATAATCTCTCTATAGACCAATAACATATAAGCCAGGTATTAACTATATAATGCCTTTATCTATACAGTATAGACCCATAGACCCACTCCCCTCTGCTCACCAACAACGAGGCAGTGGAGAGGGTCACAGAGTTCAAGTTCCTGGGTCTCAGTGTGAGTCCTGTCCTGGAGGCGTCTATGCTAAATACAACGCAGTTCGGTTTCCGGGTTCCTCTGATTGGCCACTAAGCCCACGTGACCGCGCGCTAGCACCGCCCCCCTTATCGCCCGCTGCCGCGCTGTGAAGCGGAAGAGCCAGCGAGGCGACGCGAGGCGGTGGTTTCAGCAGCAGCAGCCGTCTTCTTCCGAGGCGGCTCATAAATGTCGATATGAATTGAAAATGGGGGACCCTGATGTAAACAAGACGAAAGTCTTTCTCTGGTCTGCATCCCCTTAACAATTGTGTGTATTATGTTATGCTAATTATGCTAATGTTTTGTGTAATTGTTATACTCATTGAGGACCATTACATTTGTAGTATTAATCGTAGAATCATATCACATCAGTACCTTCAATAAAGAGTACATCTGACTACTTTACTGAATTAACAATTACTGTGAATATCTCCAAACCACGCTCACAAACATTGAGTAACAATACCTTGGATGATGTAACTGGTATGGATATTAGTCGCGCTACTGGAGAAAAAGACGCTGGTGTCTGGTACCCTTGACAGTGTAGTATATTTTTTATTGGTTATTAGACATTATAGCATAATCATACTGGCTAGTCTGAAACCAGACAATAATGTGGATTTAGCCATCTGCCCCAAACGGCTGGAAACCAACGCTTACTCATCAAACATGTTCCCCAGAGAGAGAGAGCCCCCACCTGAAGGCCAAAACCAGTTGATTAGAGTGTGACTGAATGACCTTTTGTTTCTAGACTGACAGAAACACACACACACTGATGAATGACACACCCCCTCACCCATTAGAATTTCACGCAGACAGAGACCAAACCAGTTTACCCAGGTAGTGATAAGCAAATCACATCACAGCATTTAGATTCGGTTGAAACACATATAAGCCACACATCTTGACATTAGAGGACACACGACAGAACCAAACTGGCTGTGTCACTGAGAGATTCTTTTGCATCCTGTGATGATATTGCCGTATTCTACGCTGGTGCCCTGCTGAATAAATCGACTGAGAACCTGAAGCCATTGACTTTGAACTTGTATCCAGTGTCTACTTTCTTGCCCTGAAATAGATCATTCCATAATTGTAGTTTACAAAGTCACAGCTGATTTGTAACCTCATTAATGGTGCCGAAAACCCAGGGACGATAAACCAGAATTAGGACCGAACCAACAAAAAGAAACAAACAACTTTTGGACCTCGCCAGCAGAACTCTTCAAAACAACTAAGGAGGACATCGCTATTCTCTTCAAACACAGAGTTTCCTTTCTTCAAAAGCTGAAGGTGAGTAAAACTGCAACATGTTGACAAAATGTGAAATTGTGTACCACTGCCAGAAGGAGAGAATGACTGACTCAGAGAGAAAAGTAACATGTTGGCAAGACACAACAGAGTTTACGGAGAATCACAGAATTAAAATAATCAATCTTTTAAGTCTCATTGTCAGGCGAATTGCCAAATAGTAGGAGTTTTAGATATAGGTTAATTGGAAGATCCCACACTATTAGAGATGTGATGACAATTATGGAATGACAATTATGATATACTATTGATAAAGAGAGAACATTGTGGTAAAATAGTGCCAGAGGAGGAAATGCGCGAACTGACGTTGGGGACGATGAGTTGTTTAATTAAGAGCTATTGGCATAATTCATTAGGAATAGATGTGTGAGGTTCGCCTGTTCCCTGGACCTTTAATCCCCTGTCTCCTCACCTCACCAGCCCCCACCCTTGCGATGTTTTACTCTCCTCTGCTCTTCAACAGCCCCCACCCTTGGACTACCTTTCACAGCTGTGATAAGTTATGATTAGCGCCCCAGAGGGCTTTAAATACCTGGACCTCCCCTCCAGTCCTCGTAGGGTCGTTCTGTATGCTGGTTCTTTGTTCTGGACTCTTTATCCTTTTCTGTGTTCAGTGTTCATGGAGTCCTGGACGTTACCATCACCTGCCGCGTCTCCGGCGTGAGACGAGGTGCCAGCCATCACCACCTGTCGCCGTTTGCCTGGAGTGGGACACCGTCTACGCTCTCTAATCCTCCAGTGTCCCACTCCAGACGTCAAGCCGGCGCGCTCCAACTCCAGACGCTCAAGCCGGCGCGCATCGCTTCCTATCCCACGGGAGGATGCGTCTCTTCAAGCCGGCGCGCTCCTACTCCAGACGCTCAAGCCGGCGCGCATCGCTTCCTATCCCACGGGAGGATGCGTCTCTTCAAGCCGGCGCGCTCCTACTCCAGACGCTCAAGCCGGCGCGCATCGCTTCCTATCCCACGGGAGGATGCGTCTCTTCAAGCCGGCGCGCTCCTACTCCAGACGCTCAAGCCGGCGCGCATCGCTTCCTATCCCACGGGAGGATGCGTCTCTTCAAGCCGGCGCGCTCCTACTCCAGACGCTCAAGCCGGCGCGCATCGCTTCCTATCCCACGGGAGGATGCGTCTCTTCACTTCCGAGGAGGATCTCCTTGCCAGGCCTCCGCCGTCTGAACCCTGCCATCCCTGTAAGCAGCTCTGGCCCTCGCCCTGTCCAAGGCCTTAACCCTGTTTCTCTGTCCCTGTCTCCAGCCCGCCTCCCCGGGCCTCTGTCCCTGTTTCCCCCTCTCCAGTGCCCCTGTTCATGCCCTGACCTTTTTTGCCCTGGCCCTGTCCTTTAGCCTTAGCCCCTTAGCCTGCTCGCCTCTTAAAGGCACAGTGCCACATTTTTCCCTATTTCTTTGTTTCCAGTATTTTTGTGTTCTCCCTTAAAGGGACAGTGCCGCTTTTTGTTTGTATTGAATAAATGCCCTGTTTTGGCTTACTCTCATACCTGTCTTGTGTTGTGCGATTGGGGTCGGTTACAAACCATAACAAGATGTTTAAAAAAACCTGCTAAACTTGCCAAATCGTTTGAAATCTATGGTCGCTCCTGGGTGGGGAACTTTTTGCCTGTTTTAAGGGTTCTCAAAGTTATGTTACTGAATACTCTGAATAATATAAATAATTATTATTTAATAAAAAGTTTAGATATAGGTTAAATTGGCTAGATCCGTGCTGTTAAGAACTGGACCCAGATGGATCCGGGCTAGGATTAACAGGTAAGGAAGACAAATTATTACTAATAGATTAAATTGGCTAGATCCGTGCTGTTAAGAACTGGACCCAAATGGGTCCAGGCTAGGATTAACAGGTAATATAGACAAGTTATTATAAGAAAATAGATATGCATATTCAGAGGCCCAGAAACAATGACGTTGACGGTAATTGGATGAATCTACGCTAGGACTAACAGGACGAAGTCTGATTGACTAGACCCTGTGTTGTTAGGAAGTGGACGAGGTCTGATAAGACGCATTTTCAAGCTCTGTGGAAATAGGAAAACATGGATCCATGTATTGTAATACTTATTTTGTACTACTGAGTATAGGGTTAGTTTACTGACTACTTTTTACCTGTATGTATAAATAATGAAATATTTCCTGCATGCTGGGTTAATTCTGGTTTCCTTCCCATCCATCTTCATTCAGGCTGGACGGCGGTAATCTCTCAGAGAGATCCTGTAAAGCTATGGCCTCAGTTCTCAGCTCTACCTCCTCCAGTCTGAGAGAGCTGAACCTGAGTGGCAACGACCTGCAGGATTCAGGAGTGGAGCTGTTGGACTGAAGAGTCCACACTGTAAACTGGACTCTCAAGTCAGTATTATATTGAGACACATTTTACTCAAAGAAATTTAACAAAATATAGAATTGTAAAAAGAAAAAGAAAATAAATGTATATTTATATATAAAATGAAGTGATTTTTAAAACCCAAAGCTTATCGGTGTATCAACTACATTACAAGGTCACTCTGTCATTTCCTTATTGTAAACTGTTGCCAGAGAGCTGATCTGAACTGTAGGATCTATGGCTGGTACAGACAGACACACAGACAGAATCACAGACAGGAGTGAAAACAATGATTCCTCTCACTGTGTGCACTGGTGTAATTAATTCATAATTCACACAACCTCATCTTGTTCTATGGTTGTTGATAAATCCTTCTTAATATTCATGTACTTTCTCATCCTTTCTTTCCCAAGCACATTTTTCATGTTCATTCTATTTTCTGCAGCTCACGCCACTGAAGGCCACACCAAAGCACACATAGACAACTTTCTAGGGTTTCTATGACAACCCTTTCTAGTAATTACTATCAAATGTCTATATAAAGTAAAGTTTGTTAACTTTCTGTAAGCTATTATCACATGATCTTACTTTTTTGTACAGTATAAAACCAATATTTAATATAATTTACTGTAAATAGATGGGAAAGTAAAAGCGTAATGCTGACAAGATACTTAGGGTAATTTGAATGTAATTTTGAGTTTTTATACAGCAGTTGGGCTGTAAAAATACAGAGAATATATAGCAAATATCTCTATTAAAAATATATATTTCTAAATACTGAAAGTTGCCTTATTTTCACATACAGTAAAATGATGAGTATCTTATGTGTTATACATATAATTCAATGTAATTTAACATTCAACACAATTAAGCAAATACATGTGTTTAAAAAAAGTACCTGCAGAATAACTGAAGGTTTTTACTGTTTTTTTATTTATATTATTTTCTTTTTTTAACATTATTTAACATTACATTTAAAGTTTAACAGCAAAAAAATTGAAAGTTGCCTTATTTGCACATACTGTAAAAGGATGTATATTCTAGGTGTTTTACATGTAATTTCATTCAAGACAATTAAGCAATGGAATAATCCTGTAAAAAAAAAAGATAATTTCTTATTAAATCAATTTACAGATTACAACCTTTATTTAATGGTTAATATTTGTATCAAATGTTATTTACTGAATTGTTATGGTATTTACACTTGAAGGAGAAAAAAAGTCATCTGTAAAATAATACAGTGAATTTCCGGTAAAAAAAACGTTTTTTTACAGTGTAGCTGAGGCTTTGTGTAGCATCACCCTTGTGCGTTTATGTTTACCCTTATTATTGATTTCAATGGACAATGATGGAAATTTGTTCAAATAAAATACTTGTCGTTGATTGTTTTTAGACATATTTGAGAATTGTTGGCCTACAGTATATGTCCGACATTTCACCCAAACTGGATCAGAACTGTAGGAACTATGGCTGGTACAGACAGACACACAGACAGAATCACAGACAGGAGTGAAAACAATGGGTCTCATTCCCGAAATTTTTCAAAGAGTTATTCTGGAAGACTTATCTTGGAACCACTGAGACAGAATCAATGGGTCTCATTCCCGAACGAAGTTACGACAAAAAAATTCGTCTTAGCCAGATTTCGGCCCATTTAAGACATATTATTAGGGCTGGGAGTGGGAGTCCCCAAATTTTCCTGAGATCAGGGCCCCGTTCCCCGTACCTGGATAACTGAGTTAGCCGGATAACTTTCGGTCAAGTCTGACTTAAGCCGGACCTTCCCGTTCCCCGAAGCTCGATTGTCTAAATCACCATGACAACAGATCAAAAAGTTTGAGCCTGGTCGGGAGCAGGGTTTAGTTCAGTTAGCCGGATGAACCATGGCCACGCCCCCGCAAAGAAATCCCAGCTCCCTTCCTGAAATGATTCTCACAGTCTAGAGATCCCATTTATACCATTCTGAATTACGTTTCTGTGCTTCGTTTTCCTAGAGGGGGCTTTTGAAATGTATAATAATAGAACTAAATGCTGATAATAAATCATATTGAGCCTATAGATTTACTTTGTCCTAAATAAAATAATGCACGTCATATACGGCGCTCGGAGTCGCGATACACGCTGCATGTGGTTATTTTAATAAGTGTCTATGCGGGGATTGTGGATTTTGTGTGATATTGTAACTGGGATTAAAATGTCTGATGAGATGCGCTGTTTGACGGATTTGAGAAATTGAATGAGCCGTTGACGTCACATTAATGCATTTGAGATAAAACTTCATTCAAAATAAAGAATATTCTAAACACGGGTCTCTCCTCCATGGATAAACAATGAATTTATCCGGTCTGGCACAGTGGCGCAGCGGTAGTGCTCAATCCTGGCAACCGGGTGACCGGTGTTCGAAACCCCTCGTCTCCAATATAATTTTTTGGAATATAATATTAATGATTATACGCAAAAGTAGCCTAGTTTTAAGTTAAAATATTATAAATCTACATGCATTGAGGATGTCATTCTTTATATAGCTCTCAACGTGCACCAAATTGAATTATTCCTACATTGCAAAAAGAAGGAAAAGACTAGGTTTCGAACCCGGGCCGTCTGCGTGAAAGTCAAAAGAATAAACCGTTACACCACAGTGGAGATAAGTAAAAGTTCGACCATACATCAATCAATGGGTAAGAGAGCCGTATCGTTATTATGTATAACAGTTTAACTAATTATTTTCGCTAGCAAGATCTCATTTGATTATTCAATCCAGCAGGCAAGTTTAAAGAAATATAATCTGATTGATTGAGGTAATGAGGGACTTAAAATTAGCCTATAGATAACGCATTTAACTTGTCGGCGAGGCGATTGAGCCGTACTGCAATATGTTAATAAAGTTTTAAATCAATTAATCAATCAATGCCGTTAGAGAATCAGGATCTCTGCTATCGATACGTGCTGGCTTTTCAACTGAAGCGGCCGCGCGCACTTATCCTGGGTCTCAAGTCTGGTTTGAGTTAACGAGACTGAATCCACCTTCGAGGAACAGGAAAATCCCGGCTTCAAACATCGGGTTAACTGAATCTGGATAATGGGACTCTTGATCGACTTAGTTGAACCAGGTACGGGGAATAGGGCCCTGATCTGCTCTCAGCCACGATCAAATCTCATGATTGATTGACTAATTAAAAATGTCATTAGAACTTGACAGACTGTGTTCTCATAGTGATTCCTTCACGTCAACGCTACAGGCCTCCTTGGAATTAATTACTTAATCATAATTAAAAGAAATATGACAATATTTGTACGATAAGAAATTACGCATTTGATGTCGGAAAAATAAATAATATGGATTCATCTGATCACAGGGCAGCTGCTTAACCATATCTGAACCAGCTATTTTGGACAAATGTATAATTACTTTAATTACTCAGATATTCAAACACAATTATGCAATTATTGTGAAATGATTGAAAATAATAATTATTTAATGCCTTCTGTGAAATTTGTATTTCTTATTTGTTACACATCTGTTTTAATGATTAATTATATACATTTGAAAGAATGCAGGTCAACATGCAATGTTCACAAACAGGAGTGAAAACAATGCTTCCTCTCACTGTGTGCACTGGTGTAATTAATTCCTATAATTCACACGACCTCATCTTGTTCTATGGTTGTTAATAAATCTTTTCTTTTCCAAGACCATTTTTATCTTCATTCTTTTTTCTATTTACATTCTATATATTTTATTTCTGCTGCAGGACAGGAAGCGTGAATATTAAAGGCAACCAACTTGTGTTCGGCTTTTCTCTGATTGGCCGCGACCCCCCGCCCCCACGCGCAAGCAAGCGGCAGCCCCTCCCATGTCCCAAATGAAACCCAAGGAGCTAGCGGCAGCGCGTACCACTACCAACCAACTTAAGCTGCTGTACCAACCAACTTGTGTTCAGCTGCGGTAGCAGTGGAGCGCTGCTGACTGATTATTATGTTTCGCGTTTTTAACAACCAACTACCAGATTCACTCGTCACTGTACATCACCTCTGAGCTCTGAAGTATAAACAAAGCCCATACAGTTATGAAATGCGCTGAACTAGAAAGCGTAACGGTATTATGTTTCGCGTTTTTAACAACCAACTACCAGATTCACTCGTCACTGTACATCACTTCAGCTCCAGCAGCAGCAGCGGCGGTGCTCCGTTGAAGCCCTTCAATGACAGCTGCTCTCATATTTTGCGAATGCATAAACTATATCTTAAATTATGGCTATGTGTCTAATATGGCTGTCGCTTATCAATGACTTCACGACAGCCATATTAAACACTCACTGTACATCAGTGTGGAACTGTACGCTCTGTAACGTTATATGTTATTTCGCCCGTGGAGGCTGCTGAAGCGCCAGCCAGCGGGGCGACGCGGTGGTTTTTCCCCGGCTTCCGTGCGCTGCCGCCGGCTTGATCCAGCTCCAGCAGCAGCAGCGGCGGTGCTCTGTTGTAGGAAGCCCTTCAATGATAGAGCTCTCATATTTTGCGAATGCATAAACTATATCTTAAATTATGGCTATGTGTCTAATATGGCTGTCGCGCATCAATGACTTCGCGACAGCCATATTAGACACATCGCCATAATTTAAGATATAGTTTATGCATTCGCAAATATGAGAGCGAGAGCTGCGTCATTGAAGTGGGTGGTGGCAGCATTACTAACAGTAGCGATTTTTATTGTTTTGTCATGACCAAACATAATCCCAACATAGATAGGAGGTGTACTGTATGTCAAATGTCGGTCATGTGGTGGAAGAGTTTAGTACAGTCACACTGAACTGGTTCGAGCAGCGCGTTGGTTCGACCAGCGCTAATGCCGCGTCTCTCAGCGGAAAAGGGCGTGTGCTAGGGCGGTCACGTGGCCGTGTGGCCAATCAGAGAAACGCTGAACGAAAAGCTGAACACAAGTTGGTTGCCTTTAATATTCACGCGGACAGGAACCCTCTGTAAATCAGTTGTACTACTGAGTATAGGGTTAGTTTAATGACTACTGACTACTTTTTACCTGTATAAATGAATAAATAATGAAATATTTCCTGCATGCTGGGTTCATTCTGGTTTCCTTCCCATCCATCTTCATTCAGGCTGGAGGACTGTAATCTCTCAGAGAGATCCTGTGAAGCTCTGGCCTCAGTTCTCAGCTGTACCTCCTCCAGTCTGAGAGAGCTGGACCTGAGATACAACAACCTGCAGGATTCAGGAGTGAAGCTGCT
>NC_140181.1:87629801-87684801 GCF_963971535.1 Notolepis coatsorum | reverse complement strand
TTCCACTCGACGGGGTCGGTACCGACCCCTTTTGACATTATGATCGTATAGGCATATTTTTATGAATGATGAAAATAATTCTTCTTCTAAATTACATGCTATACTATGTTATTTGATACTATCTTGTCTAGCACAGTCTCTGGAGCGTAACAGTAAGAAGCATTTTGTATGAAAGTATTCTGTACTTCTGTATGACAACTATTAAAGAAACTTGAGAAACTTGAATTTGTCATTTAAAAATCAACCGTTTTCAAGTATTAACATCACGACTATGTCACAAATGCATGTAGAATGTAAAACGTTAGGTTGGCAATAGTTTAGCAATAGGTTAAAAGTGTACTTATATCGTTTTAAGTTTTCGATATGTAATCGTCTATCTGACCCGGAACCGGAAATGGAAATGTTGAACCATGGGAATTGTAGTTTTTTGTAGAGGAGATTGATAGCTATCGGCCAGCGTTGAAATTTCTCCGATCTACACTTCCTGTCACATACTATGGTGGTTCAAAGTTCAGCGTTCTGAATGAATCATATCAATAATTGTTATGATTCGCGATAATAAGCTACAAAAGGTAACGTTTTTGACAAATATTGAAACGCAGTCAGTTTCTCCTCACTATTGTTACCATGTAGGAACAGTTAGATCTGAAATTAGTTTCAAAATGGTTACACTGTGGGGGAAATAAAAAAGTACAGTCGATTACAGTAAATATCAGTATCTGTTATTATTAGGGATGTCCGATATTATCGGCCGACCGATATTATCGGCCGATATCGGCAGTAAAATGTGATATCGGAAAATATCGGCATCGGTAAAAAAAAAAAAAAAAAAAAAAAAAAAAAAATTTACATTTATTTAACCTTTACTTACCCAGGCAAGCAAGTAAGAACCAATTCTTATTTTATTTATTGTCAAAAGTATGCATGTTGGTTTAATTCAACAACAAGAGATATGTAATGTTAATTTTTACTTTTTTAATGATCATATTTTGCACAGATAATGCTTACATGTAGAAAGCCTTTTGAATGCATCCAGTGAAATTATTAGTTACCTGAAATTATTCAGTTTTTTTGGGGGGAAACCCTGCATATATCGGTATCGGTTGATATCGGTATCAGTATCGGAAATTAAGAGTTGGACAATATCGGAATATTGGTATCGGTAAAAAAGCCAATATCGAGCATCCCTAGTTATTATGCACGCCTGGTGATACTATATCCAAATTGAACTCGGCCATTTGAAAGATACTATATATATATATAAATGTGCGAATTGGCTATAATAAGGTAATGTATAAGCATATATTCTATATTCTATAATAATATTTCAAATTGCATTGGTCCGGATGGGAGAATTCAGTACTGTATATACAGAACCTTCAGTTTTATCATCTTCCCTATATTAATTTCCTTAGATCTTTTGTACACATGATCTCAAGAGGGTACTGAATGAGTTCAGTGGTAGTTTTTTAAGTTTGGTCATTATTATCATGGTGTTATTCACTGTCAAAGATGAAAAGAAAAATCATAATTCATATTTTCCTTTGTTTCATCACAATTTAAGCAAGCCTAGTAATAGACACAATATTTCTGACACTGAGAATACATTCGCTGCGGTCCATAGATATACCTAGATACCAAGAATATGCAAATAGCCCTTGTAGAAGTGGAGCAATATTCCATTTACCTAGGTATACATTTTATGCAGATTTTCACCTGGGGTGGCATGCATTTAACATTTAAATGCATCAATCTGGAGGAAAAGAGGCTAGATCTGTGACAATTTCTTATCTATTTTTTTTCTCACAAATTCAAATCAAACATCTCAAGTTGACCCCAGCAATGACAGAAAATTATAATAAATAGGAAACACTGGGGCACCCCTACATCAAGAAACTCCTGAAAACTGCATTATAACATCTCCAAAATGCACATAAATAGACAGATACTGCACTTTCCTTAAATTTCTGACTTACAATATTGAAATTTAAATGGAACTATTGTGACAGATATCACCCCCCGTCTCATGGATATGTGAAGGGCGGGCGTTACTACTGCCACGGGAGGAGTGGAAGCAATTAGGCAGCTGATTAGTACTGATAGAACACACCTGTGCACCATTAGATCACCCACATCCCACACGCAAACACACACCAGACACACACACTATAATACACTAGGTCAGATAGAGTTGAGTTGAGAGGAGGTGAGGTAGGAGGAGTGTTGTATTGAGAGAGAGATTGTTTGTGTACGGAGTTGTGAAGGTGAGCGGTAGTGAGAGGAGAGGTGAAGGCGAGAAGGTGTTCTTTGTGTACTGGACCCTAGACTGGCTGAGAAACCCCCTTGTGTACAGACCCTGGACCGGACGACTAGTATTGAACAATCCTTTTTCTGTACGAGAGCCTGTTTTGTGTTTTGGACATCGGACTGTATTTACGACCATTCTATTTGCCCATTGAACTATATTCTGCCTTGATTCAATAAATATTCTTATTGATTGATATTACACTTGTGTGGACATTTGAATTTGTTTGTTTTTGAACCGTGACAAGTCTGAACACCACCAGGCTCGTCACACTATTTAAGATAAAGTCAAAGTTAAATAAAGTTTGAAAATGCAACTACATTTTTGTTTTTTCCATTTTAAGATTTTCACTAAAAGTATGCGTATGCATGGCAGCTAAAACATGTTTCCTTTATGCACACTGGTGGTCTCAATTTGCTTTGTACATGCTCCAGAACTTAAGTAATTAATTCATACTGTATAGAAAAATGCACATTGTCACTTTAGATTAAATATAATTAAATGTAGGCAGTAATGTTATAGGCAGAAAAGCAGGAATCACCCAAAGAATATTTAAATTATTATGTAGCACAGGTGGTCTGAGCTTTAGCCCCAAACCTTGTCAACTCTGAGAACCATGTCTGGTTGATGGTACAGTAATTGTATGTGTGCCTTGTGCACTTTGACCAAACCAACACTGATTCCTATGACAACTCTTATTTAGGCTATAAACGATTACTCCAGGATTTAGATTGGTATGCGAACGGCCTTTCTATCAAAGCAATTTATATGATTTACAGCCCTCATCCCATCATCCCTCACTACAAGCACTGATTCAGTCACAAGGTCATTGTTGACCTTCACTTTACACAATGCACTATATACAATAAAGTCAACATATTGCAAAGCTTTATTCACAGCAGGGAATTGAAAATTCTCCCTCTCTCTCTCTCTTTATCACTCAGGTTTTACGATGAGGGGACCTCTCATTGCCTTTAGGAAACTGACATTGCTCTACCCCTTGGCATTGACCTACTCTCTCTCTCTCTCTCTCTCTCTCTCTCTCTCTCTCTCTCTCTCTCTCTCTCTCTCTCTCTCTCTCTCTCTCTCTCTCTCTCTCTCTCTCTCTCTCTCTCTCTCTCTCTCTCTCTCTCTCTCTCGTTCTTTCTGAAAATGATTTCACAGGGAACTATGGATCAAGAAAGACTTCTCACACACACCCGCCCACCCAGTATGTTACCTAGTCAAATCCTGGCAGTGTCCTGTTGCCTGCAGTAATGCACACTGAATGCAGTGCACAACTCTACTGGTTGTGGGGTTGTGGGAATAGTATAATCTCTCCACAAGTACCTGCCTTGGACGGGTCAATGAAGGTCACTGGAGGTATACTGCTGTGCAGAGTCCTCTGTTTCTCTTCCATGCCATAAATAACATACACATGATACAACACACACAAACAAACACACACACACACACTCCTCCTCAACACCTTCCCTCGCCCTCAGCCTTACCTTCGCCCTCTCTCTCGCTGAGCAGCCTTTTGTTGCCGTACACTAGCATTGTGTGCACAAAGAAAAGGATGTCCTCGTCCAGAGAGAACGCCATGTGAAATGATTGTATTCTTGTGGTGAGGCTTCTGAAGCATAGCAGTGTTTGTGCCAAACGCACGCACGCACGCACACACACACACACACACACACACACACACACACACACACACACACACACACACACACACACACACACACACACACACACACACACACACACACACACACACACACACACACCAGTTTCCCACTACTGCTGACCAGTGGTGTGGTTATAGGAGAGGGGGGGGGGGGCAGCCTATACTGTGACTCCGCCCTCCATGTCAATGATACAATTAGTCTGATTCCCTCTAGAGAGGAAGGTATAATCTGTATAATATGTATTCCCAAATCTCCATGTTTCAGCCATTAGTACTGGATTACCCTCCGTCGCGGCTGGGATTCCATGCACCTTGAATCTCCATCACATCCTGCTAATTGACACCTGCATCGATACAAATCCAATAATCCTTTATTTGGACTTGAGTGGTGCTCTGTTCTTGCAGTTATCGTTAGTCAATAACTTTGACTACTGTGCAGCAGGAACGATTGTAGCGTACACGGTTTGTTTATGTGGGTTGTGTATTAATGTACATAGTTTGTGTTGGAATCGATAGCTCTAAAGTTTAATTCACATATTATGGAGCATCAGGCAAACACTCATCAGCTATAGGAACTAACGACAGCAGAATTTGAGAACTACTAGAAATGTTTGATCACTAAGTCTAGGCAGTGGTGTTGCTATAACCTCTTACTCGTGTGACAGGAAATGACAGTTAGGCTATGTGAATTGACACACACACACACACACACTCTCTCCTATCTCACCCCTCCTCTCTCTCACTCTATTCTCTTTCTCTCTCCCTCTCTATCACCCTCTATTCTCTCTCCTCCCTTTCTCTCTCCCCCTTTCTCATCCCCTCCTCTCTCTCTCTACCCCTCTGTCTCAGACACACACACCCTCTCTCACCCTCTCTCTATCCCTCTCCCTTTCTCTCTCACCCCCCTCTCTCTCTCTCTCTCTCTCTCTCTCTCTCTGAACAGATGTCAACCTAATTTGATGTATTGTCCATTTACACACACAACATACAACATACACATATACACACACACAAACAAACACACACACATACATATAACACACACACAAACACACACACACACACACAGCGTATTCACGAGTTCAACCCACACAAATAACGACACAAAGGATAGATTTAAAGGATTGTTTATTAGCAACGATGCACATTCTCCTGATCCTGGCAGCTCTCCAACACAAACCTCTCAAACACTCAAATGCGAGACCAAATACTGTATACTATTATACTTGTCCTGGGGTTAGTGAACGAGTGGGCAATGGGGCCAATAGTTGGGGTGTGCGTCACAAAACAAACTTAAAATTACTGCATTTATCCTTTGTGGGTATCGGGACACACACACACACATACACACACACACACACACACACATATGTGTGTCTGTGAATTCTGTGTGTGTGTGTGCGTGCGTGCGTTTGGCACAAACACTGCTATGCTTCAGAAGCCTCACCACAAGAATACAATAATTTCACATGGCGTTCTCTCTGGACGAGGACATCCTTTTCTTTGTGCACACAATGCTAGTGTACGGCAACAAAAGGCTGCTCAGCGAGAGAGAGGGCGAAGGCAAGGCTGAGGGCGAGGGAAGGTGTTGAGGAGGAGGAGGAGGAGGAGGAGTTTCTCAAACTCGTTCAGTCAGACCTTAAACAGATTTTACACACATACTAGGGAGGGTAGGCAAGTGAAAATGGTGCCAAGAGGATAATTGAAAAGAGGTAAGAGAAGAGGGTGGATATTCCCTCCGCTAGCAAAGAGGGGGCGGCAAGGTGACTCCTGGGAGGTGACGGAATATGTGGCCGACCAGAAACGTGAAGGCAAGTCGGTTAGAGGAAAAACACCTTCGCTGCTCAATTACTTCAAAGCGCCTCTGCTTTACATTATCCACAGGCATTTTCTTCTTTTTTTTTAACTTTTTTTTTTAGCGTTTATCGCTTTTCTGGTCAAGCATGACCGACAGTTGTAGAGTGAAACGGGAGGGAGAACAGGGGAAGACATTCGGCAAATGACGGCGGGTCCGGGAATCGAACTCGGAGTCAACCAGAACCGTGACGCAGCACGACTCCTCCCGACGCAGAAATAGCGCCGAGATACGCGGTGAGCTACTGGAGCTCCCCGTCCACAGGCATTTTCTATCTCATGGCTCTGTTGATATAATTTGGGGCAAAGTCCTCTCAATTCACATAGCCTAACTGTCATTTCCTGTCACACGAGTAAGAGGTTATAGCAACACCACTGCCTAGACTTAGTGATCAAACATTTCTAGTAGTTCTCAAATTCTGCTGTCGTTAGTTCCTATAGCTGATGAGTGTTTGCCTGATGCTCCATAATATGTGAATTAAACTTTAGAGCTATCGATTCCAACACAAACTATGTACATTAATACACAACCCACATAAACAAACCGTGTACGCTACAATCGTTCCTGCTGCACAGTAGTCAAAGTTATTGACTAACGATAACTGCAAGAACAGAGCACCACTCAAGTCCAAATAAAGGATTATTGGATTTGTATCGATGCAGGTGTCAATTAGCAGGATGTGATGGAGATTCAAGGTGCATGGAATCCCAGCCGCGACAGAGGGTAATCCAGTACTAATGGCTGAAACATGGAGATTTGGGAATACATATTATACAGATTATACCTTCCTCTCTAGAGGGAATCAGACTAATTGTATCATTGACATGGAGGGCGGAGTCACAGTATGTGTGTGTGTGTGTGTGTGTGTGTGTGTGTGTGTGTGTGTGTGTGTGTGTGTGTGTGTGTGTGTGTGTGTGTGTGTGTGTGTGTGTGTGTGTGTGTGTGTGTGTGTGTGTGTGTGTGTGTGTGTGTGTGTGTGTGTGTGTGTGTGTGTGTGTGTGTGTGTGTGTGGAGAGGTTGAATCAGAGACAGTCTATTAATGAGGAGACGGATCATTGTGGTATTTTTTTAACAGGGAAATCCGGAATAAAGATGGCTACTTTCTACAAGTAAAAGAGTAAAATTATAATTGACTTTACATTTTGAGATGAGATTCGAGTCTGAAAGATGTTTAAAAATGAATAACAATGTCTGCTACAAGTGATGATAACTAAGGACTCTTACAATTTACAGTAGTAATTTAGCTGAGGCTTTTATTCGAAGCGACATACAGATTGTGAACAACATGTCAGCAGGAGGGGTGCAGCTCTGGCAGCTAAGGCTCAGAGGCATTGTTCGTCGAATAGTATCGAGCTTGAGTGTTACACTCTGAGTGCATACTAGTATAGACAAGCGTAGAAGTTGGTTTAAGGAAACAAATTGTCCGTTTGGACCAAATTAACCATTCTGTGTTTTGTCATTTATCAATGACTTCACATATGGTGTAAAAATGATGGCCTGTCAGACTCTTAGATACAGATGACTCCCCCTTCAAAGAGATTGGGGCCAGGTCTCGATAGTCCAGTGAACCAGCTTCTCCAAACAGACATTGGTTGAATGCAGGTGTGTGTGAGAGAGAGAGAGAGAGAGAGAGAGAGAGAGAGAGAGAGAGAGAGAGAGAGAGAGAGAGAGAGAGAGAGAGAGAGAGAGAGAGAGAGAGAGAGAGAGAATAGAGAGAGAGAGAGAATAGAGGGTGAGAGAGGGTGTGTGTGTCTGAGAGAGAGAGAGAGAGGGAGAAAGAGAGGAGGGGGTGAGAGAAAGAGAGAAGGAGAGAGAGAATAGAGGGTGAGTGAGAGGGAGAGAAAGAGAGAGAGAGAATAGAGTGTGTGAGAGAGGAGGGGGTGAGAGATGAGGAGAGTGTGTGTGTCAGAGAAAGAGAAAGAGAGAGCTCTATTTGTCAGATAAGAACAGGGACTACCGAACTCCCCCCATACTGACATGCAATTAAACATGAGCCACTACCCAGGTCTAAATCTCCTACACACACACATACATGCACACACATGCACACACATGCACACACACGCACACACACACACACACGCACACGCACGCACGCACACACACACACACACACACACACACACACACACACACACACACACACACACACACACACACACACACACACACACACACACACACACACACACACACACACACACTTGACCTTGGCTTCTTCCTCTGCCAATAATTGATTCTCCATCCAGGGCCCACTCACCCCACCACGACACACACGAGTTAGATAACATTGAAGTGTGTGTCCTGCGAGAATCGAGAATAGCCTGCTTCTTCCATCAAAGGGCCCCCTGGAGTTCGGATAGGTGAGGCGGCCAGAAGACTGAATTTAGTCTGGACCTCACACCTACTCTGTTGTATATATATTTTTTATTTATTTTGTACCATATTTGTTGTTATATTTGTCATATATGTATTGCTTTCTTTACTGTTGTGTATGAAATAGATAGGCTACTTTTCTCAGTGATAATATTCCCTTCTAATAATTTCATATTTTATGACAATTTTACAATAATAATAATAAATTACTTTATTGTCAATGTACACAAGGCAATTGAAATGCGTCTTTTCACATATCCCTCCTAGTTACACATACACACAGTCCTCATATCCCTCCTAGTTACACATACACACAGTCCTCATATCCCTCCTAGTTACACATACACACAGTCCTCATATCCCTCCTAGTTACAGACACACAGTCTTCATATCCCTCCTAGTTACACATACACACAGTCCTCATATCCCTCCTAGTTACACACAGTCCTCATATCCCTCCTAGTTACACACACAGTCCTCATATCCCTCCTAGTTACACACACAGTCCTCATATCCCTCCTAGTTACACATACACACAGTCCTCATATCCCTCCTAGTTACACACACAGTCCTCATATCCCTCCTAGTTACACATACACACAGTCCTCATATCCCTCCTAGTTACACACACAGTCCTCATATCCCTCCTAGTTACACATACACACAGTCCTCATATCCCTCCATGTACACACACAGTCCTCATATCCCTCCATGTACACATACAGTCCTCATATCCCTCCATGTACACACACAGTCCTCATATCCCTCCATGTACACACACAGTCCTCATATCCCTCCATGTACACACACAGTCCTCATATCGCTCCATGTACACACACAGTCCTCATATCCCTCCATGTACACACACAGTCCTCATATCCCTCCATGTACACACACACACAGTCCCCCACACATGCATTTCATCAGAGAGGTCAGAGCGCAGGGTCCCTTGCAGTGCAGTGCCTCCTGGAGCAGTTTTGGGGTTCAGTGCCTTGCTCAATGGCACTTAGGCAGGATGGTGGGCACTGTAGACGTAATACCAGCCACCTTTCAGTCACCATGGCTCACAGCCGGAATACACCCTCCTGTCAGTGGCGGGGATCAAACCAGCAACCTTTGGGGTTACTGGCTGGCCTCTTTACCTCTCTAGGCCATCCTGCCTCCCTAAGTCTATATGACGTTATGAAATCAATGATTGTTAACAAAGTAGTGGCACACATGATGACAAGAGAATTATTGCATATATGGTGATTCCGGTTGCCTTATTTACCATGATTTTCCGGTGATTTATTATAGTACCATTAATATGTAGGCTACAGCACTTTGGTGCAACTAAATGTGCTTTATAAATAAAACCTACTCACTTACTTATACAGATGAGCAGATCAGCCTACATCAAATTACAGATTTGATTAGAATAGATTTGAATAAATGACAACAAGTGTATTAAAAATATATATTTAAGAAAGTAGATATAAACATTTACAAATACATACATTAATTTGAATGTGTGTGTCACATTGTGATTTGTTTGTTCACGGTAACCAGGCACCCTGGCGAACTCTCAATGAGGATGCTCTGCTGCTGATGGTAGATTCACTAAAAGCATCACCACTGTGTAAGTCGGCTCATTACCTCTCACACACCTGCTGAACACTTTTGTCCTTTACCCAGCTGAGCGCGGCGTGCCCTCTGCGCTGGCGTGCAGAGGCTGTTTGTCAGCACAGTTCTGAGACCTCCCAGAGGGAGGGATGATGCAGGTGTACCGGGCGCCTGAATACTTTTACCAACGGATTTCCAGTTCCACGTTCGCGTTCTACGCTCTGATTGGCCACTGACGTTTCTGGTCGCCCCAATCGTGTGACGCCTGTTTCTTTCACCGGTTAAGCTTAGGCACTCTTTCGAAGTTGGTTAAGGTTAGAGTTTGTCTTAGAGCAGGGCGATAGAACGCCAGCCCTGATTCCAAACTCTAACCTTAACCTTAACCAACTTCGAAAGAGTCGCCTAAGCTTAACCAGTGATAAACTAGGCGTTAGGTAGTTTGCTGCTGTTAGAGGCGGAAATGGGCGCGTCACGCGATTGGGCGGCGTCTATGCCAAATACAACGCAGTTCGGTTTCCGGGTTCCTCTGATTGGCCACTAAGCCCACGTGACCGCGCTCTAGCACGCCCCCCTTATCGCCTGCTGCCGCACTGTGAAGCGGAAGAGCCAGCGAGGCGACGCGAGACGGTGGTTTCAGCAGCAGAGGCCGTCTTCTTCCGAGGCGGCTCGTTCTTATTAATCCCTAATGTCATGTATGTTGTGTATGTCATAAATGTCTATATTAATTGAAAATGGGGGACCCTGATGTAAACAAGACAAACGTCTTTCTCTGGTCTGCATCCCCTTAACAATTGTGTGTATTGCGCCAAAGGGAACACAGTTTCTTGAGTCTGGTGTTGTTGTACTTTATCTATTTAGTGTTACTTTTGGGAGTAGTGGGGGAGAAATGAATGAATGAATGAATGAAAACTTTATTTAACAGATTGCAGAATGGGTACAATACAGTACGGCGCAATACACACTATTAGACCTATCGCTAAGCCACACCCCCTTTGAAAACTCGGACACAGAGCCGACCGTGAATGACTCTCGTTGACGATGGCTGCAGGCAGCCCCTTTCCTGACTGTGATGCCGGCCTTGCTTCACAGTCACGAAAGGGGCTAGACCGCTGGAGATTTACCACAGCAGGTAATAGACCTGTTTTTTTTTTTTTTTGGTCTTTTTCCCCCTCCATTTTCCTCCGATTTTCTCCCATCCCAATGTTAGTCGTATGCCAATTCCCAGTCCCTTCCTGGTCGCTGCGCTTTACCCCCCACAGTCAGATCATTTGGGAGAGTGGAGGCTACCACGTGCTTCCTCCGACACATGTCCAGCCAATCACCGCTTCTTTTCACCTGGCAGCGCGGATTCTCATTGAGAGGGCGTAGCATGTGGGAGGACCACACTATCCCCCTCACGTCCAATCCGCGCTTAGCAGGCGCCCCGACCGAACTGTAGGAGTCGCTGTTTACAACGACCCGGACCCACCCCGCCAGCTTCTCCCACCCTCTGATACAGCCAATTGTATCAGTGCAGACGGCCAGCCAAGCTGGTGACAACCCCGGAGCTGTGAGCTGGATTCGAACAGGCGAACCAAGCTCACAGCTCCGGGGCTGGTGACGAACGCAATCTCCGCTCGACCACCTAACCGCCTTAATAGACCTGTTTTTTAAAGATAACACAAATATTTCATCTAGAAGCAGACAGAGAGGGTTACAATATGCAGTGGAAAAGTACGTTCATGAGATACACATTTACCTTGGACCTCCATGGTGATGCAAGCATTAGCTATAGATAACGTCTCAAGCATTACTTACAGTTGACTTGATTGAAGATTACAAGAACTATGACGATAATCCATGATTACTATTGCTGATACATTTAGTTTAGTGGTCCAACGCAGTATACGAGCTAGACCCGACAGTTGTGTCACTAGTCACTAGAATGAGGAAAAAAGTGAGAGCTGTCACTTGCCAACAATCCTCCATAAAGGGGTGAGACGTCAGAGAATGTTATGCTGCACATTCTAGTGTACATCAGGTCAAATGATTGATTACACTAACTATAAATATAGTGATAGAGACCAAAGTAAAAATACCTAATAATAAAATAGACCTAATATAGGGGGCTTGGGAGTAGAGCAGTCGTCTGGTAATCCGGAGGTTCCCGGTTTGATTCTCGCTCCTCCTGGGCAGCGTGTCGAAGTGTCCTTGAGCAAGACACTGATGAGCAGGTTGGCACCTTGCATGGTTGCCTCCACCGTCGGTGTGTGAATGTGTGAGTGAATGGGTAAGATGTGAGAAACAAATTGTAAAGCGCTTTGGATAAAAGCGCTATATAAATACAGCCATTTACCATTTACCAAAATACCTGTAAATCACAGTAAATGGGTATACAGGTCAGGACATAGCTTTTCTTATAACACTAAGTATAAGTTATATTTAATATAAATATAAATAAATGCATATACAACACATTCTCAAGATAGATCACTCTGATTAGAAAAGAAAACCCATAACTAAAGTGTACATAAATAGCCACTATTTTTAATATATACAATAAATATACATGGATTTACAGTTACACAAATGGATGTACGATATAAACTGGAATAGCGAACAATATCATGTGTTGTTGTGATACATCTATGGTAATTTAACATTATATTCTTCTAGTACCTCCATTATGGATTAATAGCCTGGTCTGTTGACATTTGCAATATCAGCAACTGTTGATGAAGATTAAGTACTTTAACATTGTAAACCAGCAATCTGAGGGACACAGAGCAGCATAACTGGACCACTTTAACAACCTTCAGGTCAATCAAGGGTTGAATGCACTGAAATACAAGAACACCCTATAGAATATGAACTGTACTTTTACTTTTGAAACTTAATACAGTACTGTAGTTGTAATGGTACATAATTCACCCACAGACCTATTGTTAGGAACATTCTAGAAAATTAGTGCCGCCCGAACATTCTGGAACGTGTGTGATGATGTCATGGCAGTACATTCTAGAACATTAGTACTGCCCGATCATTCTGGAACGTTGGTAATGATCTCATAGTAGGGGGGGGCGTGCTAGAGCACGGTCACATGGGCTTAGTGGCCAATCAGAGGAACCCGGAAACCGAACTGCGTTGTATTTGGCATAGACGCGATTGGGCGCACATGTCACATGACCAGAAATGTCAGTGGTCAATCAGATCGCACCAGAAACGTCAGTGGCCAATCAGATCGCAGAACGCGGAACTGGAAATACGTTGGTAAAAGAATAGACGCGTACCGGGCGCGTCTAAGCTTTACCCAAACGGTTCATGCGTTTTGCGAGTCTGATTGGCCACTGACGTTTCTGGTCATGTGACATGTGCGCCCAATCGCGTGACGCGCCCATTTCCGCCTCGACCAGCAGCAAACCCTAACCCTAACCGTTCTATCGCCATGCTCTAAGACAAACTCTAACCTTAACCAACTTCGAAAGAGTGCCTAAGCTTAACCGGGGAAAGAACTTGCCGTCACACGATTGGTGCGACCAGAAACATCAGTGGCCAATCAGAGCGCAAAACTGGAACGCGGAAGCATGCACCATTTGTAGCCTGGCTGCCCGCCTCCGTCCCACTCTGCCCCCTTGTGGATGATCCAAGTCACAGCTATTCACCGTCGTCTTCACTGATCATGAATAAATGATGAATGAATGAATGAACACTTTATTTAACAGATTGCAGAATGGGTACAATACAGTACGGCTCAATACACACAAATGTTAAGGGGATGCAGACCATGTCTTGTTTACACCAGGGTCCCCCATTTTCAATTCATAGTGTATCCTCATCCATTCCAGACCCTGACCACTGCACCTGCCTACTTGTTATGGAAAGTTTCACGTTTTGTTTTATTTGTCACACATAAGGTACATGTACATTACAGTGAAATGCTTGGTTGTGTATGAGCTCCCTGAGAATGTGCTTCATACAATAAAAAAGTTAAAATAATAAAGTCCAAATAATATACAAATTATACAACATACAAACTAAAGTACAACCTAAAGTACAAAATTAAGTATTAAAAAGTAACTTTTTTTAATGCAAAAATGAGGTAGCCTATGGATGTAGTGCAAATATTTTTGTAATAAATAGATACAAAAAAATATGGTGTAGTGTAAAAAAGTGTAAACGCTCCCCGGTTCATTTGCGTTTGCAGTATGAACCAAAACTAATATTTGGTTTGTCCGTTCAGACCAGGTGCAGATATTCCTAAAATTATCTTATCCTCTGGGAAACTGACGAGAAGCCCGTCTTGTTGATCTAAAATGATAACAGCACAGTTCCAAAAGCTGCTATTATCAGAGGAATTTTCACCCGAGCCCGTTTTGCAGTAGACAAGACAATCTCTACTTAACATCTGACTGGGCCTCCTACTGTCGATCAAAGTCAATATATTAATGTTATTTCATCGATCTCATGTTACAGGTGGGAAGAATCTCAACACCCACAGTAACCGAATGCAACGTCCTTGACGAATGCAGCGAGGCAGAAACTACTATAATCACAAAGTGTGTCGTTTATAAACGAGCAGCAGCCGAGAAGCCCCCATCTCTTGCATCTAAATACAGGGCACAAGGTTGTCATAGGCTAAATGTAGCTTACAAGGGTTTCGCTTTGATCCTGGCCTATATTTAGCCTGCAGTGGCCGCCGTGCTTTTATCCTGTTCTAAATATATCCTGGGCCTGGTCTTGCCTAACTGGAGGGGAGGTGGGGTGGGGGGTGCCAGTGTGTGCCACAACATGCCCTGCTTTCTCTGTGAGGATCCAGTGTGCGCCAGGGAAGAACAGCACGGGGCTCTGCGGGAAGAACATGCTGCTTCAAGAGGCGCCGTTTCCTCATCCCTCCTACATCACACTTACATAGCGACTTAGTGTAACCGTGCGTCTCCGTCTACCTCTGAAATCGACTAGTTAAAATTCACTATAAGCTATTTAATTACACCTTGAATCAAGTGGGTATTAATAAGAGATTAGACAAACCCATATATATATATACTAAAGCCTGCCCTCACCCCAAGGAAATTAAATGCATAGTTTGCCCTGTAGCGTTGATGCAGAAGACAGTTATTTAGAAGCCTATTAAAATAATCAGTGACATTATGCTGTAAACATATTCTTCACTTTCTGCATCCCTTCTATATTATAGGTGGTTGTCGCCATCTGCTGGTCGGAAAGGGAAGAGGATAACAAATCCATGTGGGGCTGAGTAGTGGGCACTGGGCAGTGAGGACATTAGGCATAGTAGAGGACTCTGGTGAGACACAAGCTCAGACTGGGAGACACAGGATTCATCCAAAAGATACATCAATAAGTCCAGAATAAAGTGAGCTTTAAAGCCGGATGGTCTACTACACTACAGCACAGTGCAAAGCAAGAATACGTGCAGCAGGACGTCCTGCCTCTTTAGTGTTTGTGTTCCACTCTGGACAAGTCTACCATCCTCAAGCTGCAGGATGAGGGGGAAGGAGTTCACAGTCGATCTGCTTCTTTGGTTCATGCACAGATGGCACACATACTGTACATTTTAGCACGGGCAACTTTGGCACAAAGCTGTTCCCTACAGGTATCACCCTGGCTGACTGTGTAGAACACACCCTCTGGTTCAGACCTTTGGACTAGTTGCTTTTATAAAGCTCAGATCAGTTGCTCTGTTGCTTAGTTGAGCAGCTCAAACTCTGTTGCTTAGTTGAGCAGCTCAAACTCTGTTGCTCAGTTGAGCAGCTCAATCATCGATGCTGGGAACACAAGTACGATATACTGCATTCAATCTGCCAATCAATTAAAAAAATAACACAAAAATGACAAGCCTTTTTTCAGAATTTTATTCTTGAAATTATTTTATAAAATCTCATTTACGTTTCAATATATATATACATATATATATATAGAGATTGATATATATTATATTTAGACTTTTTTTCCCCACCGATTAACAATTTTGGCTATTCTCCCTTCCCATCCCCTGTATGCCGCATATTGATAGACGGGTCGACGCCCCGTCACACAGACATTGTGCATTGATCCTCAGTGCCAAGGTAGGGGGGACACGGGGAAGGGTACGGGACTAGTAAAGAGCATGCCAAGAAAAGAGTTGGGGAGCGGGGCTAGGGACGTTTATTTGTGTTATACATACTACACCATCACTGTTATTACCGGTAAGATAACCACACAAAGAGGTAAAGAAAGGGAGCAATCACTTCCAGACACACAAGTGTTTGGATTCACTGGGGAAAAACACACGTTAAGTTCAAAATGGCTCAATGCGTTTCCATGACATGATGAAATTAAATAAAAACAAGTTAAAAAAAGATTTGTCGCCCTGCCATCGCTAATTAACATCTACTGATGGATATGAAGCGATATCAGATACATATATTAATTCTCACCGTTTCCAATGACCAATTCATTTTCACAAGACAATGCCCACTAATTTAGCAGCAGCCCTGAACACTGTTTAGCCCTTTGTCATAAAGCCAACACACAAAAAAGCTCAATCATTTTGAGATACAGTAAGTAACGTTACATCAGACTTCATATTAAGTCAAATCCAGGTACTATGATATGTGGCCAGGGATCTATTTTGATGATAGTTCCGTTCTTATTCCAGCTACAGATGAGGCTATAAGCGAATGGACATCTCCTCTTACTAGGGCTAAATCATAGAACTCTTATAACATTAATGGTTCGTTGTTGCCTACTTCAAAATGTGATTTGTTCTTCATTTGGCAATTTGATCAGTCTTGTAACACAGCTCAGCGATGCTTTCTCTGAAGGCCGTCTCCGTTGCTGGTATGCATTGCTATGAACAGAATTGAGCATAAATACATATTCACACCTAAGCCATTTCAGGAAGGCTTCATTGGAAAAAGTGAAGAAAAAAAATTGCACACCGAAGACATTTGTCATATTCAAGATGGTCTTCCAAAAACTGAAGCACTGATGTTTTTTTTTAAGCCCATCAAGTTCCATCCAAACAGTTTAAGAGAGAATCTTGGTCTCTTGAGCTTACTACACCCAGGTTATATTCAAAGGGTTGGATGATACAAAAAAAAAAAAAACAGTAACCCAAAAATGGCATTTCAATAAGAAAGAACAATGAGTGCAAGTCTAGGCCTCTCGCAGGCCTCTGTAATCCATGACATGAACAGGCTTCATAGGCTCTCTTAGAAACCATTGGTCAACGTTTCATCCAAGAAAGCTTGTATGGAGGTTAAGCCAATAATAAATTGAGGCCTTGCAGGAAATGTTTGTGTAGGTCTCTCTCTTCCAACATGGTTACCATTGGTAACTTTTAAAAGGAAAATGCCTAATTTATGTGCAGTGGTAGAGTAGGTAAACATTGGAAAAAGCATATTACTGTGACTTGTTTACAAGATCCAGTAATAAAACACAAATTTATTACATCTTCGATTTCTCATCTATATCAGCACATAGGAACCATTATCTTCCAACATGGAGGAAACAAATGGCCATTCTAAACATTCTGTTAAAGGCCTCCATTGTGTTGTTGAATTATTGTGACATTTATGCTTAACGATCACGGGGCAGAATATGTAATCAATGCATGTAGCTAGGCGAAAATGCAAGGGCTCGCACGAGATCAACATGGTAGTGTTAAACCTACAAATTATTAGCAAAATAATTCAATAAAATAAAAGACACAAATCAGAACCACAGCCTTTCACTCCAGGATAAGAACGTTGAACAAGCTTAAGGCAGTTAGAGGTCACTCCTCCAGAACCAAAGGGCACCGCAGCCTAACATTTGTCCAAATAAAATGTATACTAATTTGTGTGATTTGCCACGGCCCTTTGACTCAGGAGTATATATTACTCCTTGGTCATAGAGATCTGATGAGGTCCCCTCTACAGCTTCTAGCGGACTTTATTTACCTGAGATTAGTTGGGCTATATTTAAGTATACTGATAAAGTAGTTAGATAAGTGTCTCTAGCTATAGCAGTGCAACAGTTGCGATGGTAAATGGTGAACTTCTGAGGAAGGCCTGGGCACACCAGGAGCAGATTCATTTGAATGAATAACCAATGGCTCTGGCAAGTACGGATGTTAATCAATGGATAGAGAAATTCATGAGGAAATGTGGGTACGGTCTACAAATTCACCACCACACTGCGAATGGATTCACCCCCAGTACTCCACGTATTGTAATCCAAGCCAAATATCAAATGCAGGCTTAGTTTGCCTTCTTTCAGATTTTCATCCTAGCTCCTGAGAATCATAAACCGGCAAGCAAAACAAAATCTAAAATGACAAACAATAGATCATTGTACAAATTCATTTAAATCGTAACATGAGTGTGTTAGCCCTGCATTTTGACGTGAAATGTATTAACAAGATAAGGTGACATACATTTGACCATTTTTAAACTGATTAATGAATATTTAAAATTAAGTACATAAATACAATTTCACATCATTTGTATTTACCAACCATTATATATAATTTCTAAATGAGAACATTTTGAATTTGAATAAATAATTACATTTCCACATTAAAGATTTTATGAAATTATAGACTATTTTTGGTTTTAATTTGGATGATTTAAAATAGAAAACTAGGTTGAACACTTAAGGGAACATAATTCACATTTCTAAATATACTGTACAGCTCAGTTCCGATTTGTGAACATGAACAAGTCTCTCCGTAAGATGAACACGAGAGACAAGACGGTAGTCATGATGTCATAAAGAGACAAAACCTGGAACTGTTCCATAGACGGTGAATAGTGGGACAGCTCAACTAGGACAGCACCCATGGTGATTTAACTTTGGTATGGGCTCATTTTCTAATTCAGAGCTGTGAGCCCTACATTCACATAACCCATTTGGATGCCATAGCTCAAACTGAGCCCATAAAGTTGGTCACTAAATCATTGTTAATAGACCAACTCAAAATCTCACTTGATGACATGACAAATTCTTGATGCTCGGATTTCCAGCTTAGGGAGGCTGGGAAACTGTCCAACACTTTTTAATAGAACAATGTGTATTCTGCAGATTTTCCTCATGTAGAAACGTTGCACTTTGGAGTAGCCCATCTTGGGAATACTTAACTTTCACAAACCAATTTAAATTAAATTATCATTAGATCATATAGCCCAACTGCTCTCAGCTAAATACATATTTAAGTCCGATAAGCTTTAGAATAATCTTTGAGCCTACTGTTCAGAGTTTAAAGGACCATAACAGTATACAGTTCTCACCGTTACTGGAGATTACATGAATTGTGTGTTTGTATGTGTATACAGTGTGTTTTAGCCAATATCAGCTTACCTTACCAAACCATTCATACTGCCACTGATGTTGAAAAACAGTGTCAAATCCTCCATGATTAGCCAACTACTGCACTTATATTAGCACTTTTATCCAAAGCGCTTTACAATTTATCCCTCACATCCACCCATTCACTAGTACATACATGGTGCCGACCTGCTAATCAGGAGCAGTTAGGGGTCTTGCTCAAGGACACTTCGACACACTGCAGGGAGGAGCCAGAATGGAACCGGGAACCTGACGATTACCAGACAGTGTTGCCCCTTAAGATTTGAAAGTTGTTTTAAAGTTGCTAGGCATATGTAACTCAGCCGCTAGAGCCATATGAAATCCATTTTATTTTTTCCCAAATTCCATTTAATTTTTTTCCAAATTCCGTTTTTTCCGTTTTAATATTTCAGAATTCTGTATTTTGCTTTGTACGCTCATTTTACCATCAGAAATAGTGTCTAATAAGTGGGAATGAATAAATGTCCACAATTTAATAAGATATAACAGTCCATTTAATAGGGCTGTCTTAAATACTTCGAAGCTTCATTCATTTATTTCATTCGAATATGAAAATAAAATTCGATTATTAAAAAAAATTAAAAAGGTATATATATTTTTGCAAAATCAACTCTGCCTCTCTTTGTTAACTACAACAAGCAATGCCGTTTGTTATTTAAGATGAGGTCGGACTCGGCACTGACAGATTTGTGTTCATTGTGCTGCTTTTATGAAGCCTCAAATGACTGCTTACAATATTTCATGAAAGCAAAGTGTTTTGTTTGTCTAAGATTTAAACTTTACAGCACTGACAAAGTTGAACAAAGTGCTGTACAAGTCCCACAACATAAAAAAAAGTTAAAAAAAAAAAAAAAAAAAAAAATTTAATTTTTTTTTTTTATATAGTTGATTCCATTTTTATTGCTCAATTCCGCGATTCCGTCCGCGATTCCGTGATCGCGGATTCCATATGGCTCTATCAGCCGCCTGAGTGAAAACCATCAAGTTGTTTAAGTTTAGGTAACACTCCACAACAAGCCCCGCACGTCAAACTTCCACATTCAGTTGGGTGTGCTTGTTATTAAATCGTGGGTGCTCCCCGTTGCTGTGCGGATTTGAATAGCTTGTAGTAGAGTATTACAGTAACACTGGCAAAAATAAACTATACAATGATTTTCACAGGGGTAAATTACCTACGCCTGGAGTCTTTCAAGTTTCATGGAGCATATTCTCAACATCAATGGCAGTGTGAAAGGTAGAGATCTACCAAAACAGACTTTATACAGTATGCACACACATTTTTTTTAAAGACAGGACCAATCCCTGGTAAGGTGGAATCCCTGGTAATGTAGAGTAGAATACAAATATGGTCCTTTAATAAGAGGTGATCTTATCTTCTGATGAGCCAGTGCATGCAAGTAATGACCGAGAGGCAATTCAAGCAGATACAATTCTCCTTAGTTGTCCAGTGCTATAGCTTGAAACCACGGCGTTGAAAAGGGGGCGATTAAGCTGAAGCCATTTGAGGTAGACAGACAAACTATATGTCAAAATCACAGGCCTAAAATGCTGTCTAAACCAACCAATGAGCTTGTAAAAAGGAATGCCGACATTAACTAGCATAGCGGTCACAACGTCCCACGACCACAATGAATTAACACTCCGTGGCCACCTGGACCGTGACTACACCTGAGACGATGAGCGGGCATGATGAGGTGTTGAGGGGTTCTACATCATGGAGGTTGGAGTAACAGAGTGTAAAGGAAGGGAGGGAGGGAGGGCTTGGAACGGACACAACTAAACAGGTTATTTACCAGTAAGAACTCAACACCACACGTCTTCAATGTCCACAAGTCGACAGCAGCATGTAAACCTCAGCCATATATACGAAAAAAACATTTGAGGGTAAATTTACAAGGCAATATCTTTTAAATAGACTATATGGCATGTTGACAATTGTTTCAATATATCCCTTTTTTGACGTCATCACCCACCCCAACCCCCCAACAAACAGATACACCCCCAAATCTCGATTCCAGACCCCATGCCCCTTTAACAGTCTCACATTGTTCTAGAGAATAAGAATTAAAAATATATACTATTGACTTCCAGTGTAATTTTACCGTTTTTGTTTACTTTTCTCTTTTTTTTCCAAGTTTAAAAAGACCTCCTTTTGTCACAATGCAAGTCCAGAGATCTTCTCCACACACATTATATATTAGAGGGATCCTCAGTTGAGAAGGTAGGTAAAGTGTTTAACGTTCACCGCGGGGCAGGACTTCACTCAAGCCTAGGATGAACCGGACTCTCGTTTCAACCGGTTGCCCTCATTTGGGGGAGGGGGGGGGGGGGGGGGGGGTTGGGAAGCGCTACAACATCACGTGACTACTCAAGAGCGGGGGGGGGGGGCAAGGTATAGGAAAGAAATAGAAATTAAGAAATTAAAAAAGAAAAACAAGGCCTGAAC
This sequence comes from Notolepis coatsorum, assembly GCF_963971535.1. Classification (NCBI taxonomy): domain Eukaryota; kingdom Metazoa; phylum Chordata; class Actinopteri; order Aulopiformes; family Paralepididae; genus Notolepis; species Notolepis coatsorum. The sequence continues at coordinate 87,663,221 of NC_140181.1, read as the reverse complement.
TTGTACAAGGCAGAGAGATGGGCAGACGATATGGCTCTCTGTGGCATGTGCATTCCAGGGCCCTACATCAGATTAGTGAGAGAATGTACAAAGTTCAAAAAGAGAGAGAGAGAAGGAGGTAAGGACCGGAGAGTAGAGGGGGTAAGGAGTCAGGACCGGAGAGAGAGAGGGGGGGGGGGAAGCGAGGGAAGGAGTGTTATTAAGTAGGAAGGAACAGAGCTAAAAGCGATAGTGCAAGACTACATTTTGAGATCAAAGGAGGGACTAGGAAGGAAGAAACAGAGGAGAGAGATATTCCTTCCTCTTGTGCTTCGCGAGTTCACCGGTACACCAGGTGGGATACGGTGCCGGACTTGAAGTTGAGCTGATGGTTCGGCACGAAGCTGTGCTGGGGCGTTTTCCGCGTGCACACGTCCTTGCCGTAGAGGCCCATGCAGGAGTCGCACGATACCTTGGAGCAGTTCACGCAGGTGTGCGACGCACCGGGCTTGTTGCAGAACCCGCACCGCGAGCCCCCCGCCGCGCTCAGCCGCTCACAGTTGCCCCCCATCATCGGCGACGCCGCCATGGCGACGGACTTGCTCGGAAACAGCTTGGCGGACATGAGGGGCTTCTCCGCCATCTGGGGGTGCGGGTGGGTGTGCGAGTGGGTCAGGGTGAGCGGGTGGGGGTGCAGGTGAGAGTGCGAGTGGGTGTTGGAGTAGACGGAGAGCTTCTCCTTCACGGGGACGTAGCCGTCGAGGGGCCGCGGGGACTTGGGGTGGTAGTCCTGCAGGCCGCAGCAGGGGGAGGGCTCCACGTCGTGACAGGCAGCGCAGAGGATCACGTCGCACCGCTGGCAGGAGGCCATGGTGGAGCAGCCGAGGCCGCAGCCCTGGCACTTGACGCTGCCGTGGGCTTTGAGCAGCCAGCCGTCCCTCGCCTCCCGGGGCTCCCTGGAGGGAGGCCTGGAGGGGGTCTGCCGTCCTCCCATCCCGGCGCCCCTCTCGGTGTACAAGTCGATCTCGTCCAGGGAGGACAGGTGGTAGGAGGAGTAGGCGTCGGCCGGAGGCGGCGACTGGATGGGGAAGAAGTCGGCGACGGGGCTGTAGGAAGGCGGCGCTGCCACAGAGAACAGAGAGGTCGAGGTGCCGGGCCTGATGATTTCATCCTTCATATCCTCTTCCGCGTCCACAAACAGCGTCTCCTTCCTCAGGCTCAGAGAGGCCTTCAGGACGGGCTTGCTGACCGCCGCGGCGTGCCAGTGACCGGCCCCGTCCGTGACATCCACAGACTTGGACGGGCGGCTGCCTCTCCTCAGGTGGTGAGGCCTCTCCATGTCCATCGGTCGCACCGACAACCGGGCCATGTCCGCCCCGAGGCTGTCCCGTCTGCGGAGAGCCTCGGCGCAGCCGGCCGCGTCATCCCGGCAGCCTCTGCGGAGCTCGAGCGCTTCCATCTCCGAGGCGGAGCCCCTGGCCAGAGCCACCACCTCCCCCAGCAGACGGCACTCCGCCTGGGCCAGGAACAGCTCGAACGCCAGTTGGCGGAAGTGGTTAGCGCCCCCCGGGTGATCCCGCAGGTGGAACTGCAGCTCGTGGTCGCGGGAGTAGCCGATAGTGCGCATGAGGGAGCGAAGGTCAGCGTCGGAAATGGCGGACTGCAGGTGGTACACGTATGGACCGGTGAAGGTCTGAAAGAGACAGATGCTTGAATTAGTTGCAATGTAAGAAATGTAGAAACCAGAGACACAAAGCTCTGACCTGTGATGCAATCGATACACAAAACCTGGAAATGCTCCATTGACACTGAGGTGGAGACTTATGAGCTTAGGATTCTGTCTCTGAACCGTCGCCAACTAATGTTTTATTCATCGTGAATTGAAGAGGAACAGTCTCAACCGCCCCCCCCCCCCCCAAATTTTGGTTGCATATTAATTTAGCCTTTTTTCATCTACCTGCTGTGGGATAGTAATGTTGATGTGATGGAGTAATGGAGATCAGGAGTAGACACTGGAGATTCATTCATTCATTCACTGATTATTCCTTTAATTATCTCTTCAAACTTAACTCCCAAGAATTCCGTTTTCAGCATTAAATGTTACCAGTCTCTCGCTTGTTCCAATTTGGTACTAAGTTAGGTGGCTTGGCTAGTTTTTATGTATATTCGGAAATGTCTTGTCACCCACTTTTCTTATGAAAATTGGCTTATGTAGTGGTATAATTAAAACAATTCAGCAGATTGGAAATACATTTATGTTGTAATAATATATGTTGTAAAGATGACATTTTAAAAACACTTAAGTAGCATGAAGGTTATACAGGGTTTGCAGATGAGCTAATAACCTGAGAGGCTGAGAGTTGTCAGTTGTCAATTTTGTTAGACTAAGACTAGCCATTAAAACAGTTTTAATATGCAATTTAAACTTAAGTTAAGTTGTCAAAAGTCGCATGCATCCTATTAGGAAGCCTAACATGTGAAATCCACTCTAGATAATATCACTGTATTCACAAAGTTGGTCTTCAATTCACCGTCAATGGATTAGCACCAGGATTTGTCTCATCTCAAACTTTCTGAGGTACTCATTCGTGTTTACTGCATATAGATAAATGGTGAATGGTGCATTAATATAACAGCTTTTATCCACAACGCTTTACAATTTTGTTCCTCACATTAATCCATTCACTCACACACCGACGGCAGAGCGACCATGCAAGGTGCCAACCTGCACATGGGGAGCAATTAGGGGCTAAGTGTCTTGCTGAAGGACACTTCGACACGCTGCCTGGAAGGATGTGAATCAAAACCGGGAACCTTCCGACTACAAGACGACCGATCTACCTCCTGAGCCACTGTCGCCCCTATAGACTAAATGTTCTAAAACCAAAAGGAACGTATGAATTACGTCTATCGGGAATGATGGATTACGTCCCGACTCGTTGATAAAAAAAAGCTAGCCCCACCTTGATGCATCTGAACTCCTTCTTCCAGGGGAAGAGCAGCAGGTTGGTGCAGATGGTCTCCAGGGTGTGGAAGGCCCTCTCCAGACCCCGGAGGCCGCCTCCCCTCTGGCAGCGGAGGGAGTTCTCCACCAGCTCGTAGAAGCGCACCATGCGGAAACGCTGCCCCGGGTCCGGCTGGTAGGCCCCCAGCAGGGCGGTGGCCGTGGAGAGCAGGGCCTCGCTGTCCTTGCGTCTCGGGACCCTGACACCCTCCGACGCGGCTCCCGTCCCCGCCGCCGCTCCCCCTCCGTCCTCGAGCCTCCTCTCCAGCGCCGCCACGTACCTCCGAAACAAGTCCTCTTTCAACTTGGCGTCCATTATTGGCAGCGGACGGTCGGTCGGCCGGGATACCTTTCGAACGGAGCCCCGCCCCTTTTCCGCATGCCCCGCGACAGCAGGCCGCAACTCAAGCTCCGTGCTCCGTCGCCATCACACATGCACTCCACTGACGACTCAAGGGGGAGGAGGGGCACAGGAATGAGTCTCCGGGTCCAATCAGCAAGGCATCCTCGTCTGGACAACAGCAACGTAATTGAACTGCTCGCTACGCTGCTTTTAATTGGGGTAGCTAGGCTGCTGCCCACAGGGACGCCTTCTCACGGGCATCTCCGGTTGGTTCATTGGCTCAAAGCCTGCTCTCTTGACTCTCAAGGCGAATAGGCCTAAGGTGGCGCACACCGGAGGTCAGAAAGGGCCGTTACCTCATGCTTCGTTACTCCAGAGCTGCATCGAGGCGTGTGCCCTCCATCCCTCGCCTTCACCAAATGTAACAAGTTCAAGGTCACTCAGCATATCATCATGATGTTGGTTTGCCTTTTCTGAAGTGACTCCAAGCTGAAACGATAGAGAACAACGTGAGGCAAGAGCAAACATGATGGACACACACACACACACTCCAATGGGATGATATAGCCACTGACTGATTCAGTGATAATCCAGTCACAAAAAGAAACGCTAAACTGAACATATGTAGAAAGAAATGGCTTTCGAAGGTGAATGGAGTACCAACATAGGCCTAATTATTATGAGAGAGAGAGAGAGAGAGAGAGAGAGAGAGAGAGAGAGAGAGATTGTGCAGTGTGTGTGGGATGATGTGATCATGGATCAGCAGAAAATGTTTTCCTTCACTGCACTATGTAAAATCTGGCAAGAGGACCAAAGAAGGGCTACTGTCTGCACCTATGAGATATAGCTCACAAGCCTGAATAAATTAAGACAGTTAGGCCAATTAACGGTTAGACCTAAACATGGTTTTATTCATGGTGGAGATATCAGCTGAGTTTGGCTAAGCAGGGGAGGAAAAAAGAAAATTACTTAATTCAGTAGCCAATGCCATACTGAATATTCACTACAGTGATATCCATTTGACATTAGTTTCTTTGCGTCATACATCTAGCTCACTTAACGTTTGCTAGCGTTATGCAAGCCACCATAAGGTTGAGAGAATGTGAAGTGTAGCTGGATTGCAGGAGAAGATAACGCTAACGGTGGCTATGCAAGGCACGCAGGGTGCCTTTTTGCTACTCGTATGCTGAACCAAAAGAACCCCTATATATATATCACGGGCTGGAAGGAACCGCACGGGAGGGAGGGTTGTGTTGGCTACATGCGCATTTAGTAGTACACTCTCATTAACATAGCGAGCTCCGTGTAGCTAGTCGGCTAGCAATCCTACATTCCGACTGATCCGGTTCGCCGTGACCACAAGTGTTGGCAAGGGGGGTGTTGTTGTGTGAATGCCTCGCAAGGCTGACGTTACATCGAGCAGACATTTATGACAGATAGCTGGGCCCCCCAAGTAACTAAGCCATGGCAGTGAACGCCCATCATCACAGCAGCGCAGCTGGCTATAGATAGCGAACATCTCCTTTAGCTATAACGTTGTGGCTCATACGGCGGATCCACAACAACCAGTCGTCTTCATCAGCATTGATACCCTCTTTATTTCAACAACAGACACGGACTGAAATGGAGTTAATGCTGCATAGCCGTCATAACCAGAGACGCCACCAATATAACACACACCTTACCTTCAAGTGCTGCTAGCTGTGGCTAGTAGCTACTAGTCCAGTCTCCGTTATTGGAAATGCCCATAATTCAACGGTTTGTGTGACAGTTGGTCAGCAGCATCAGCTGGCCGGCGTGCAGAACGACCAACTGACACTAACCGACACACCGCGCCGTGTGTGATGCAGCCGGACACCGCGGTACATCTCGGAGCACAAACCCACCCCGTTCACATGAGGAGCTCCTGCCGTTGTGTTGTGAAGCCAATAGCTACGTTAACGATAGTGACTGAAAGAGAGAGCACCACCTGGCTGAATAATGCTCATGATGACCACCAGCAGCAATCATAATAAAGACTTCTCATACAAGAAAAAGGTGTCTAGTGGTAGTTGTGCTTTTTCGATTCACTGGGTGTTGTTTTGTTGCACACATTTCTTGTTATCTGGGCTGGGGTTGTTGAACAGCAAAACTCCACCCCTCGCGTAGACCACTGCAACACTTCCGGTACTCTGAGCTCATGAGAGAGAGGGGGGAAGGGGGGGCATGAATGGATGTCGATTCGAACCTTGGACGTAAGTGGTTGTAGCTACTTACGTCAAGGCTCTAATCAACATTCATTCATTGTACCCCCCTCCGCACGCTCCATGTAACGCGGAAGTGAGGTGGTCTAGCGCTCCCCCTCACGAGCTCCATGTAACGCGGAAGTGCAGTGGTCTAGTGCTTGATTGATTGAAAACTGTATTAACAGATTGCAGAATGGGTACAGTACAGCTCAATACATACAATTGTTAGGGGATGCAGACCAGATAAATACTTTCGTCTTGTTTACATCAGGGTCCCCCATTTTCAATTCATCATAACAGATATGACACACACGACATAGTATGACAGTACTGCTACTTGCTACATCTATACATTTATGCTCCCCCTCACGAGCTCCATGTAACGCGGAAGTGCAGTGGTGACTGTGCTCCCCCTCTCCCTCACGAGCTCCATGGAACGCGGAAGTACAGTGGTCCCCCTCACGAGCTCGCGTGTTCCATGTAACGCGGAAGTGCAGTAGTCTATGCATTAAAAAAAAGGAGAAGCATGCAGCTGCAGAGCCGCAGAGCCAGCGGCGCTCTCAGAGCCGCGCTCTTTGCGAAGACCCTCTCTGATTGGCTAGCCGCGTACAGCGAAGACCCTCTCTGATTGGTTTAGCACCGAAGGGTCTCTTGCATATTCAACAACAATTGATATGTTGTTCCCTAACCTTAACCTTAACCCTAACCTTAACCCTAACCAGTGGCGGACTGGGACACAAATTCAGCCCGGGACATTCAGACGCACCAGCCCACACACCGGCCCACGCACCGGCCCACGCACCGGCCCCGAAACCGGCCCACACAACGGCCGTTATGAAACACTTGTCCAGTATTAAACAACCCAAGGCTGTGGCTAAGGAGTCAACATCAGGGAGACCAAATCTACACACCGCCCCTAGATGTGCACTCATGCACAGTGCACACACACACACACACAGAGACACACACATACATATACCGTTACTTCCTGTCATTGGCATATGTTTTTTTTTTTTACTAACATCTTAGTGCCTCATTAGCCTAGGGATTAAGGATACATGTGTTAGGACAGAAACCTCACAACATGAAGTATTAACTACACCATAATAATATTGAGGTTTTGATCCATAGAAAAGGTCTGTGCTACACAATTTCAGTTAGATTGGATTTATTGTCCTTTAATTTGGCACTCATGACATTAGTTGCTTGCCGTTTAATCAACATCGAAAGACCCCCCACTTCCTCCCAGACACCCATTCCAAGAGCTTGTTTTCTCTCTCTCTCTCTCTCTCTCTCTCTCTCTCTCTCTCTCTCTCTCTCTCTCTCTCTCTCTCTCTCTCTCTCTCTCTCTCTCTCTCTCTCTCTCTCTCTCTCTCTCTCTCTCTCTCTCTCTGTGTATGTGTCTCTCTGTGTGTGTGTGTGTCTCTCTCTCTCTGTGTCTCTCCCTCTCTCTGTGTGTCTCTCTCTGTGTCTCTCTCTCTGTGTCTCTCTTTCTCTCTCTGTCTGTCTGTCTGTCTGGACTGGGCTCTCTCTCTCCCCTCAGGGTCAGCTGTGCTGGACTGGGCGCTCTCTCTCCCCTCAGGGTCAGCTGTGCTGGACTGGGCGCTCTCTCTTTCCTCAGAGTCAACTGCATAAGAAGAACATCAGCAATCAATAATAATGGCTTGAATTCATACAGCGTTTTTCAGCCTTTTGAAAACACCCAAAGTAGTAGTAGTAGTAGTAGTAGTAGTAGTAGTAGTAGTAGTAGTAGTAGTAGTAGTAGTAGTAGTAGTAGTAGTAGTAGTAGTAGTAGTAGTAGTAGTAGTAGTAGTAGTAGTTTATTCAGTCATCATCTCACACAATACAATATACACCATCATTTAACAATATTTGATTTTACAGTGACTGAGAAGGTACAGACTGAAGCAATGCTTATATAGCCTATGCCTGTCCTATATTCTTAACACAAATTAAAAATTAAGACTCCAAAACAGTATTCTAAAAGAAAATAGCAAAAGAAAAACAGTATTATTCACCCTTGTAGTTTTCAAAAATAGCTTTACAAACCATTTTCTTAAAAACCAAAAGCGAATTACTCATTCTTAACTGTATATCAGCATTGTTCCACAAAGCGCTTCACAGAAACCATCAAGCATTAACACTCACACAGTCATACGCTACTGGTGGTCGTGAGCAGCATCAGCAAACACAGCTTCCCTGTGGCAGACTGACGGAATCATGTCTGCTATTCAGCGCCAACCACCATCAACAACCTTCATAAATACATTCAACATTAATGGAATAGGCTAACTACCAACTTAGCTGTAGCAGTTAGCTGTTATATGCAATCACATTTGTTTAACTACGGGGTAGTAGTTGACCTAGTTGTTAGCTTAAGCTAGTTAGCTGTGGTTATCTACAAACATGTAGATGAGACTAATCGAGAACATGGCTAACTGTTGGGAATTCTAAGGTACATCTTATTTGAGCATGTAAAATGGCAACTAATCAATTCAATCAATTAGATTACCAATATTATATCAACATGAAAATTTGAAAGGGAACATAATAGTATTTTATTTGAGTATTTACTATTATAATATTAGTAGCCAATTAATTTGCAGCCCGTCCTAGGTTCTGATTGGCTCTCTAGGTTAGCACTTTAGCTTCTGATGCTGTGGTGGGCACTAGTCCTAACATTGCTAACTAAACTTTTAGTCAGAGAAAAAACGTCACGAGTCACGACTATTTACGTCCACGTGCTGTAAGGAATCAGGAATACGGAAAGCACATTGTCTTGTAATAGAATGACTGAAATCACTGCAAGAACTAGTATAGGCTAGCTAGCCCTCATGAACCGGCACACACCAACAGTAGAATATGCACTAGGCTACTGCACGCACCTGTCCTTCCACTTGATCTTCATCATCATTAGCAGCAGCAGCTACTCTAACGCCAGCCCTTCCTCTACTAAACATGTCTGTAATTTTAGAACATTGTTCTGCGTCTTTTACTAGCAATTCTAGCTTTTTCAGCTCCACCCTTTCTTTTTTTGCATTCTCCATTTCTGCGCTTCTAGGCCTACTCGCGGTTGGGAGGAAACGTGAATCTCATTCACTGATGTCTCATGTCTCATTCAAGACTGGCTAACAAAAGCATGTCTTTCACTTAACACCAAGAAAACAGTGTGTATGATGTTCACAAAGTCACCAGTAGAGGTCACTCACTCTAATGTGTTTCTGGGAGAGGCGGAGCTGGACATTGTACATTAATTCAAGTATCTTGGGGTCACATTGGACTCTACATTGACCTTCAAAAAGTAATGTGAAGAAAGTGACAAACACAGTCAAGTTTAACATCGAAAACTTCAGGCAGATCAGGCCCTGCCTGCCAGTTAATGCTGCAAGGATGTTTCTGCATTCAATGATTTTATCACACATCGAGTACTGTTTTATCAACTGGTCTCTTTCATATGTCACTACTCTTACACCAATAGAATTACTCTACAAAAAAGCCATAAAAGTATTTGATAGGAAACCAATTTCATTTCATCACTGTAATGTTTTAGAAAAACATAACATGCTAAGTTTCAAGAATTTCCAAGTTTTCAAATATACTTGCTTCATGTACAAGGTTCTGCATGGACTTGCCCCTCCCCCATTGAATGAGTTCATCCAACAGAAAGCAGACACTGGCATTACCACCAGGGCCATCAGTAGAGGGGACTGTAAGGTGCCTTTTCGGTATACTACCATTGCAAAAACTGTGTTCTCTGTTAAAAGTGGTAACTACTGGAATAGCCTACCAGTTGTGATTAGAGAGTGCCCTACATACTCCATGTTCAAGACCCATCTTAAACTGCATCTTAAGGCAAACCAGAACTGTGATCATTTTTAATCTGATTTAGTTTATGCAACTTGTTTATTGATTTATTGCCGGCCCACACACTGGCCCACACACCGGCCCACATAATGGCCCACACACCGGCCCACATACGGCCCACACACTGGCCCACACACTACACCGGCCCACACACTACACCGGCCCACACACTACACCGGCCCACACACCGGCCCACACACTGGCCCACACACTGGCCCACACACCGGTACACACACTGGCCCACATTAGTGGCCCATACACCGACTCACACACCGGCCCACACACTGGCCCACATTAGTGGCCCACACACCGACTCACACACTGGCCCACACACCGACTCACACACCGGCCCACACACCGGCCCACAGACTGGCCCACATACTGGCCCACACACCGGCCCACACACCGACCCACATACTGGCCCACACACCGGCACACACACTGGCCCACATTAGTGGCCCACACACCGACTCACACACTGGCCCACACACCGGCCCACAGACTGGCCCACATACTGGCCCACACACCGGCACACACACTGGCCCACATTAGTGGCCCACACACCGACTCACACACTGGCCCACACACCGGCCCACAGACTGGCCCACATACTGGCCCACACACCGGCCCACACACCGTCCCACATACTGGCCCACACACCGGCCCACACACTGGCCCACATTAGTGGCCCACACACCGACTCACACACTGGCCCACACACTGGCCCACACACTGGCCCACACACCGGCCCACATTAGTGGCCCACACACTGGCCCACACACTGGCCCACAAAAAAAAAAAAAAAAAAAAGTATAAAAAAAAAAGTTTTTTTTTTTTTTTTTTTTTTTTGGACCAGCCCACTTTGGTTCCGGCCCATCGGGATTCGTCCCGAACGTCCCGATGGCCAGTCCGCCACTGACCCTAACCCTAACCTTAACCCTAACCCTAACTCTGATTGATTGATTGATTGATTGATTGATTGATTGATTGATTGATTGATTGATTGATTGATTGATTGATTGAAAAGTTTATTAACAGATTGCAGAATGGGTACAGTACAGTACAGCTCAATACATACAATTGTTAAGGGGATGCAGACCAGAGAAAGACTTTCGTCTTGTTTACATCAGGGTCCCCCATTTTCAATTCATCATAACATATATGACATACATGACATACAGATAGACAGTACTGCTACATCTATACATTTATGACATATCAGATTTGCAAATACAGTACTGTTTGTGATACAAAAGTGTCCAGAAAAAAGAGTGTATATACATTTGGCGTAGAAACTGTACATTGGAGGAGGTTGGGTGGGTGGAGTGGGGTTGGGTGGGTTGGGTGAGGGCTGTACATTGGAGGTGGGGGGGGGGGGGGGGGTTGGGTAGGGGACACACACACATTTTACACTGTACATTGGAATACTGACAAAGCCTTACTTGGTCATTTACTGTACAACTAGGTTAGGACATTTGTAGGGGCCAGTTTCGAATCACGTAGGTGTTTTTTGAGAGTGTTTTTGAAAGTGGGTAGTGATTCACATTCCTTTACAGCTTTAGGTAGGGCGTTCCACATTGTGATACAAAAAGTGTCCAGAAAAGGGACTATATACATTTGACGTAAAAACTGTACATTGGAGGAGGTTGGGTGGGTAGGAGGGGTTGGGGGGGGGGGGGGGGGGGACACTGTACAACTGTACAAGCAAAACTGTACATTGGAATATTGACAACCATACTAGGTAATTTACTGTACATTGGAGGGGGTTGGGTTAGGACATTTACAGGGTCCAGTTTTGAATTGCAGTCTCCCGTAGGTGTTCTTTGAGAGTGGTTTTGAAAGTGGGTAGTGATTCACATTCCTTTACAGCTTTAGGTAGGGCGTTCCACATTGATGTTGCATAATTGCGAAACGTGTTTAGTCCCTTGTTTGAGCCGAATCTGGGTTTAACATGATTTGTGGAGCTCCCTCTGGTGTTGTGATCGTGGTATTCACTGACCTTTGGGAAGTATTTTGACATGTACATGGGTACCTTGGTCGCATAGTGTATCTTGTAGACCAGGCCCATTGCAAGTTGCTGTACTCTGTCGTCTACTCTAAGCCATCCTAGGTTGTCAAAGTGGGCAGGGGTGAGGTGGGTTCTAGGAGTTAGGTCAAGCAGTAGTCTGACTAGCTTGTTTTGAGATGTTTGTAATTTGTTTTTTAGTGCCTTTGAGGTGCTTTGGTACCATGAGGTGCAAGCATAGTCGTAGTACCCTTGAATGAGTGCTCCTGCTAGAGTCTTCAGGGTATTCTTGTTTACCAGAGAGGAGATCCGGTACAAGAATCGTGTTCGTTGGTTGACTTTTTTTATTACATTGGATGCCATTTTGTCACAGGAAAGATTAGCCTCTAGGATGGAACCCAGGTAGGTAATTTCATCTTTCCTTGTGATAATATTGTCACCCACTGCAACCGAGAAGCCGTCGGTCTTGCTGAGTTTGTTATTTGAACCGAAGAGAATGGACTCTGTTTTGCCCATGTGTAATGATAGTTTGTTGTCGGCGAGCATTATGCAGATTTTGCCTAGTTCCGAGCTGAGGGCTTTTTCAACCTGTAACTTGTTCTAGTCAGAGACCAGCAGGGCTGAGTCGTCCGCAAACAGGACCCATTCTGCAATCTGTTAATAACGTTTTCAATCAATCAATCAGATAGTCATTGAACCGTCTTATTTGTCATAATAGAACATTCTAGAACATTTGTGATGTCACAGTATGATGTCATAATCAAACATTCTAGACCATTTGTGATGTCACAGTATGATGTCATAACCAAACATTCTAGAACATTTGTGTATCTATATATATTAAAAAATTCTCTCATAAGATCTCATTGTGCATCTTGAAACAGTGCTGAGCAGTACTGAACAGATAGACTAAACAACATAGATTGAAGCCTGCATTTCTCAACCAAGGTGCCTTGCAGACGCTGGCTCTGCAGCTTCATACTATTGAAAAAAAAATAGAAAGCTAGTGACGTCGGTTACGGGTTGCTTACGACTGGGGGAGGACTCGCGCTCTCCTCCGAAGAGAAGAAATGGCGATGCTGGGAAGCTTTAGCTCTGCACAGCAAAAGAAAAACGTGCCCGGCGATGGCAGGGACGTGACGGAGTTTGTTTGTCCAGTTTGTCTCGAGATTTTCGATAACCCCGTAACGACACAGTGTGGACATACGTGAGTATTGGCATCATCAACGTTACCTTCCCTACCATAACATAACTACCAACGAAGCCCAGCTGTCTGGAGCTGTCTAGCTGTCCGTACAAAAGATTAGCAAAGCGCGTAGTTGTGCCACGACCAGAAAGCATGCGACAACGGCATTAGTCATATTTAGGCCTAAATGTTGATATCGACTAATGTTTGTATGCTGCTTACTTCAACATTTAGCGAAATCAAAGGCAAGCTTACTAAATCAGTTTCAGTTTTGTTTACATCAAGCAAGGGGTTTCGCTTGGGACTTGTAGTTTAATGCTGCATGCCATTCATTGATGTAAACACTGAAAGGACTACAACTCCCTATGCTCATGAGGTGGGGACTTTCTCTAGGAGTTTCAGGAAATGGTTTCGGTTTAGTCCGAAATTATATTTCACCAAGCGACCGTCACTTTTTCTTAGACAGCGAAGTCATTAGCTGAATAGCAGATATTAATAAGCGCCTGTCATTTCCTACCCTACATTTGTAGTGGCCTAGGAACCAATGAACTGTCAGGGTAACATTTAAGTACAAATCTTTCCTCCCTGTCCTGTAGATAAGTCAGAGTAAATGCATAACTCGTGTTCCTCTACCTACACTCTTTGTTACCTCATCATATATGGACTGCATTCACCATTGCACCCCTCCCTTCTCAGGTTCTGTCAAAGTTGTCTGCAGGAGTGCCTGCGTCCGCAGAAGCCGGTGTGTGCCGTGTGTAGGGCAGCTCTGGGCCACTGGGCCAGAGCGACTGAGGTGGAGGCCCTTATCCATTCCTCTGTGGCAGCTTGCAAAGGCTGCAGAGCACAGGTATAGTAGCTTGGCCCTAACCAAACATTTTCCACTGAGGGGGGGGGGGGGGGAGAGTGAGTTTGTCCAGTGGTTAATTGCCAGCAGATGGGTCATTGGAATACCATCTCTTTTATCAGAAGCTCTCCCTGTTGTTCCAAGTCCTGCCCTCCACTCAGTTGACAGCAGGGTTTTCCTTGGCTTTTGGAGACACTTGAGTGTTAGTGTCACATAGCCAGACCTCAAGTCTCACGACTGATGCTAGAGAGTAAATTGACCATTTACAGAGTGAGAGAGAGGCTGGTACCAAGTTTCCTCAGTGTGATAACATTACCAGCGTGGTGGATTTATGTCGGGTTAAGAGGTTGGAGACTCCAAGATGACAAAGGAACAAACGATTCAGCCATTAATTTCACATTTTCGTTTAGGTGGTCGGAAAGAAACACTTAGGTTGGCCGTCCAAGAGTTTGATGCCAGGGAGTCCTTCCCTACGCCCCCAAAAATCGTAACAAAACAGGCTTCGGGGACAGCCTTACCAAACTTATATTATTCAAATGGAACTCAAACATGTTCCATGGTCATGTGATGTCACAGTATGATGTCATAATAGAACATTCTAGAACATTTGTGATGGCACAGTATGATGTCATAATCAAACATTCTAGAACATTTGTGTATATATTCAACAATTCTCTCAGAAGATCTCATTGTGCATCTTGAAACAGTACTAAACAACATAGATTGAAGCACACGCAATGCGTTGCCGCTCTCTGTCTCTCCCTTTCAACTCTATAGCATAACCTACCTTCTCATTGACTGAGCAGAGGATGTAGACATATATTTGTGGAAAAGGCTCCAACTTGTCAATGTCTAGTATATTACACTCTTATGCTAAACATGTAAAAGTACTGAAATTTGGTACTGATTGATCTAGCATGAATCTGTACGACCGATGTAATTCGGTCTGTGTACCCTTAAAAGTACAGAGTTCGGTAGCCAACCCTACCTCCTAGTCATGTCTCTATATTGTACATGGGACCTGCCCAATGTACGGTTATATTCTGTGGGAGGTGGCAAAGAGGCAGTATCATGGAAATGAGTGCGGGAACATTTGTATCTTCATATCTGGATGTGCCCTACAAGGTGTGGATGTTCAGAGTTTTGTGTCACTTCTTTCACAGGTGGGTCTGTCCCAAATGAGAGGCCACACGGCTGCCTGCTCAAAATACCAAGAGTACATCGAGGAGGGAGTGAGGACCACTGCCCAGAGTCAGCCTGCCATCATCAGGTGAGATGGACAGCTATAATCACAATCGAGACACGCTTGATTCGCCAAGTGCAGAAATGTGTCTTGGTGACAGTGGTGCCGGTAAAGAACGACTTAGTTGTACAGTACATACTGACAGACGATGACAATAGGACATCGCAGGACATACGCACAAGACATTATGATAGTACTGTGGACTATACATACAGTCTGGTCCATAAATATTTGCACACCAACGCTGTTTTCATCATTTTGGCGCTGTACACCACCACGATGAAATTAAGCAATTAATATGTGCTTTAACCCTTAAGCCTGACGGGCCCGGTACACCTGATTTGGATGTAAATACCCTCAAATTAAAGCTGACGGTCTGCACTTAAGCACATCTTTATTGTTTAATTTCAAGTCCATCGTGGATTCGTGGTGGTGTACAGAGCCAGAATTGTGAACAGTGTGTCTATGGCCACTTTCTGTTTCAGTATACATTCAGTAGATCTAATGCCATTTAAATTAATATTTTAAATGGATCTTGGCCTGACCTGTAGATTGTACAGGTCAAAATAATGATTGCGCAGTGCAACAAGCAATTGCAACTAATTGTAACCTTTTATTTGTATGTAATGGACAAATCGTCTCTGAATTATGGCTCTCTTTGTAAAGAGTATCGGTTACTGACGGGACACAACATTTTATTTTTAACAAATTATTCTGTTGGGCCCATTTGCAGACCTTTTGTTAATGTATGTCTGCGTACAGGGTGTTTAAGAGTTGAGTTGCATTAAAAGGTTTTAGAAAAATGCTAAATCCTCTGGACCTGGTGGTGGTGTTGTCCAGCAGGGAGCACTCTGTCCTCTGGACCTGGTGGTTGTTGTCCAGCAGGGAGCACTCTGTCCTCTGGACCTGGTGGTGTTGTTGTCCAGCAGGGAGCACTCTGTCCTCTGGACCTGGTGGTGTTGTTGTCCAGCAGGGAGCACTCTGTCCTCTGGACCTGGTGGTGTTGTTGTCCAGCAGGGAGGCACTCTGTCCTCTGGACCTGGTGGTGTTGTTGTCCAGCAGGGATGCACTCTGTCCTCTGGACCTGGTGGTGTTGTTGTCCAGCAGGGAGCACTCTGTCCTCTGGACCTGGTGGTGTTGTTGTCCAGCAGGGAGCACTCTGTCCTCTGGACCTGGCGGTGTTGTTGTCCAGCAGGGAGCACTCTGTCTTCTGGACCTGGCGGTGTTGTTGTCCAGCAGGGAGACACTCTGTCCTCTGGACCTGGTAGTGTTGTTGTCCAGCAGGGAGCACTCTGTCCTCTGGACCTGGTGCTGTTGTTGGTGTTGTCCAGCAGGGAGCACTCTGTCCTCTGGACCTGGTGGTGTTGTTGTCCAGCAGGGAGCACTCTGTCCTCTGGACCTGGTGGTGTTGTTGTCCAGCAGGGAGGCACTCTGTCCTCTGGACCTGGTGGTGTTGTTGTCCAGCAGGGATGCACTCTGTCCTCTGGACCTGGTGGTGTTGTTGTCCAGCAGGGAGCACTCTGTCCTCTGGACCTGGTGGTGTTGTTGTCCAGCAGGGAGCACTCTGTCCTCTGGACCTGGCGGTGTTGTTGTCCAGCAGGCAGTGCTCTGTCCTCTGGACCTGGTGGTGTTGTTGTCCAGCAGGGAGCACTCTGTCCTCTGGACCTGGCCGTGTTGTTGTCCAGCAGGGAGCACTCTGTCCTCTGGACCTGGTGGTGTTGTTGTCCAGCAGGCAGTGCTCTGTCCTCTGGACATGTCCTTAACAATGCTCCTGTTACGGTGATGGGGACACCGTGAAGCTGAGGGTGCCGTCCTTCGGATGAGACGTTAAACTGAGGTCCCGACTGAATTCGGTCGTTAAAAGAACTCCGGGCACCTATTGCAAAGAGTAGAAGGTTCCCCGATGTTCCTGGCCAAATTCCCAGACATCAAGGCCACCTAATCATCCCTTTCTCCTTAATTGGCTGATATCAATCCCTGTCTCCTGAGCCGTTCAGCCATTGTGTAGTGTGATGTGTGCCTGCTGCCAGTGTATGGCCGCCATTGAGTGGCGGTGAAAGGAGGCAATTTCCACCCTACATTGTAAACGGCGCTTTTAGTGTCTAGAAAAGTGTTCTATAAATGATGATTCATTCATAACCACAATGTCTCTTTTCTCCCCCTCCAGTCCAGTGCCAAATCGCTACACCTTTACCTGCCCCTATTGTAACTGTCAGAACCTGGATCAGGACGGCCTAGCTGAGCACTGCACTACCCAGCATGTCAGGGATCCGCGCCAAGTGGTAAGACGTCCACCTCTTTAAAGTCTGCCCCTGATAAAGAATGTAACAAACGACTGAGAACATTACTTGGGGGTGAGTATTTGGGGGCTGTAGTTTTGTCCTCTTCTTACCCGCTGTGTCTCTCCTTCCCAGGTGTGTCCTATCTGTGCCTCTATGCCTTGGGGAGACCCCAACTACAGGAGCACGGACTTCTTCCAACACCTCAAGATTAGGCACACCTTTTCCTACGATACCTTTGTTGTAAGTAAAGGCCCTTAATTGTATTTCAAGTGGGATTTCTTTCCATATGCAGTATTGCACTGTACAAATAAACGTCTGTTATCCCTCGTGGATAAAACGACAAAAGTTAAAGAGAACACATTTACAAATCGCACAATAAATGCATTACAGGTGACGATATGGCCATAAGTCAAGAGATAAGGTGCAGTGTTCTTGGACTCACTCTTGGAAATACTACAGCATACTGTATTTCAGTGGTTCCCAAACTGGGGCGCAGGCGAACTGCAGGGGGAGGGGAGGGAGATGGAGGTTGTTCCTACTAGTCTAGAGGACGTTGTTCCCTCATATTATATGGTTGTTCCTACTAGTCTAGTGGACTGCTGGAGACGCTGTTCCCTCTTATAACTTCTATGGTTGTTCCTACTAGTCTAGTGGACGTTGTTCCCTCAATATATGGTTGTTCCTACTAGTCTAGTGGACTGCTGGAGACGCTGTTCCCTCTTATAACTTCTATGGTTGTTCCTACTAGTCTAGTGGACGTTGTTCCCTCAATATATGGTTGTTCCTACTAGTCTAGTGGACTGCTCGAGACGCTGTTCCCTCATATAGTTTTATGGTTGTTCCTACTAGTCTAGTGGACGTTGTTCCCTCGTATAGTTATATGGTTGTTCCTACTAGTCTAGTGGACGTTGTTCCCTCGTATAGTTATATGGTTGTTCCTACTAGTCTAGTGGACGTTGTTCCCTCGTATAGTTCTATGGTTGTTCCTACTAGGGATGGGCATTTTAAAGAAAAATCCAGATCGATTGATCGCATGATATACTCGAGTAATCGTGTATTACTCGTGGAGGGAAAAAAAACATTTAGTTAATTAAAACTTAATGTTGTTCATTCGTGTATATGTTTAATTAAACCAACAAACAGTTATAATCTTACACATACATGTGAAACAAATATGTAAAAGAAAAATCATAAAAATGATTAATTTATAGGGGTGTAACGGTACACAAAAACCACGGTACGGTACGTACCTCGGTTTTGAAGTCAAGGTACGGTTTTCGGTACAGTGGCTGTGCTGTCCATGTTCCACTCAGGGGTGATGTAGTGTGCATTATACAACGGCATGCAAATTTCTCGATTCTGATTGGCTGAAACAGTCATTTTACACGTCTTTATTGGCAACAATCCACGCTGCTGGCCCAGGACCCGCCCACAACCGACCCACATCACATCACTCCGCCGGATCACAAGAAGGTGGCCAATAATATTTACAAATGGATATGTTAATGGCGACTAAACGACTAAATATGAAGCGATTCTGTCAAGGGGAATGTGTTAGCCCTTTAAACAATGTTGGATGATGTAATTGATGGGTCTTGAGGCAATCTAGAACAAAAGAAAAATCGCGGTTTGATTGATAGATTAATTGATTGATTTAAATTTCTACTTCCTTCTTGCTACTGACTGCAGCGTTCTCTCTCACTGTCCGACGCTGGCGTACCCACAAACACACACACACACATACACACACACACACACACACACACACACACACATACACACGCACACACACACTGTGACACACACACACACACACACACACACGCACACACACACACACACACTCCTGTCTGCAACAGCGGGGGAGTCAGACTGAGAGAGAAGCAGCGCTGTTTTAAGTGAGCATGGTCTATTGAATTGATTGATTGGTTGATTGCTAATTTTATTACTGTACCCCTGGTTTCCAACTGGTTAAGTTTAGGCTAAAAGAAATAAATAAAAAAATAGGGCGAAGAAAACGTTTTTTTCCTATGCATTCCCCTAACAATTGTGTGTATTGAGCCGTACTGTATTGTACCCATTCTGCATCTGGTAATAAAATTTTCAATCAATCATTCCAATAATACACAGTTGGATGTGTTAGTTGGTTGGATGCACTTCAAGCTGCTTCCACATGAGGCAACTTCTCTCAATCATTCCAATAATACACAGTTGGATGTGTTAGTTTGGTTGGATGCACTTCAAGCTGCTTCCACATGGAGTTGTGGGAACTACTTTTTCTGGCGGATGGTTTTTTCAATAAATCTTCGATTAATGTGTGTTTATTGTATAGAAATAAGGTTGGATGAATCTGGCAGTTGTATAAAAGCTTTACACCACGTGCAGTCGTGATTTGTGACCAATAAACCATGCCTAGGGGGGTCTAACGACCCTCGGCTGCGCCTCGGGCCTAACAACCACCCCTAGGCATGGTTTATTGGTCACAAACCACTCCTGCGTGTGATGTAATGCTTAAGTAACTAATTGTACTTGTAGGGCTGTCAACGATTATTCTATATTGAAATGAATAATCGCCTTGAGAAAAAAAAAATTATAATAATTATATTAGATTGTGAAAAAAAACAGCGCCCGGTGGGCGGTTGTTAGTGGGTAACATACCGTTGTATTCGTTCGGTACACTACACGGCAGTTCGGTACGGTACGGTACACACTGAAACTTGTTTGGTACGGATACGTGTACCTTTACACCCCTATTAATTTAAGATCAAGTTTTCTCATAGCCGATTAGCCGCGAGTAATCGATTACTCATGCCCATCCCTAGTTCCTACTAGTCTAGTGGACGTTGTTCCCTCGTATAGTTCTATGGTTGTTCCTACTAGTCTAGTGGACGTTGTTCCCTCGTATAGTTCTATGGTTGTTCCTACTAGTCTAGTGGATGATGTTCCCTCGTATAGTTCTATGGTTGTTCCTACTAGTCTAGTGGACGTTGTTCCCTCGTATAGTTCTATGGTTGTTCCTACTAGTCTAGTGGACGTTCCCTCGTATAGTTCTATGGTTGTTCCTACTAGTCTAGTGGACGTTGTTCCCTCGTATAGTTCTATGGTTGTTCCTACTAGTCTAGTGCAGTGGTTCCCAAAGTCGGGGTCGCGACCCAAAGGTGGGCCGCGAGCAGCCACGGGTGGGCCGCGAGATGATTTAAAAAAAAATTTAAAAAAAAATTAAAATAATTAAAATATTTTTTTTTTTTTTTTTTTTTTTTTTTTGCCACTGAACTTAGAAGCAGGCCAGGACATTGTTTCTAGTTGTATTCTAAAATTCTATTGTATTCTAAAATGTGACTATATGATTTTATATTAACTTAATAAATAAACAAAAACGAAAAAATCTACTTATTTCAACGAACATTTCAAACTAAATAACAGATTATGCACATAAAACGCTGAAAACAACCAAAGCAACAATAGTATTTTAATGAGGCTATTATTATTATCATTATTATGTTGCAACAAGTTAGCCCTCTCATAAATAGCACATATAAATGAATAACTAACTTGAACTAACTTAATAGGATTGAAGTGATATTTGGCTTAAAAAATCGGCCGCCTGGCAAAAAAAAAAAAAAAAAAAAAGCCTGACTATGTGCATTGGGCCGCGGCTCTCTGACGCCTTATTTTCTGGGCCCTGGCCTGAAAAGTTTGGGAACCCCTGGTCTAGTGGACGTTGTTCCCTCGTATAGTTCTATGGTTGTTCCTACTAGTCTAGTGGACGTTGTTCCCTCGTATAGTTCTATGGTTGTTCCTACTAGTCTAGTGGATGATGTTCCCTCGTATAGTTCTATGGTTGTTCCTACTAGTCTAGTGGATGTTGTTCCCTCGTATAGTTCTATGGTTGTTCCTACTAGTCTAGTGGACGTTGTTCCCTCGTATAGTTCTATGGTTGTTCCTACTAGTCTAGTGGACGTTGTTCCCTCGTATAGTTCTATGGTTGTTCCTACTAGTCTAGTGGACGTTGTTCCCTCGTATAGTTCTATGGTTGTTCCTACTAGTCTAGTGGATGTTGTTCCCTCGTATAGTTCTATGGTTGTTCCTACTAGTCTAGTGGACGTTGTTCCCTCGTATAGTTCTATGGTTGTTCCTACTAGTCTAGTGGACGTTGTTCCCTCGTATAGTTCTATGGTTGTTCCTACTAGTCTAGTGGATGTTGTTCCCTCGTATAGTTCTATGGTTGTTCCTACTAGTCTAGTGGACGTTGTTCCCTCGTATAGTTCTATGGTTGTTCCTACTAGTCTAGTGGATGTTGTTCCCTCGTATAGTTCTATAGTTGTTCCTACTAGTCTAGTGGACTGCTGGCACAACGCTAACACAGTGTGAAGAGATGTCTGGCTATGAGAGACGACCAGTGGAACGAAATGTATTAGATTCGATTCAAATGTATTGTCATTATACAGCACAAGTACAGTACAACAAAAATAAGTTTGGCATCCAACCAGAGTGCAAATGTAACGGTAAAGTGCAATAGTAATATACAATGTACAGTAGGGAGGTCCTTCGTGAGGGATACATTTTCAAATAAATGTATCTATATTTAGCTATCATTTAGCTCCAACCACTGGAATTCGTTATAATAGTCAAGAAAACTCTCCTGGTGAATTTGATTCAAATTCCAACAACATTTACCCCTCCCTCATCAACCTTGAAGTTTAGGCTCAGTTGCAGTAGCTTGCACTGCTGATGGCATTGTTGGGACTTGCGGTGTGCCACTTACAGATTTAGATTTTAGAGCCATCTAGTGGAGAAGTTCAGATATAGCCATTGCTGTAATTTAAGTTAGACGAAAAAGGTGGATGTCCAAAGCCATCTATGCACTTAACCTCTTAAGCCCTAGCCATATTTCCAAAAAATTTGCCTAAAAGTACATACCCAAGTAAATGGAAGATTGCTCCACTTCTACAAGGTCCATTTGCACATTCTTTGTATCTAGGGACATCTATGGACCTCATGGAATGAATTAGAATGAAAGTAAGTCCAGGAAGATGGTAACTGTCACCCTGTGCTCAGTGATGCAGTGAGGCACATTGATGCCTTGTAAAGTCTGATGGCTGTCGGAATGAAGGACTTCCTGTGCCGTTCAGTGCTGCATTTACATTTAGTGTTAGTCTAGCACTGAACCTGCTTCTCCTGTCAGCCAAGTCTGTGTATAGTGGGTTGGAGGGGTTTTCCCTGATGGCCTGGAGCTTAGCAAGGCTCCTCCTCTCCGCCACCACCGCTAGAGTCCAGCTCCACCCCAACCACATTACTGGCCTTCCTGACCAGCTTATCCAGCCTGTTTGCGTCCCCCGCTCTCAGTCTGCTGCCCCAGCAGGTCACAGCATACAAGAAGGCGCCCGCCACCACTGACTCGTAGAACATCCTCAGTATCAGAAATATTGTTTGAGTAAATTTAAATGAACCAATGGAGAATACAGAATATAAATGATTATTAGTATTTTTTTTTGTCCATCTTTGACGGTGAATAACACCATGCTAACATTGACCAAAAATGCCACCTTCTTGAGATCCAAGTGTACTAAAAATCTAAGCAAATTAACAAAGGGCAGAGGATTTACAGTTCTTTTTTTTGTAGATACAGTACTGAATTTTGCCATCCGGACACATGCAATTTGAAATATGAATATAGAATTTTGAATATCTGGCCTATAAATTACCTTTTTTATTATGGCCAAGTCATGCATCTATGGATCTGGCCAAAGCTCTCTTTCCAATGGCAGAGTTAAATCTGGATTTAGTACCACCAGGTGCCCGTTACAGGGCAGCAAAGACCATGAATGAAATCTACTGTAAGTACAGTTACTTTTGTATAATGTCCATAGCTCTGCCATTTTCACCGGATTGCGACACGTTTTTTTCTAGACATTCACAAAAAGGTAAACTATATATGTTGTATTTTATGGCAATAACGTTGAGGTTTGTTCGACCCTTGAGATATAAACACTAAAATCTAATTCTGGCACATTTACATTGATGTGGAAACTGAAGATGTTGATTAATGTGCACTGTCCCTGGGTAAAAAAAAATACGTAAACTTAAACTTCTATATTTCAAATTGCATGTGTCCGGATGCCAAAATGCAGTATTGTATCTACAAAACCCCCTGTAAATCATCTGCTCTTTATTAATTTGCTTACATCTTTAGTACACTTGATCTCAAGAAGCTGCTGACTGAGCTCCGTGGCAATTATTCACGTCTGGTCAATGTTAGCATGGTGTTATTCACCGTCAAAGATGAAGGAATAAAATGTATAATAATAATTTATATTCTCCTTTGGTTCATTACAATTTACTCAAGCATAGTAACAGACACAATATGTCTGACACTGGGAATACATTCCCTGAGGTCCATAGATGTCCCTAGATACCAAGAACATGCAAATGGACCTTGTAGAAGTGGAGCAATCTTCCATTTACTTGGGTATGTACTTTTTGAATTTTCTGAAAATATGGCTAGGGCTTAACACATTGTGCGCCAAGAACGCCGTAAATCGTTATTGCCTGCCATGCGTTGAACACCAACAACGGCGTATCACGTGTTTGGGATCAATATTTCATTTTTTCATAATTCATCCAGCCTCCCTCCGGATCGCAGCCGGACCCTGTTCTGATATTACAACGCCTCAATACCGCCGCCTGGTGGATGGTCGGGCGAGTTACACTCACGCCAAACCGGAAGTGGCGATCGGTGCATCGAGGAAATTCCTCCGCCAGAGATATATTGTGGCGTGGATCAATATACACACGAGTGCATTTGGATCGCTTTCGAAACGCAGGGCCTATAACTAGCGTTTTTGGAATTACAGCAGCAAAGCTTAAAACACTTATATTCTCCACGGTATTAACACAACAATGTATGAATGAAAAAATATAACGTTCCCACATCCGGAACGATAGATACCTGATGTTGAATGGGCCATAGTAATGCAGATATAGCTATAATATTTAAAAAGTTATAGCCCTGCAAAGAAGGTAAACATCTCCATAGGCTTACAGCGGTGGCAGAGAGGGCATAATGATGGGGACAATGCATGGCGCCCAATGTGTTAAGAGGTTCAACGGTATCTGAATGAAATACTGTGTGTTGTTGTGCGTTATAACTATAAGCTAACATTTTGGGACTAAATGGCACTTGTTTTCAAGGATTGTTGTTTTTATTCATTTTCATGTATAAATAAAGTTACTTGACTCTGTCTCTCTCTCGCTCTGTCTGCAGGATTACTCCACAGATGAGCACACAATGATCCAGGAGGCTCTCCAGCGCTCTCTCATGGAAAACTGAACAGTGAGGAACAATCAAGCTGAGAAAGAAGGGAATATGGTAAATAGAAAAAACAAAGGAATGGTGGGATGACGGGGAGATGTGGAGCCTTTCGAGAGACGGAGGCATCAGTGTCATCCCATCAGGCGGACGCGGCAGGCGCTATATTAAACATAGGTTATCACTTTTCACAGGAAATCCATATTGTAACTGACTACAGAGATCTGTTATTATTCCCAAAATAAAATGGGGCAATATGGGGGAAAAAAGAAAAAAAAAGGAGTGTACATGTTACTGATTCAGGATCAGTTGTAACTGATATGAGGCTGTATCTCCTCCTAGAGAGAGTGTACATGTTACTGATTCAGGATCAGTTCTAACTGGTATGAGGCCGTGTAGAACCCTGTGGTCGTCTCCATAGGTCGTCCGTTATCCACGTTTTATTTGAATCGCTCATTCTTCACACCATTGTGTCATGTAACGATATCCAAAGTTGTGTTTAAAAAAAAAAAAAAAAAAAAAATATTCCTGCTGTTGTCGATACTTGATAACAGTGCAAGAGGGTGTTCTACCACTAGGTGGCTAAATATTGTCAGCAAAATCCAAACTTTACCCTGTAAAGTTTTTTCTGCTGTTTAAATGTAATGTATGCTGCTTTATTCTCCAGAAGGAAGAGCCAGTGCTGATTATATGTTGTATATTAATAGTGAATGGGGGAGTTGCTCTCTTATCGGCCAATGTTCGATTTGGTGCTTTACCTGTGTTTTGGTTTCAGTGTTTTTTTTTTTTTTTTTTTTAACTTTCCCTTCCCAGAAATGGGAAGGAGGGTTATATTTCATGACAGTAACCCTGCGATGGACACTTTTGTTCCTGCAGGTAGATGTTCAGTGGCTTCCAAAAGCTCTTAATTTCCGAAGGGAAAAAAAATATCGTTCTCTATTACAGCAGGTCAACTCTGTGTCTCAGACGCTCTCTTGTGGCTACATCTTCACGGCCACAGGAGGGCAGTAGAGCGCCATCGTTCCTCTGGCTGCTCATCACGGCCACTGGCACACAGGCCAGCCTCCTGGCTCAGTTTGCAAGGCATAATTCGACACACATTTAATTCTATAACAGTGCTTCCCTCAATGTGTTCTTCAGCCCGAGTTCAGGCCGGGGTTCTGTTCAGACACAGCATACAGGAGAGATCATCTTGAAGACTATTTAGAAAGTGGTTGTCATAGTTATGTGCAATAACCGCAGCCCTGCTATTAGACATTTTTATGACGTGACAATATTTGAATATGGTCTCGTCGTGCCCTTTAACTGCGTGTTTCTTGATCCGTTTAGATGTCCTTTTCGTATAGAAACACCCCGATCTCTTTCGCCAGTGCTAAATATTTTCACCCGAGGATCTAGAAAGTAAATATCATTTAGTTGTCTTTCATGATTTAAATGATTTAAAAACGTTTTGAACATTGTCCTTTTTTTATTTATTTTTATTTACTACACAGCAAATTGTTAAACGGAAGATATTTTAACCAAGAAATTTATGCAAATGCAAGTTTAATGTAGAAACAAGGTTGAATAAAAAAGGAGTATCTTTCTTTTTTTAAGTCTGTTATTGAATTCATTTTTAATTTTAATTTTACAAATATTTTTCAGTAACTGAAGTGAGTGTATAATGATTTCCATCCACGGCTTTATGGCCTTCGGCTATTTTTTGAACGTGAAATAAGTCAAATAAAAGCTCTTCTTTTCAGTTTCATCAGTGGATGTTTCCGAGCTTCACAGTCATCATCGCATTAGTAACGTTGGGTAAATAAACAGCGTCCGGACGCCCAGAGGAAGCGGCTCTGTTTCACAGCCTGAATGACTTCTCATGATACTGTCCTTCATGATGACACTTTGTTCCTCCCAATAAAATGTGTGACAATTTCCCTTGTTTTTCATGTGGATTTGTTTTTTTTACAGTCTCTCTCTTTCTCTCTTGTCAGCCCTACTGTCTGAGGGTGCTAAATCCTGATAAATTAAAGCTCTTTAATTATTTAAACACTGGCCCCTCAAATCAGGCTGATTGATTTATACCTGTGTGTGAGAGACGTGAGGGCAGAAACAACACTCGGTGGTTTGATGGATGACGTGTGTGTGTGAGACAGGGAGTGTGTGTGTGAGAGGGGGAGAAGGAAGGTAATATAAGATGCATCAATCCAAACTCTTGATTGTGCTCCACTGTCTTCATATGCGATGAGGTGTTGAAAAAAAAAAAAAAAAAAACGACCAATGTACCATTCGATGATCGCTACGTGAAAACGTTCCAACGAGGCACCCTCTTTGCAAAGCCTTGCTCGCGATTTAAGAGAACCAGGGCGACGCTACTGTATAGGTTCGATCGACGTGCGACACCCAGACTTGTGTTTGTGCATCTCTTGTCTCTGCGTGAAGGTTATGATGAAACTAGGTCTTTCAGTGTGCATCATCCACAGGAAGGGAGAACCCCTAATCTCCTTTCCTTTGTAGCATTTTTGTGTATCTAATTAGTTAAGTGGTCTCACCTAGCTCTAGAGATTATTACCCACCAAACTTATTGATGCCCCCCTATCCCTTTAAATCTCCCCCCCCCCCCCCCCCCATAAGGTTTTTTGCTCCTGGCAGATGGAGAGGAGAAGTTAGCTGTGAGAGAGAACTAACGAGATCCACCAGCGCTCCTGGGCAGGAAGGAAGTGAGCTTGAAAACATGGTAGAGAGAAGTCTTTCTTGTCTGTTTTGGTGGCGGAGGTAGAAAAAAAAACGGGAGGTGGGGGCTGAGGTGGGCAACAGGAATAGGAAGACGAGACGGGGGGGCAGGCGGTGGGGGGAGAAGTGAACATATTGAATAAAAATTTCATAAAGTTCAGTGTGTGGTTTCTTTGATGCGAGCTGTGGATGGTGTGTGGAGTCTGCAGGCTCTGTAGAGGCAGCAATTAGAGCTACACGGCCCCCGCAGGCGGAGGAGAGGACGCCGGCTTGTTTTTAGAAGTGTGTCGCACCATCACGCTCCCTACCCTAGACGCACCTCACCCCCACCCCGTTCCTTTTGTTGTACTTGTACTGTTTGCGTCTCTCCCTCCACCCTTTGGGTTGAAGTTCACCGTCCCCTCTCGTCGGCCCGCGCCCTCTTCAGACCGGCCGGGGGCCCCCGTCTCTTCAGAGGGAGTTCATTGCCCCGACCGTGGGAGAGTCGAGGTCGATGATTGCGGATCTACGAGTTTACGTGTGCAAGTCATTCAAGACCAACACACCTCGGACCTTGAGCGGATCTCGAAGAAAGAAAGTCTCTGCGCTGCGTTCCTCCACCCTCCATCCTAAAACAGCCTTTCTTTTGTCAATAGACCAATACTATTGTCTTTGTTGTCTGACGCCATTACTTTCTTCATAAATAGAGATGTATAGGACCACATTAAGCTCCAGTGTCACTCACTATGCTATTAAATAAATAGACACTGGGGGGCCGTCAGTGGCTCAGGAGATAGAGCAGTCGTCTGGTAATCGAAGGTTCTCGGTTCGATTCCCGCTCCTCCCGGACAGCTTGTCAAAGTCTACTTGAGCGAGACACTGTTAACCCCTAACTGCTCCCGATGAGCATGGTTGGCACCTTGCATGGTCTCATCAGCCGTCGGTGTGTGGAGTGAATGGGTCAAATGTGAGGAACAAAATTGTAAAGCGCTTTGGATAAAAGCTCTTATATAAATGCAACATTTACCATGTAAACTGTCTTGGCCACAGAGGGTCTTCATCAGGTCTCACCTGGCTGAGATACCGGAGCCTATGCGTCGTGGGTACCATGTCTGAACCTCAACCCTGCACCATAGAAGGGATGTAACCGCTGTATTCTCCCGTTATCTGTTTTTTCACACCAATACACTAGCGTACAAATGTCAAAAGCTCCTTTGGCCAGTTTGAACAAAGAGGGAGTTGTTACAAAACCCCCCACGGGCACACGCTTCACTTCGGCAGGTGCCAGGAGGTCCCAAGTGCCATCTTCGTGCGCCTGCTTTTTTTTAATTTTTTTTAAATGTGAAATATAACTATGACATTAAAACAGTGTTTTCTCACGTTCGTTGTGATCTACACACGCAGGGCGGCGAGAAGTGCTATGATCTCTCCGCTTGTATCCATGCCTGGAAAGTTCTCTCCTTTCGTCTCTTTCTAGTTTTGCTGAGGCAGGTATCTGTGGTGAGGTATGGGGTGTGTGTGTATGTGTACATGTGTGTGTGAGGAGCGTTGGGAGTTTGCTCACCGCAAAAATTCCTCAAAGTCAGGAGAAACGGGATGAGCGGGAATCCTGCCACCAGGGCGCTGCAGCTCAGGTTGGTCCTCCCGTATGTTTGAACAGAAAGCGCCAGTGGGCTTCCCCAACATCAATACTGGTTATACACCGACTCCCTCTTCCGCTTTTAAACTCTTTAACAACCGACCCCCCCCCCCCTACCCCAGTCAGACACCGCACGCACACACACACACCGCTCTCCTGTTCCTTAGCCTAAAGAGAGTCTTAACTTTGATTTAATGATGCCTGCAGCCAACCCGTATCAGCTTAAGTGAAAGTTGCCTGGGTTTTCTTCTTCACATTGTATGTGCGTGTGTGTATCTATTGTTGTGATCCTCCATAAGGTACAGGGTGTAACTTCTAGTAATATTTCATCTCTGGTGCTCAAAAACAAGATTTCGCCATTATTTGTGTCTTTAACTCCCTGTTGTGTCCTTTGAATTGTGAGAGAGAGAGAGGTTGTGCAATTGAAAATGATCTGTCGGCGGTTGGTTAGCAATGACAATTGACTGGGAGGAGAAACAGACATGTTGTTTTGGTCTAATGTCACTTGGGACGTCCAAAACCTCTCCTCCAGATACTGTGCTCTGGCCAAGAGAAAACTGTTGGCAACTGCCTCGGTCTCTCCTCGCCTCTGGAAGTCACTTTAAAAGCTTGGAAAGTTATCAAAATCACCGTTGCTGCAGAAATATTCTCCTGGAAGTGAAAATGAATATGAAACACATTGATACGACTATCAGGGGAATTGCTAATCATTGCCCTTCCCTCATTTATTTATTTATTTGAAATCCGCACAGCCCCTGTACTAATATTTGAAAGTTAGGCCCTCCAAGGTGTAAGGAGAGGGGGGGTAAGGTCCCTGGAGTGTGTACGTGCATGCGTGTGTTTGTGTGAGTGTGTGCACGTCCACATGTGTGGGTGGGTGCGTTTATGCACGTGTGTGTGTGTGTCACAATGGAATAGCAGGCCAAGAGAGGGGACTGAATCTAAATCTCACTCCCCCTCACCGTACCCCTATAGACCAACTAAGATGTGAGTGTGTGTGGAAGAGAGCTAGCCCCAAGGCTATTATTCTCCCATTAATTTTTCCATTTGAAATCAAGCCTCAACGGGCATGCACAGGGGGAACCGGAGGAGGGGGGGGGGGGGGGCAGGGGGGACTAGAATTAGGATAGGGTAGAGGCGTTGGGGGGGACAAACGGAGGGGGGGGGGGGGGTGCAACTGCTTTAATGTCCGACAGGGGAGGCAATTTCACTTTCAAACGGAACCCTGATTATGCATCAGACTGCATGTGTCTCTGCCTCGTTCCATCACCGCCCAAGGGAAAACCACCTCCCATTAAGGCATTGTTTGATATTTCTCCTCGTCTTGTCTTATGGGCACACAGTCGCACGCTCGTGCGGATACGAGAATGGATGAGGATGTTCTCGTATTTCACAAACGCCTTGTTCATTTTCCGCCTCGGCTGGTTAGTCGCTGTCAGGAGGCATGTGGGTCCGCCGTGTTCTTGTTCGGCTGTCATCCCGGGTGTTTTTATTAGCCTCTCGCCCGTCTCGTCTCGTCACGTATCCCCTTTTGCCAGGAAGCTGCTTACGAAGCTCTCAGGACATTAGAAGCAATGAGAGCGGGACATCTCTTGCATCTTTATTTCACCCCACGCCA
This sequence comes from Notolepis coatsorum, assembly GCF_963971535.1. Lineage (NCBI taxonomy): Eukaryota > Metazoa > Chordata > Actinopteri > Aulopiformes > Paralepididae > Notolepis > Notolepis coatsorum. The sequence goes on along the minus strand of NC_140181.1, from coordinate 87,632,986 downwards.
CGAGCCTGCTGCTGTATCCTTCATCTTTTCTCACCCACATAAACGCACACTTCCTCTTCCTCTCCCTCCCAGACCCCCACTCTTTTATTCCTCTTTAATTTCAATCACTTCTCTCCACTCTTGCTTCCCCCCCCCCAGTTTTCTTTGAAAAAGTGCCAGTGCTTGCTGATCTGTCAATCAGATGTTGTCCTGTTGTTGTGGGGGGTGGTGGGGGTCTGCGACGTCTGGGGCCATAAACCTCCAGCAGCCCTGTGCGGCTCGATGATTAACCAGGCAGGTAGTGTGTCAAACCGCTGACGGCAGAAACCCAACTGACAGATGATTTGGAAGACAATGGTCCCCGCTCCCTGTACTTAAGTCGTCACGGCAGTCGAAGCGTCTTCTCTGTTAACTTCAGACGCATCTGGAGAGAGAGAGAGAGAGAGAGAGGAGGGAAAAACACTCTTCCTCGCAGGAACACACCCACTGGGATGCACGTGCATTGCACATACACACACACACACACACACACACACGCACACAATTTATTATATCCACACTGTAAAAAAAAAAGGTCCTAATATCCATAAATGATCAATTAAAGAATAACAGATTTACCAATGAGTCATTGTTGATAGGATGAAAGACAGCATAGACTGTAGTGTTTGAATGGATCACTGATCTTCTGGAACTCGACATGATGAAATTCTACTTTAATACTGTATGCTGTGAATAGTTTCCTCAGATATCTAAAGTAGCTGTGAAGTCTACCCCAGTGTGAGTAGAAGTATTCTCTTTACTGATATCAGTGTGAATGCCTTATGGGAATCATGAGGTCCTTTAACTGTATACACACCCTGTTGTCCCGGGGGAAAGCCATGATTTACAGTCTGACGACGGGAATAGCTCACCGAAGCTCTCAGAGGTCTCGTCTCAAACCGATTAATAGGCAGACGTTTCCCAATTATTAACCGCCCCCTTACGGTGTGCCATTCAGATCCAGAGCTATTCGCCTCGCCTCCACTTCCTGTGTTCTGTGGACTATTTGTGTCTTTATAGGAGGGAATGGACGACGCAGGCAGATCTGTCAATCAAACGTCACCCGCCCCCCTCCCCCCCTCCCCACCAGCCTTGCCCGGCGACTGCCCCAATAGACAGCCGTCCATACACCTCCCTGCGGCTCTGTCCCGCCTCTGCTCAATGAGTAACCAACCTGCAGGTACTGAATCAAACTGCTGACAAGGGGGGGGGGGGGGGGGGGGGGGGGGGGGGGTTCTGTGTAGGTGGATGGGTGGGAGGTAGAGAGGGAGGGGGGGGGGGGAGAGAAGAGAGATGACAATAGCATCATTTCACAGCCCACCTTAGTGATGTAACCTTTTACTTTGTGAGGAAAGATGCCCCCCCCCTTCCTTCACTTCATCCTCCTTTTCCCTTTTCACTCATTCCTCTACTTCTCTCTCCCTCTCCCCCTCTCTTTCTTCCTCACTCTCTTTCTCCCATCTATCTCTCACCTCTCTCCCTCTCTCCTCTCTCTTCCTGTCTCTCTTCCTCTCCCCTCTCTTCCTCTCTCTCCCCTCTCTTCTCTCTCCCCCTCTCTCTCTCTCTCTCTCTTACTCTTCTCTCTCTTCCTCTCTTCCTCCCTCTCTCTTCCTCACTGTCTTTCTTCCTTTCTCTTTCCCCCCTCTCTCTCCCCTCCCCCCTCTCCCTTCCTGTCTTCCTGGATAGAGAGTGTTGTCAGTGGCTGCCACCACCGCCTGCCCAGCTAAACATTAACGACGGCCCTGCCTGCCAAGTGTCGAGGGGTGGGGGGTTGTGAGGGGTAAAAGGGGGGGGGGGGGGGGGGATGCCTCTGGACAAAACCCGGGGATGAAAAGGAGGAATTGATGGCTCTATCTGCTTGACAGATTCCCTTTGGTCTCTCTGAACTTGTGTACATGTATGCGTCCCCATCAGCAGATTCCTGACATGACCTTTTTATTGCCCTGTTTTTCCTCTGAAGAGATGGAGGCCTTTGTATTCCCACTGCCCCTTATCCTTCCTGCTGGCATTTCTGACATTCCTTCGAGTGTGTGTGTGTGTGTGTGTGTGTGTGTGTGTGTGTGTGTGTGTGTGTGCGTGTGCTGTGTGTGTGTGTGTTTTACATGTGCGTGCAGGCACTTAGGTGTAGATTTATGGTGTGGTGTTGTATAGTGTGTTTCCTCATATTCAAGTGCATTTCTTAGAATGAGCAGCATCCTGGACTTTGATGTGGGCAGTGGTGCTGGTGCTGATAGCGGGTCACGGGGAAGAGCCATCCCAGAGGAGAGGAGAGGAGAAGAGATGAGGGGAAGAGGTGAAGAGAAGAGAAGAGAGGAGGGGGGAGGAGGAGAGGAGAGGAGGGGGAGAAGAAAGGATAGGAGAAGAGATGAGAAGAGAGGAGGGGGAGAGGAGAGGAGAGGAGAGAGGAGAGGACAGGAGGTATAGGCGATGATGAGAGAGGAGAGGACAGGAGGTAGAGGAGAGGACAGGAGGTAGCGGAGAGGACAGGAGGTATAGGAGGAAGAGGACATGAGGGTAGAGGAGGGGACAGGAGGTATAGGAGGAGAGAGGAGAGGACATGAGGTAGAGGAGGGGACAGGAGGTAGAGGAGAGGACAGGAGGTAGCGGAAGAGAGGACAGGAGGTATAGGAGAGGACAGGATGGTAGCGGAGAGGACAGGAGGTATAGGAGAGGACAGGAGGTATAGGAGGAGAGAGAGGAGAGGACATGAGGTATAGGAGAGAGGAGAGGACATGAGGTATAGGAGAGAGGAGAGGACAGGAGGTATAGGAGAGAGGATGAGGACAGGAGGTATAGGAGAGAGGAGAGGACATGAGGTATAGGAGAGAGGAGAGGACAGGAGGTATAGGAGAAGGGAGAGGGACAGGAGGTATAGGAGAGAGGAGAGGACAGGAGGTATAGGAGGAGAGGAGAGGACAGGAGGTATAGGAGAGAAGGAGAGGACAGGAGGTTATAGGAGAGGAAAGGACAGGAGGATTCTTACTTCACCAACAGGAATCTTGGTTGTGGAATCGCTAAATGACTTTGGATATTGTTCACAGCTGAAATTGTTTTAGCAGTTAATAGTTGTATAAATGATTATCCTCTTTTAAAAATGTCCTGTCAGCCCCCCTCTCTTCTTCTTCCTTCCTCTCCTTCCTCTCCTTCCTCTCCATACCTCAGTCGCT
>NC_140181.1:87589798-87629601 GCF_963971535.1 Notolepis coatsorum | reverse complement strand
CAAAACCCGGGATGAAAAGGAGGAATTGATGGCTCTATCTGCTTGACAGATTCCCTTTGGTCTCTCTGAACTTGTGTACATGTATGCGTCCCATCAGCAGATTCCTGACATGACCTTTTTATTGCCCTGTTTTCCTCTGAAGAGATGGAGGCCTTTGTATTCCCACTGCCCCTTATCCTTCCTGCTGGCATTTCTGACATTCCTTCGAGTGTGTGGTGGTGTGTGTGTGTGTGTGTGTGTGTGTGTGTGTGTGCGTGCGTGTGCGTGTGTGTGTGTGTGTTTACATGTGCGTGCAGGCACTTAGGTGTAGATTTATGGTGTGGTGTTGTATAGTGTGTTTCCCTCATATTCAAGTGCATTTCTTAGAATGAGCAGCATCCTGGACTTTGATGTGGGCAGTGGTGCTGGTGCTGATAGCGGGTCACGGGGAAGAGCCATCCCAGAGGAGAGGAGAGGAAGGAGGAGAGGAGAAGAGATGAGGGGAGAGGTGAAGAGAAGAGAAGAGAGGAGGGGGAGGAGGAGAGGAGGGAGAGAGAAGGATAGGAGAAGAGATGAGAAGAGAGGAGGGAGAGGAGAGGAAGGAGAGAGGAGAGGACAGGAGGTATAGGCGATGATGAGAGAGGAGAGGACAGGAGGTAGAGGAGAGGACAGGAGGTAGCGGAGAGGACAGGAGGTATAGGAGGAGAGAGGAGAGGACATGAGGTAGAGGAGGGGACAGGAGGTAGAGGAGAGGACAGGAGGTAGAGGAGGAGAGAGGAGAGGACATGAGGTAGAGGAGGGGACAGGAGGTAGAGGAGTGGACAGGAGGTAGTGGAGAGGACAGGAGGTATAGGAGAGGACAGGAGGTATAGGAGGAGAGAGGAGAGGACAGGAGGTATAGGAGAGGACAGGAGGTATAGGAGGAGAGAGGAGAGGACAGGAGGTATAGGAGAGAGGAGAGGACAGGAGGTATAGGAGGAGAGAGGAGAGGACAGGAGGTATAGGAGAGAGGAGAGGACATGAGGTATAGGAGAGAGGAGAGGACAGGAGGTATAGGAGGAGAGAGGAGAGGACATGAGGTAGAGGAGAGAGAGAGGACAGAAGGTATAGGAGGAGAGAGGAGAGGACATGAGGTATAGGAGAGAGGAGAGGACAGGAGGTATAGGAGGAGAGAGGAGAGGACAGGAGGTATAGGAGGAGAGAGGAGAGGACATGAGGTAATAGGAGAGAGGAGAGGACATGAGGTATAGAGGAGAGAGGAGAGGACATGAGGTATAGGAGGAGAGAGAGGAGAGGACAGGAGGTATAGGAGGAGAGAGGAGAGGACATGAGGTAGAGGAGAGAGGAGAGGACAGGAGGTATAGGAGGAGAGAGGAGAGGACATGAGGTATAGGAGGAGAGAGGAGAGGACATGAGGTATAGGAGGAGAGAGGAGAGGACAGGAGGTATAGGAGGAGAGAGGAGAGGACATGAGGTATAGGAGAGAGGAGTGGACATGAGATATAGAGAGAGGAGAGGACAGGAGGTATAGGAGGAGAGAGGAGTGGACATGAGGTATAGGAGGAGAGAGGAGAGGACATGAGGTATAGGAGAGAGGAGAGGACATGAGGTATAGGAGAGAGAGAGGACATGAGATAGGAGAGAGGAGAGGACATGAGATATAGGAGAGAGGAGAGGACAGGAGGTATAGGAGAGAGGAGAGGACAGGAGGTATAGAGAGAGGAGAGGACAGGAGGTATAGGAGAGAGGAGGACAGGAGTCTAGGAGAGAGAGAGGACATGAGATATGGAGAGAGGAGAGGACATGAGATATGAGAGAGGAGAGGACATGAGATATAGGAGAGAGGAGAGGACAGGAGGTATAGGAGAGAGGAGAGGACAGGAGGTATAGGAGAGAGGAGAGGACAGGAGGTATAGGAGAGAGGAGAGGACAGGAGGTATAGGAGAGAGGAGAGTGGAAATGAGATATAGGAGAGAGGAGAGGACAGGAGGTATAGGAGAGAGGAGAGGAGGTATAGGAGAGGAAAGGACAGGAGGATTCTTACTTCACCAACAGGAATCTGGTTGTGGAATCGCTAAATGACTTTGGATATTGTTCCACCAGCTGAATTGTTTTAGCAGTTAATAGTTGTATAAATGATTATCCTCTTTTAAAAATGTCCTGTCAGCCCCCCTCTCCTTCTTCTCCTTCCTCTCCTTCCTCTCCATACCTCAGTCGCTCACACTCTAACCTACCTTTACTCTCACTTGCGTTCAGATACACCGTCAAGAGAAACATCGTCTGGCTTTAGTCGCATCAGTTTGACAGCCGATAACTAGCTAAACTAGCTAGGGGCGACAGTCGCTCGGGAGGTAGAGCAGTCGTCTGGCAATCCGGAGGTTCCCGGTTCGATTCCCGCTCCTCCCGGGCAGCGTGTCGATGTGTGCTTGAGCAAGACACTTAACCCTAATTGCTCCCGATGAGCAGGTGGCACCTTGCATGGTTGCCTCCGCCGTCGGTGTGTGAGTGAATGTGTGAGTGAATGGGTCAAATGTGAGTAACAAATTGTAAAGCGCTTTGGATAAATTTACCATTTAAACTGGCACGAAGACACACTCGGTGCGTTTGGTCTCAACGGTGGACAGCCTTCAACAGCGTCCATAGCAGCCTATTTCATTATAGTCTATTTCACATTGATACATGATACACCCACGTTCGCTCCAACACGGCAGGTGCACTTCTTACTGGAGTCTGTGCTGCGAAGCTGCGTCCGTCTCTCTCTGTTTATGTCTTTCCAGTGACTTTGAATGCGTTTGTGATGCTTTTCAATTTCACTTTGTGTTGTATTTGAACACTCCTCTCTCGCTCTCGCTCTCTCTCTCTCTCTCTCTCTCTCTCTCTCTCTCTCTCTCTCTCTCTCTCTCTCTCTCTCTCTCTCTCTCCTCTCTCTCTCTCTCTCTCTCTCTCTCTCTCTCTCTCTCTCTCTCTCTCTCTCTCTCTCTGTGTTGTCACTCAGGCCTATCGCCTCTTCTCCCCTCCTTCTCTTTTGAATATTAACTCCATGGCTCAGGGGAGAGAATTGGTTCTGCTGAGTAGACACTGGGCAGATCCGGCTTCACATTGCACACATTTCGGAAGTCCATCCATTGGAGGGGATTACGTTGCTGGTCCCATCTACCCCCCCCCCCCCCCCCCCCCCCCCCCCCCCACACACACACACCACACAACACACACACCACCCTCCTCCACCCACCACCACCCACACACATACACATAATACTCTTTCATTATTGTAAACAGATGATCGATAGATCAATAGATAGATAGATAGATAGATAGATAGATGTATCAATAAATAGATAGATGGACGAAACAACATACAGGTGGTTAGACAGACGTTACAGTGTCTCCAGCATTCCTTCACTGCAGAGCTCCAGGCCTCCTGTGGTGGAGCCGCCCACTCGCCTGGCTTGCTTCCCTCCATGCAGCCCCTCTGCTCTGGGCTCCCTGAGCAATGATTAACCCCTGTTCTGATCAATGCTTCTGCTGACTCTGATGGAGCCTTTCAGCCGCCATGTAAAGGAAACGTCCACTCTGCACTGAGAGACAGAGCACGTCCACTCCAGCACAAACACGCGTGCACGCACACACACACACACACATTCTCTCTCTCTCTCCCCCCCCCCCCTCTCTCTGTCTCTCTCTCTCTCACGCACACACACACACACACACACACACACACACACACACACACACACACACACACACACACACGCACGCATTCTCTCTCTCTCCCCCCCCCTCTCTCTCTGTCTCTCTCTCTCTCACACACACACACACACACACACACACACACACACACACACACACACACACACACACACTCACACACACACACACACACACGCACGCATTCTCTCTCTCTCCCCCCCCCTCTCTCTCTGTCTCTCTCTCTCTCACACACGCACGCACACACACACACACACACACACACACACACACACACACACACACACACACACACACACACACACACACACACAATGATCAAATGCAGATAAGATAAGATATTCCTTTATTGATCCCCTTGGGGAAATTCAGGAAACGACATACGTGTACTTCCACACGGATGTGCACATGCGTGCTCGCATGCACACACACACACACACACACAATGATGCATCAAATGCACATGGGTGTATGATACACATATGTGTACTTTCACACATATGTGCACATGCACACACACACACACACACACACACAGGGACCGAAATTAGAGAGCGCCACCCGCCATTTGCGCTCAGTTTTTACGTTTGGCGCCTCCCACTGAGACGTCTGAGCGCCGTGTGACGGGCAATAATAGTCATGTGAAAACCGAAAATCATGATCCAATTCTTTAGCGGAGTTCTCACTCGCTGTCTCAGCACAGACATGCAGCGCGCACCGCGCACTGCTGCTGCTACCCCCTCCCCACCTGTTTCTGTTTCTGTAACTTTGTAACGTTAGTTAGCACTGCTGCTGCTGCTAATGCCTGCATGTAAACAGAGGCTATTGCCTCACCGTGACGTTAGTCTAGTCAGTGTGGGACCTTCGTGAGATAACGTTAGCTACCGTTACAAAATGACCCAGTCAACTATTCACTTAGTTTAATACACGAGGCATTGTGTAACGTTATCCAGCCGGCTAGCTACGGATAGCTCCCGACATCAACAAATCCTCCAGCAATAGTCCAGTGCATAATACCTCCGTTGGCTAGGTAACTAGTCACTACGAAATGTCGCAGTAAACTAAATAGTTCACTGAGGCGTTGTCCCAACGCCATCCAGCAGTAGCTACAGATAGCTCTTGGCATCAATGTCCTAAAACAACAACATGCGTATTCGAGTCCCTGGTTTACATCGCATGAGTGAGGGCTGCTGACTAGGGTCCAGGTGCAGCGCCGGTGAATTCTTTTGCATGCTCAATGTAGCGTTTAGGGTCCAGCTGCACCCCCGGAGAATCCTTGCTGGAGCTGGAGGCCACTCGAGTATACACACAGACAGTGGAGCTGTTTGCAGACAGCGAGGTGGCGATGTCTCGCAGATAACACAATCACAAGTATGATTATATAATATATATATTTTATTAAAAAAAAATCTATATAAAATAATAATAAAAAAAAGTTTTATCAAAAAAAAGTTGGCGGGTAAGAAATATGCTTGGCGGGTAGATTCTTCCCATCTACCCGCCACTGGCCGGTGAGTCAAAACGTTAATTTCGCTCCCTGCACACACACACACACACACACACACACACACACACACACACACACACACACACACACACACACACACAAGGATGCATCAAATGCACATGGGTGTACATTACAATACACATATGTGTACTTGCACACGGATGTGCACATGTTGGCACACACACACACACACACACACACACACACACACACACACACACACACACACACACACACACACACACAAGGATGCATCAAATGCACATGGGTGTACATTACAATACACATGTGTATGTTCACACAGATGTGCACATGCGCGCACACACACACATGCGTGTAGCGGTGGTCATTAGGCAGTAGTGCACTCTGCATTCTGCACCATAGTGTCCTCCAACAGCCTCGAACCGCGAACCCTCCGCTCACACATGTCTCATCCATTCTGACACCTGAAGGGGATCCAATGCCGGTGGCGAAGTGGAGGGTATCTAACTCACGAGTGAGTTCACTGCTACCGTCTCAGGGGTTCAACTTCGCTACACATACATCCCTACATGGAACGCCATGCATACAAGAGCAATGCATGCACTGCGGTAGGTAACGTGTCGCCACAGTGACTTCTACTCTAGTGTCTTATTCAGTGTGTGGGTTTTTGGGCATCCTGCACAAAGTCACCTCAAAACTGAGAGTTGAGGAACCTTCTTTTTGTGTCATTAGTGACAGCTTTGCTGTAGCTTGTATTCAAACATGCAGTGTGCACTAACTGATATGTGTGCATGTTGTGTTTTTGTGTTGTTGGCTAAATAGAGGAGGAATAATATAATCATTATATTAGCATAGATAGATAACACATACATATACTCTTTCATTATTGTAAACAGCTGGTCAATAGTTTGATAGATAGATAGATAGATAGATAGATAGATAGATAGATAGATAGATAGATAGATAGATAGATAGATAGATAGATAGATAGATAGATAGATAGATAGATAGATAGATAGATAGATAGATAGATAGATAGATAGATAGAAACTAAGGTGTGAGACAAAACAGAAAAATAAATGGAGACGGGTCATCGCTCATCATTCACACACTGGCCTTCTCGACAGCAGGGGGAAGCCCCGACTTCCTGTTGATGGCAGGAAGCACAATGGCAGAGTGTTCCATCAGCACATCCTTCTCACACAGACAGGTTAATGATTGCGTAGCTACAGCTGAGCTGGAGAGGGGGATGAGAGAAGGGAGGAACCTGGAGATAGAGAGAGAGAGAGAGAGAGGGAGGTGGAGGGGGCTGGCATTCAGCTACATTTAGGCCGTCGTTAGAGCCGCATTAGGAATGACGGTGTGTTTTGTCATTTTAATTACCTTTAATCTGATCCCTTCGTTCCCGTCCCATTCATTAATGAGGCTGAACAAAAGCTCCACGTCAAACATGTTTAGCGCCCAGCGCCGCTATCAGTCACGCTGCTACTGTAAGGTGGCAGAGCGGTTACCACGGCTTCAAGTAGACCGCAGTGGGATAATCATTCACTGCTTTTCAGGTCATACAAACTGGAGATATGAACTCGGCGAGAAAGAAGTATTTGGAAGGTAAACCCAACCATATTTAAGGCAATTGTATTTGAACATTCTAAGATGTTATGTTCAGGGATATATAAGTCTTACTAGCATGCTGGCCTGTGGCTAGAGGTTTTAGTGTTGGCCTGGTGCAGATCTGTGCTCACTAGTCGCAATTTAGATTAGATTCAAATGTATTGGCATCATGCAACACAAGTACAGTACAACACAAATACGTTTGGCATCCAACCAGAGTGCAAATATAACAATAAAGTGCAACAGTAATATACAATGTACAGGTGATTTAAACATGGGTAGAAAATATACAAATTAGTACTACAGAGTGTAGTGCTAATCAGATGTGTGTACAGTGATACAGGTGTAAAGACAGTATGGTAGTAGTCATACTGGCCAACAGTGTAACTATTTTCGCAGAGTAAATTTTACTCAAACTGAGTAAAATTGTACTCAGTTTGAGTAAAATGTACACAGTTTGAGTAAAATTTACTCTGCAAAATGTACTGTGTAGTAAGATAGATAGATACTTTATTGCCATTTGAACACATGGTTGATTGGGATTTGTCTCGGTGCAATGCTCATTTCATACATTTACATTTACATTGAGTCATTTAGCTGACGCTTTTATCCAAAGCGACTTACAAGTTTTGTACAACAAGACAGCAGGAAGGGCACAACTATATCAGCTATCATTTCATCATAAAACAGTGGAAAAAACATACAGTATAAAAACATACAATATAAAAATATACAAGAATACATACAATGCAATCCCTGAATAGAAGAAGTATTTCTAAAAAAAAAATGCTACAGTGCATAAAAGAGCTCACTGCTCCATTTAAAGTGCATATTGCCTGTCGGCTAGTGCTAGCCCTTATAGTACAAAGTGCCTGTGCATTAGGGTTTGGGTTCAGGTGACGGACAACCTCGGGATATGTGCTATTCTTAAAACGAGATGTCCTACACCTGAGACTTTGGAGTCTTCTGCCAGAGGGAAGGGGGTTAAAAAGGTGGTAAGCAGGGTGAGAGGGGTCACCGATCACCTTCTACCCTTTCCGCCTGTGTGTTGGCATATATAGAGGCCACAGAAGGAAGATCACAGCCAATGATTTTTGATGCTGTGCGTACAGTCCTTTCTAGTTGTCCCCTATCATGGACGTTGGTGTTTCCGTACCACACCGTCACTGAGAAGGTGAGGACGCTCTCCACAGCGGCTCTGTAGAAGCTGAGCATCGCCTCCCTGGCAGGGAGTGGAGCCTCTGGTGGACCTTGCTGATTATGTGGCTGATGTTAACTTCCCACTTTAAAGTATCACATACGGTGGTGCCGAGGAATTAAATTAAAACAATCTACTCTCTCCACCTGCCGGCCATTTATGAACAGAGGAGGGTGGACTGCCTCCCCGCGCCGGAAGTCAACTATCATTTCCTTCGTCTTATAGAGATGTTTAAGAGCAGGTCGTTCTCCTTGCACCATACAACAAAGCTATCGACTTCATCTCTATAGACCGATTCATCCCCGTTCTTAATGAATCCTATATACTGTTGTGTAGTAAGAGTAGGATTATGTAAATCGGACTAATTGAAATGGCATGGGGGCCCCCATAGCGCTGATGAGCTTGGGCCCAAAATGTGTATGTCCCATCATAATACTCCACCATAACAAATGTAATGATTTAGTGTACGAAGGGTTTAATTGTCAAAATACTAGATTTACATTTAGCTGATAAATTGTTACTTCATGTTCAGCGCTTCATATTTCAAAATCACAGATGTTTTCAACCTCTATAGTAAAAGTACTTTTTTGTAAAGAAATGGTCTCAAGATAAGCTTCAAATTTTTATATGCTCCCTCTCCAAATTTGACTTTGATGCCAAATGATTAATTTGTAAGAATCAGTATACATTATTTTAAATACAATATAACAGTGGATATCTCATTTGGATATCGATTACAGCATATTTGTAAAGTTTTAAGGCCCTTATTGGTAAGCTACCTCCTTATACTACATCATTATTGGAATGGAATTCTGGAACCTATGGCACCCGTTCTAGTGACTGGCTGGTCCTTAACAACCCTTGTGCACCCCTGGGGTCTTTTTCTACTTTTTTGAAATATTTTGAGTGTGTGTGTGTGAGCACAGCGGTGTCTGTGTTTATTATTATTTCATGAAATTGGGTAAATATCTTAATTTTACATATATGTTCATTGTGTGAAAAGCTTATAACATGAAACACTCTAGAAAAATAGTTACAGATTTAGTGACTCGTTCACCCCTAGTTACTTTTTCTACTCCCATCCACTTCAACGTTAAAACGGCATTTTTAAGCATTTTTAAATCTGCTCTTATTCGTTCAATTCTCGATATATCTTGCCATCCTTTGCATATTCCACGAGATAAGGACCTTGTAATTGCCGGGATGTGCTGTTACCGATGTAAAACTCATGGTGGCGTCATCGCTCCACAGATAACTTTGCCAAAATTCAGGGGGAGGTGAATTAGGCTGTGGCGGGCTGCCGGTCATTGAAACTCCGGATACAGGTTTTGTGGTGGTGGGGGGGGGGGGGGGGCGAGTGGATTTTCAAGACAGAACCAGAGGCGAACTGGACCGCGCAGTCCACAGCGCGCCACACGCCAAAAAACAAGACCCCCATAGCCGGCGCGCGCCAACGAGGAAGTGTCCTGGACGGATCAGGTCTGGTTCTCGTCCCACCACCGAGGCGAGCCCAAGATCCCTGCCGCAGCAACACATGGAAGCGCCCGCACCATATTTAGGTCAGTTGAGCACTTGGTAACGTTTCGCCTCAACGCCGTTTCTGGCCGAACTAGTCATCGAATCTTTAATATTTTTTTTGATTCGTATTCAGAGGTAATTCGTCGAGATATTTCTAATTGGTATTTATCAAAAAAAAATATGGGAAATATGGTAAAAAACAACATTTATCCGTTTTTTTCGAACCGCTGAGCGCTTAGTAACGTTCGCCTCAACGCCGTTTCTGGCCGAACTAGTCATCGAATCTTTAATATTTTTTTTGATTCGTATTCAGAGGTAATTCGTCGAGATATTTCTAATTGGTATTTATCAAAAATAAATATTGGAAATATGGTCAAAAACAACATTTATCCGTTTTTTTCGGTTCGCCCGCAGTCAGTTGAGCACTTATTAACGTTTCGCCTCAACGCCGTTTCTGGCCGAACTAGTCATCGAATCTTTAATATTTTTTTTGATTCGTATTCAGAGGTAATTCGTCGAGATATTTCTAATTGGTATTTTATCAAAAATAAATATTGGAAATATGGTCAAAAACAACATTTATCCGTTTTTTTCGATGAAAAAACACGTTCTATCAAACAAACACAGGTTTGAGTGGTTATAATTCATAAATATGAGTAATATGTTGAGAGATATATTGAGATTATACTATTACTGTTAATCATGGGTAGAAAAATGTTTTAAAAATAGTAAACAGGTACAATTATATGGCTTTAAACATGATGTATCAAAACTGACACCAATCCCCAGCGGTTTCCCCCATAGTTAGGCATGCACAAGGTCTTCAGAGTTTGCTCTGAACAGAGTCAATCTGCATTTAGCTATGATGCCCCTCTAGCTCATGGAATGAACCCCAACAGTTCAACTTGAGATTCTACCCTCTGTTGCAGAGTTTAAAACCTTGATCTCTAACCATTGTCAATCAAGTTGTACATGTTTTAATTGATTGTTATGCTTACTTTTGTCTTGCCTTGTTGTCTTATTATTATGATTGTATATGCTGTGTGATTTTATATGCCTTTTTTTGCTTATTTCTGTATGTACACTCAATGTGACTGTTCTGTTGCCTTTTGAGTTTAAATAAAGTTTTGAAATTAACCCTTGTGCGCTGCTTATTTATTTATCTTATTTTGGTGTTAACAAAAACTCTGGGTCCGAATGGACCCGTGTGTAACTCAGTACCAACCACCCCAAAAAATAAGGATTATTATCCAGTTATTTTTTGTACTTCATTACTAACTTATTAGCTCATCATAACCAGTACCCATATCACAACATTATTTTATATGGCCCCCATATGGTCCCAAGACACAATATACATATTTTTTTCAATCGAAAATAGGATTATATTCACTCATGCTGTTCCCCATATTCAAGAAAATGGGTAAATATTTATGCAATCTGACTATAACAGAATATATGAAGACACTTTATTGAGTAAACTGCTTTGTGGCTTTTAGAACTGTATTATGGAAATAAATCAAGGAACAAAACAACTACACCTCCCTATCGCTCTCTTCCTCCTCTCCCTCTCCACCTCCATATCGCTCTCTTCCTCCTCTCCCTGTCCACCTCCCTATAACTCTCATACTCCTCTCCCTCTCCACCTCCCTATCACTCTGTTCCTCATCTACCTCTCCACCTCTCTGTTCTTGTTCCCATGAAGGGAATGACATGTGATCCACAGAGCTAGCCATAGCATTTCTATGAAGCCAACTGATGTATATAGCCATTTTTCTATACCGGGTCCATTTGGACCCGAATACCACACAAGGGTTAAATATAATTTAATATATTATAAAGTAAATAATATTAATAAAAAAACAAGGGACACTTACATGAGAATGAGAGAGCAACCCCTATGTGTGTGTGTGTGTGTGTGTGTGTGTGTGTGTGTGTGTGTGTGTGTGTGTGTGTGTGTGTGTGTGTGTGTGTGTGTGTGTGTGAGTGCGTGCGTGCGTGCTTGTGTGTGTCTGTTAGCAACACCTCCTCTTGTCCTGCGCCTGCTGGGAGTTGGTTAACGCATTAACCCACTGCTGCTAAACAATATTGCTGACTGGTGTGAGGAAGCAGGAGGAACCAGGAGGGATCAAAGTTATCATGTCGAGGGAAAAGGGGCCTTTTCACTGGGAGCCATACAGCCTGTCCACTCCATCTTACTGGCCCATTCAGCACAGCACCCAGGACCCGCCCACCCTCCCACTCCTCACCTCGCTCATCCTACTCTCATTTCTCAGCCCGCGTCCTCCTCCTTTCACACCCAATCTTCCACACATCTCCTCTCGTCGTCACTCCCCATCGTCTACAGACACGCCGATCATTTTAAGTAATTCTCTCGCCTTTTCCCATGTCCCCATCTAAGCTCTCTCGGTCGTCCACCGCGGTCCCCATATGCACCCTCGTATTATCCATGCTTTCCACTTCACTTCAGCCCTTTTCGTTCTGATTAATCTGCCTTTAACATCCCCCAGTGTGTCACCGGGGGGGGGCACCACATCCACATTTGATAAGGCTGGTTACGTTGGGTCATGAAAAGTTGATGTTTGCGATGCCAGAGACTCATTTATTATCCCTGCTAATGCAGTGGACAGGAGTTGGAGGAGGTGTGTGTGTGGAGAGAGAGAGAGAGAGAGGGGGGAGGGGGAGAGAGAGAGAGAGGGGGGAGAGAGAGAGCCACCACATTAAAGGATCATTAGTCGTCCGTATAGGCACTGTGTCCCCAGCTCTCACCATCAGATTGGTCTCCTGACCTACTCCATACTTTATGGTCTTGATGCGGCCGGCCTCTCTGTATTTAAGTGTGTTCTGTGTGTTCCACTAAGAGTCCAGGATGCTTATGGCACAGGAGGTAGTTACCGCTCTCCAACCACAGGACCGAGGGCCTGAGCCCCCTAATGTCTGGGAATGCTTCCGCTTCATTTTACACACTGCCCGACGTGAAAGGCTTTTATCCACTTTTTGTATTTATTTTTTTACCGATCACGCATAATAATCTTTTCATAATAGTGCATTTGTAATTATCATCGCCGTTGGGCAGAAACCTTTGGAAAATGTTTCAACTCGAGTGAGAAGTTCGCCAGGCGAGATGGAGCGAATATATAGGTCTATCTTCACAATGAATATGAATGCTCTATGACGTATAGATATTGAATAGCTTACATTTTGTGAAATGGTGTCGTCAGCGATGCCACCGTTGAGACCAAATGCACAACCGCTTTTGCTGGTTGCTATCAACTGTCAAACTGACACAAGTAAAGTGCAACGATATTTGTCTTTGCGTCCTATCTGAACATACTGTACGAATTTTGAAACACATTCAAAACCCTAATGTGTAACTTAAAAAATATGGGTGTCAATGGTTGTTTTCCTTAAAAGCCCCATGAAATTAAAATAGATGTTTGCCATTTCCTGGAAAACAAAAAAAATGTATGTTGATGAGTCATCCTGCACACAAGGGAGTATACTAATTTAGTGTCCAACACCTCTTAACTCATTCACGGCCAATCACGTAATATTACGTGTTTGCTCGCCAACCATTGTCGCCAAACACGTAATATTACGTTTTTAGATCCTTTGATATTTTCCCTCTGATCCCCATTCTAAATCATCATCCGGGTCATTCTAGCCATCCCTGGGTCGTCGTTTGTATAAATTGGAATATATCACCAGGTGGCAGTATCGTCTGTGTCTGAACTGGGATTGCATTGGCGTGTTTGTTTTCTTTTTTTGGTAGGGGCTCCTCCTCCTGCTTGAACAGAGATTCACATCGATCGCCTCGAAATTCCGTTGCCTAAGCGTATTTTACCATCGAAACGTGTATAGACATATACACTGGTAATCGCGATGGCGATGCGGTCACTTAGAATTATTCTTCTTGGAATACCTTCTGGCTAAGGTAAGGTATATTCTATGTCTATTTTACCGAACCTGAAACGTGTTTTTCGAACGATCACAGTTCTGTGTTTCACCGGACGTAAAACATGCTTGGCAAACACAATCACAGTTTTGAGTTAAAACGACCCCCCCCCCCTTTTTTCTTTTTTTTTATCTACTTTTTTCTACCATTTTCTATTTTTCTCCCATCCCAATTTCGTATCGTCCAATTCTACCCTCCCCTGTCTCGAATGCTGTTAGGCCATGCCTCCCACAAGCCGGCTGCAATGTGGACGAAGCCTTACATCACGTGTCCCCTCCGGTACTCGAGGAAGTAGCCGTCGCATCTTTTCACCTGCACAGCGCGATCTCTCAGCGGCGGGGGTCTGCGTGGGAGGGACACGCCACCCCCGTCGCTTCCTGATTCTGCTGCGCAGGCGCACCAACTGACCTGTAGGAGTCGCTGTCCATAGACGATACCAAGAACATGCAAATGGGCCTTGTAGAAGTGGAGCAATCTTCCATTTAGTTAGGTATGTATTTCTAGGCAGATTTCCTGAAAATATGGCTAGGGTTTAAGAGGTTAAGGGCTTTATTCATCCTACATCCGTGCAATTAATCGCTCTCGGACTTGGACAACATGTCTGTTGTCCGGGCAAGATGAGCAGTGGAATGTTTCTTACAATGTATACAATACGCAATGTAAAAAAAATACAAATAAAACCAACAATAAATAATAAGAACATAGCAAATATATAGCCTATGAAAGGAATGGGGGTGCTGAGAGCAGAATGTCCATTCTATTCCACTATAGCTATATCTGCGCGATTGGGTTTAGTTCTTATTTATTTATTTATTCACTGTCATTTTCAGTGTTGGTGTAGTGATTTTATTTATTTTCGGACATCATGGTGCCTCGTTGAGGTATGACTGTAAATGTAAAACATCATCTTTAATGAGACAAAGATTGTCGTATTTATTATTATAATTATTTAATTCCAAGGATGTCTGTAGAATCGACGTGAACGCAATCACCATGATTTCTCCCAAATAAAGCCATTAAGAACACGGCGCACACCAGTCTGTCCGACTTACGACTTTTCTTCCGCGCTTCGAAATCCTGCTCTTAGCTACCAGCGAAAAGGAACCACTCGTGAATGCCAAAATCGCCCCGAAAAGCTCATAAGTGGAGCTACGATGAAATTTGCTTGTAACTTTTCTTGTAAGTCCATTGGCGCATGAGATCCAATGTAACTAAGCTAGTACTCAAACTATTTAACCCCTTAACCCCACATATTGCATAAAACACCTGACGATTGCATACCCAAAGTAATTTGTGATTTATCATACTTTATACTTATAAAGTCTGGTCTCTTTTTTTGTTTGTTTTTTTTATCCACTTTTTCTCCCATTTTTCTATTTTTCTCCCATCCCAATTTTCGTATCATCCAATTCAACCCTCCCCTGTCTTTGACCGCTGTTTCTTGCCTCCCACAAGCCGGCTGCAATGTGGACTAAGTCATACATAGCACAAGTCCCCTCCGATACTCGAGGTAACAGCAGTCGCATCTTTCCACCTGCGCGGCTCGATCTTTCAGTGTCAGGGGTCTGGGCTTTGGAGGGGCCCCGCCCCCGTCGCTTCCTGATTCTACTGCGCAGGCGCACCAACCGACCTGTAGGAGTCGCTGTCCACAACGCCCGAACCCACACCCATCAGTTTCCCTCCCCCTAATACTGCCAATGTGTATTAGTGCGGACGACCAGCTAAACTGAAAGCAATGTGGAGCGCTGGGCTCGAACAGGGAGGCGTACCTGTTCGAGCCCCGTCTCAAGTATTCGTGGTGAGCGCCTTGCCCACTGCACCACGTAGCCGCCCGAGTCTGGTCTCTTTTGAAAGGTAACATTATGAAGTTTCTTACACAATAAAGACAAATCACTTTGATTGCTAATGTATTAGAGAAACAGAGGTTTGAACACACTGAAATAAATAAAATATTTGCCCCTTACTTTTGTGTTGACTTGTTGCCAGATGCCTGTTTTTGGGTTCCAGCTGAGAGGTAGGAGCTGGAAAACATAACGTTTCCATAGCCTGAAGTCCTATGTAGTACAGGTCCAAAGTTTATCAAATTCCCATGGAATATTAGTGTTTAACAAAGGTTTTTATAATGCGTGTACCGCAATAATTTCTGTGGACCAACCGACAAGAGAGTGACCTATAGAGCTGCTGGTCGCAGCTCAAAACACTACAGCGGTGATATGTATACCCTGAATGTTGAACTCCTCTGAACTCTGAATTGGATAACTTGGCAGTTGGGACGGGACGGGGGGGGGGGTTATGGTTAGAAAAGTGCATTCCAGAAGACACAACATACAGTATCACTGAGTTTTACTGTTGGACTGAATAGACGCTGCATAGTCAGTGGGTTCTAAAAGGAGGGATGACATTTCATTTTCACACGGTGCCGTGGCATTACGAGGCCCGGTGTGAAGACGGCTCTGCCCGCTGACATCATCCCCGGCTCCGTCCGTCCGTCCGGTCGCAGCGTGTGACACGTCGCAGAGGAACAGCTCCAACTCTGGAAACACTTTTTTTTGTGTTTATACTTTATCATTCTCCATATCTGCTTCGGCACATAGTATTTAAATCTGTGTCACATGAGTATGTGTGAGTGAGAGAGATAGAAAGAAAAAAAAAGATGACGGGAAAGGACAGATGGGACAGTGTGTTTGTCGTGTGTGTGTGTTTTTTTGTGTGTGTGTGCATGCACATGTATGTTACGTGTGTATATGCATGTGTGTGTGTGTGTATTTGTGTGTGTGCGTGCATATGCGTGTTTGTGTGCATGCGTGTATGTGTGTGTGGGCAGGCACACGTGTGTATGTCTGCGTAGATGGGTGGGTGTGTATGTGTGTGTGTGTTTGCGTGTGTGTGTGTGTGTGTGTGTGTGTTTGGTGGGAGGAGGAGGGGGTGGTGCTGCTGAGAGGCTGGATGGTGATAGATTGGTCTGGGAGGAGCCGTGATGCAGATCCACTCATCAAGATTGATGTTCTGCCATTCTGCCTTAAGTGCAATTAAATCGGGCCCTGTGTTAAGAAGCCCAGCCGATAACGTGGACCGGGCCTGAGATTACGCTACATTTCCCCTGCGCCTTCCCCTGCCGGCATCCTGCACTACAGTCTCTCCCCCGTATCCACTGACCCCACTCTCTCCGTCGGCCCGAGGTCTCTCCTGACGCCCCCCCCCCGGTTCCTGATTTACAACTTGATGCGTATTCCGTGTTGTCCCGCAAAAGTATGTTTTAGATCAATGTACCTTAATAGTTTTTAATTACTTCCCGGTTTGTTGCCATAACCGCAGGATTGATCATCTGTACATTAGGGCGTATGATTGATGTGAGATAATGCATCGTGATTACAGGGAGGAAGGAAGTTTAATGTCTCTGTGAGGGGTTTCAAACGCAGGGGGGGGGGGCAGTGCTTTAGAGGCCCAGTGTGTCTGTTTCAGTCCCAGAGAAGTGCTCTGTGTGAACTAGGGGTAAGGGCATGAGAAGACAGACCCGTGTTTTTTTTCAGTTCTGCCCCATTAAACACAGAATAGTCAGTGGAGAGACGGAGAATCTGTGCCAAAGGGTTTTTTCCTCAAACCTCCCCTCCTCCGTCACGCGTACACCCTCGACCTCACGCTCCTCACGATTGCTAAACCGAATGGAAATATGTATAATAATTCAAATTGGACGTCGATTAGGCCGTTCCTCCGTCCGCCTCGCCGCGCGTCCCGGTACCTTCTCTCCCCGGGGCCGCGCCTGGCTCACTCAGTGTCAAGTTGTTAACCCCGTGTCAACAGAGGCGCAGACCATATTTGGGCCCCGTTGATGGATGGGTCTTGGTGGACCTGTTCCACAGAAACACATATTCTCAGAGTCAGCTGAGAGAGAGAGAGAGAGAGAGAGAGAGAGAGAGAGAGAGAGAGAGAGAGAGAGAGAGAGAGAGAGAGAGAGAGAGAGAGAGAGAGGTGTAGCGTGTGTGTGTGTGTGTGTGTGGGTGGGTGGAGGGGTTGACACACACACACACACACACACACACACACACACACACACACACACACACACATACACCCACGTACGTCCATCCATGACAGGGGCCCCTGCATCCAGGCTATATATGGGGCCCCTCTCTCGTTCTATGTCACCCGTGTTTCCACTCTAGCCCCCAGATGGTTGGATCTGACCCCACTGTCACTGGGGGGGGGGGGGGGGGGGGGGGGGGGTTAGAACAAATTCAAGATTTCTCCCTCTTCTCCCTGCAAACGATCAAATTGACCCATGTCCTTCGCATCATTACATTTTCCTGGTGAGGGGCATGACACCTTGCTCCCTTAACCAAGCAGTAAAAATTAACCGTGCCAACATACCCCCAAGGGAACCGTGTAATGATGAAGGGGAGGACTGTTATTAATTAGCATGATCACCCCCCCTTTTCATAATGTGAGACCAGGTTTCAAACACGTCATCCTCGGGCTACCGATGTCACGCTCCGTCCTCCGCTCACCCCGCTTTGGGATACAGTGACTCCTGTAGAGCGGAAGCGAGAACAAGGATTTCAGTTCGTTAAGACACTCAGTTCCACGACGGTGGACCGAACTTCCCACCACAGTCAGGACAGCCGAAACACGACCAATTATCCCAGTCGACTAAAAACACACTTCTTCAATCAATATCTGAAATGAAAAAAATTAAAATGTACCTTACTGTCTTTTACTATCATGCACTTTGCCACTAAATATTCTCCCTTGCCTATATTTCTACCTCCTATACTAATATGTCTCTACTACTATGCACTCAACACTGCAGCACCCAAGTCACACAACACTGTTTGACGAACATTGTTACTCAGCTGCCAGAGGAGTTGTACCCTTCCTGCTGACCTGTTGTAGAGAACTTGTAAGTCGCTTTGGGTAAAAGCGTTCAGCTAAATGACTAAAATGAAAATGGAAATGTGTCATCATGTCCGTGGGGTTACTGTTCGTTCATTTGTTATCGCCGATCTGAAGGGGAACGCAAATATAATTCACCAGTATCGCCAACGCGCCGGTGCACAATAGCAAGGTCCGATTCTGTGTACCGATGTAGGCCGTACATTTATCACGGCGGTCCAGATAATCCATAACTATTCATTAAAGTACAGCACGAGAGCGACGATACTCTCTACTCTGGACTCTGTGTGGGAGTCCTTTTGCCTTTATTCCAGAGTCCCGATTTTCCAAAGCGCTCTCGTCCCTAAACCATCATTCTCATGCGCGTGGCGTCTGTGTGTATCGCTCTCCTGGAGGACAGGAGCGGGGGAGCTAGAGGAGGCTGTGTGAAGCCGACACATGGCACGGAGCGGCGGCTGGCGGCGGCGGCGGCTGGCGGCGGCATCGGCGTGTGAGTGATCACTCGTCAATATCAGGAGTTCGTCCGGCACCATTACTCATCTGCACCGGGGCCCTGTCACTCTGCACAGCTGCTCTCCGTCTCTCTCTCCTCCACCACCTCTCATTTCTCTCTTTCTCCCTCTCCAAGTTCCTCTGTTCTTTTTTTTCCGAACAGGCAGCGGCCTTCTAAGGCATTCCTATCACGGTTTATAGGAGATGGGGGCGGGGGGGGGGGGGTTGGAGAGATGAGATTAAAATAGGAGAGAGCAGAAGAGAGCGGGGTCTTTTATGTAGGCGGGTGAGTTTGGTTACATGCCATGTGTTGTCCTTTTGGTTTTTCGGGAGGGGGGGGGGGGGGGGGGGGGTCGTCATAATGTGTTGCGTTGTCCACTCCGGCTCCAAGGGTCAGATTAACAAGGAGCCCTGCTCCCTCTTAGCCGCGGTCCCCACACTGGGCACAATGACAGGGGCCATCCATCACCGCTGTCCCTAACAGGGAGGGGGTCACTGGGGGTGGAGGCTCGGGGAGGTGGGGGGGTGCAGGGCCAGGGCCGGGGGCCGATGGAGGGTGTGAGGGGACCAGGACGGGTCTGGTTAAACTTTAACCAGCTCCCTTCCTATCAC
Organism: Notolepis coatsorum; assembly: GCF_963971535.1. Taxonomy (NCBI): domain Eukaryota; kingdom Metazoa; phylum Chordata; class Actinopteri; order Aulopiformes; family Paralepididae; genus Notolepis; species Notolepis coatsorum. The sequence continues at coordinate 87,610,149 of NC_140181.1, read as the reverse complement.
CGAGGAGCCACATTCAGGGTTCCATTCTCTGATGTGGGAGAATCCGATGTTTCGTCAACCCCGGATCCGTGACCCGCCGCCCACTGGGATCCCTGATCCCCCCCCCCCCCCCCCCTTTCCCTCCCACCCGCCGCCCCATGCCCACCTGCTTCCATACGGCGAAGCGGCGAGCGTGGGAAGAAAATGGACTCCCAACCCTCCTCTCCATCTGCACACAGAGCGGGTGGCTCTATAAACCAAAGCCCCTTCGCACGCGCCATACATCCCCCTTATAAACCAAGCGGGACTTCATATTCCAAACTCCCACCGCCTCGCCTCTATTCGTCTATACGCCACCATCAATAACCGGTGTCAACGCGCTCCCAGAGTGGATCAATAGCGAAGGGGTTCTTTGTGATTGTAGAGTGCTCGGCCTTGGGGCACGCCGCGGTTATGGAGTGAAAAATGATGGCCGGCCTTTTGATAGTCATTTAATACACAGTTGCACACTTTGATGGAATTTGGCAAAAGCCTTCCCTCAGCGCGTTAACAATGTGTGTTGAAAATCATGTTTCCGCGGTGGTCCACTCCATCTTAGCAGCCGCCGCCGTTCGGGGGGAAAAGCGCAGTGACAAATGGGAGGGCGAGCCGCTCCGTGGGGCCGTAGGTCACGCCAGGTGCAGCGCAGGTTGGAGGTGTTAACCCAATGTGTTCCTGTTCACTGGTCCAATCATCTCCATTGATTGGTCAGATGATTGAGAGGGTCCTTCGCTGTCTTTATGACGCCGGCGGGCGGACGGAGGGCTTTGCTTTACGGGCGCGTATATAACCCAGAGAGCGGGGAGGGCGTTGTGGAAATTATAAATCCGAAATAAAGGTGCAAATGAACGAATGACAGCTTATCGGATGGATGGAGAGGTTGCCGTCTCAGTCCATCTCTCGGTGCTCCGTACTCATGCATCATAAGAGCCATACTCACGTGACAGCCTGACTTGATTAGACTTGATGAGATGACTTGACCCTCCGTACACTCTTAATAATGCATTAATTTCTGCCCGTCTGACACAGCGAGAGGGAGGGGTGGGGGGGGAGGGAGGGCCACTCTTAGAGGGCGGTAGGGTGTGAGTGAGACAGCTTGAGAGGGAGGGCTGAGAGGGGGGGGGGGGGAGAAGGGTAGAAGGCACTAAAAGAGGAGTGTAAAGGGGGACTGAGGAGGTGGGGGTGTAGGGGTGATGGGGGAGCTGGAGACGAGGGAGTAGGGGGGGGGGTGGTGTAGGCTGAGGGGAGGGGAGTTGTGGACCTGTCCGTTTGTACAAACCTAAGAATCCGTCATGTGTCGGGTTGCGTTTGGCGGTGCGGCGTTGAGGCGGCGTTGACAGCCGGGACTTTCTCTCCTTCCTCAAATGCTGTAAATGACATTAACGGAAATTGTGTTTGCTTCGTCGCCTGGGCTAGAGACTCCTGGGAAACTGTAAGGGTGACGGGGGTCAGAAAGAGAGCGAGAGAGAGAGAGAGAGAGAGAGAGAGAGAGAGAGAGAGAGAGAGAGAGAGAGGAGAGAGAGAGAGAGAGAGAGAGAGAGAGAGAGAGAGAGAGAGAGAGAGAGAGAAGAGAGAGAGAGAGAGAGAGAGAGAGAGAGAGAGAGAGAGAGGTGTGGGGGGGGGAGACTGAGGTGGGGGGGCAGAGAGACTGAGGGGGGAGATAGAGAGAGACTGATGTGGGAGAGAGAGAGGGAGAGATAGAGACTGAGGTAGGGGGAGAGAGAGAGAGACTGAAGGGGGGAGAGAGAGCGAGAGAGAGAGAGAGAGACTGAGGTGGGGGGAGCGAGAGAGAGAGACTGAACGGGGGAGATAGAGAGGGGGAGAGAGAGACTGATGTGGGGGGAGAGAGAGATAGACTGAAGAGGGGAGATAGAGAGAGAGAGACTGAGGGAGGGAGAGAAAGAGAGATATTGAGGGGGAGACTGAGGGAGGGGAGAGAGAGAGGGGGAGAGACTGAGGGGGGAGAGAGACTGAGGGGGGAGAGAGAGAGGAAGAGAGAGAGGGAGGGGAGAGGAAGAAAAAGAGAGGAGAGAAGAGAGAGAGATAGACAGAGAGAGGGGAGTGGAAGAGAGAGAGAAAGAGAGACACACAAAGAGACAGACAGCAATACACGAATCCCCCACTGCAACCTTGTAAAAACGCATTGGAGCATTCATGAACGTTATGATAAACTAGTAAAGACAAATGTCCTCACTGGTGCCAAGATACCATAAAGTGCACTTTGGTAAAACAAATTCCTGTTTAACAGCACGTACATAAGCTCAACCTCAGGGGGAATAAAATGCTACGGGTCTGTGAGTGAGGCTGTACCTGCTAGTCACTAAATCAAACACACTCACACTTGTGAAACTCAGATTGTGATAATGTAGTTATAGTTGAACTACTTATTCAAGTATGAATATATATACTGTATACATATATATATATATATATATATATATATATATATGTGACCACACATAGTCCTTTACTATATCTATATCATATCCTACTCTTACTAGTTGCGCTGCTGCCAGCAGTAGTCATACTGTCTTTATTTATTATACTACAACTCTGTACAGTACAGTACATGCATCTGATTAGCACTACACTCAGTAGTAATAACTTGTATATTTTGTACCCAGTTTAATCACCTGTACATTGTATATTGCTGTTGCACTTTACTGCTACATTTGCACTCTTTTCTTTTTGTTGTGCTGTACTTGTGCTGTAGAATGACAATGCATTTTAATAGAATCTAATCGAATCTAATCAAATCTATATATTATATAAAAACATGTATTATAAAGGCAATTATTATATATTTGATATTTTTCTCCCATCCCCCAATTTAGCCATTATGCCAATTCCCTCCTGGTCGTTGTGCTGCCCTACTGTCAGTCTAGGGAGGGTGTAGACTACCACATGCTGCCCTACTGTCAGTCTTGGCAGGGTGTAGACGACCACATGCTGCCCTACTGTCAGTCTGGGGAGGGTGTAGGTACCACATGCTGCCCTACTGTCAGTCTAGGGAGGGTGTAGACTACCACATGCTGCCCTACTGTCAGTCTGGGGAGGGTGTAGACTACCACATGCTGCCCTACTGTCAGTCTGGGGAGGGTGTAGACGACCACATGCTGCCCTACTGTCAGTCTGGGGAGGGTGTAGACGACCACATGCTGCCCTACTGTCAGGCTGTGGAGGGTGTAGACTACCACATGCTGCCCTACTGTCAGTCTGGGGAGGGTGTAGACTATCACATGCTGCCCTACTGTCAGTCTGGGGAGGGTGTAGACTACCACATGCTGCCCTACTGTCGGTCTGGGGAGGGTGTAGACTACCACATGCTGCCCTACTGTCAGTCTGGGGAGGGTGTAGACTACCACATGCTGCCCTACTGTTGGTCTGGGGAGGGTTTAGACTACCACATGCTGCCCTACTGTCGGTCTGGGGAGGGTGTAGACTACCACATGCTGCCCTACTGTCAGTCTGGGCAGGGTGTAGACTACCACATGCTGCCCTACTGTCAGTCTGGGGAGGGTGTAGACTATCACATGCTGCCCTACTGTCAGTCTGGGGAGGGTGTAGACTACCACATGCTGCCCTACTGTTGGTCTGGGGAGGGTTTAGACTACCACATACTGCCCTACTGTTGGTCTGGGGAGGGTGTAGACGACCACATGCTGCCCTACTGTCAGTCTGGGGAGGGTTTAGACTACCACATACTGCCCTACTGTTGGTCTGGGGAGGGTGTAGACGACCACATGCTGCCCTACTGTCAGTCTGGGGAGGGTGTAGATGACCACATGCTGCCCTACTGTCAGTCTGGGGAGGGTGTAGACGACCACATGCTGCCCTACTGTCAGTCTGGGGAGGGTGTAGACGACCACATGCTGCCCTACTGTCAGTCTGTGGAGGGTGTAGACGACCACATGCTGCCCTACTGTCAGTCTAGGGAGGTTGTAGACTACCACATGCTGCCCTACTGTCAGTCTAGGGAGGGTGTAGACTACCACATGCTGCCCTACTGTCAGTCTGGGTAGGTTGTAGACTACCACATGCTGCCATACTGTCAGTCTGGGGAGGGTGTAGACTACCACATGCTGCCCTACTGTTGGTCTGGGGAGGGTGTAGACTACCACATGCTGCCCTACTGTTGGTCTGGGGAGGGTGTAGACTACCACATGCTGCCCTACTCTCAGTTTGGGGAGGGTGTAGACTACCACATGCTGCCCTACTGTTGGTCTGGGGATGGTGTAGACTACCACATGCTGCCCTACTGTCAGTCTGGGGAGGGTGTAGACTACCACATGCTGCCCTACTGTCAGTCTGGGGAGGGTGTAGACTACCACATGCTGCCCTACTGTCGGTCTGGGGAGGGTGTAGACTACCACATGCTGCCCTACTGTCGGTCTGGGGAGGGTGTAGACTACCACATGCTGCCCTACTGTCGGTCTGGGGAGGGTGTAGACTACCACATGCTGCCCTACTGTCAGTCTGGGGAGGGTGTAGACGACCACATGCTGCCCTACTGTTGGTCTGGGGAGGGTGTAGACTACCACATGCTGCCCTACTGTTGGTCTGGGGAGGGTGTAGACTACCACATGCTGCCCTACTGTTGGTCTGGGGAGGGTGTAGACTACCACATGCTGCCCTACTGTCGGTCTGGGGAGGGTGTAGACTACCACATGCTGCCCTACTGTCAGTCTGGGGAGGGTGTAGACTACCACATGCTGCCCTACTGTCAGTCTGGGGAGGGTGTAGACTACCACATGCTGCCCTACTGTCGGTCTGGGGAGGGTGTAGACTACCACATGCTGCCCTACTGTCAGTCTGGGGAGGGTGTAGACTACCACATGCTGCCCTACTGTCAGTCTGGGGAGGGTGTAGACTACCACATGCTGCCCTACTGTCAGTCTGGGGAGGGTGTAGACTACCACATGCTGCCCTACTGTCGGTCTGGGGAGGGTGTAGACTACCACATGCTGCCCTACTGTCAGTCTGGGGAGGGTGTAGACCACATGCCTCCATTCGATACATGTTGAGTCCCTAGCTGCTTCTTTTCACCCGACAGCAAGGAGTTTCACTGGGAGGTTCACGCTATCTCACCCCAGATCCGCTCCCGCTGAACAGGCCGACCAGTAGGAGTCACTATTGCAACGACCAGGACTCATAACCCACCGGCTTCCCACCCCTGAACACTGACAATTGTGTTCGTAGGGACGACTGACCGAGCCGGCGGTACCGCTGACACCGGGACCTGAACCCCGGGTCTCTGTGGTGGTAGGCGAGTGCTTAGAACTCTACACTACCCAGCCGCTCCTTAATATATAATTGTTTAAGTGGTTAAGATTTCATTTAACAATTTTTCATTGTGAAGTAGCTAGCAGTTTGGTAAACTACAGTTTTTATACTAGTTTCCCCAACACTGTCCTTGAGAGAGACAGAATTGGGCCATAACTGAATATATCCAGCCACAGCCAAATTCCATTCGACCACAACACATACAAAGCTAATGCAGCTTAAAAGCCATAAATTGTTATACCACAGTGCAATATCACCTCACAACAACTAGCTTGACCCCTCTAGCTTGTTTCATCCACAACAGGGCTGGAATCTCTCCTAGACCGGGGCGTGGTGGGATTACTTCTCCCAGCATATATACACAGGGCTGTGTCAAAGATGTGCTACCTCCGGTCTCTTAGGGCATGCTCAGACTCCTGAATATTTCAGCAGTGGAAATGAACTGCTCTCTCAGGGGGGCAATCCCAGCTCTGATTGCCCAGGTCTGGTGTTTATAGCCTGGGTATAGGGTCGGGTCGACCCGGACCCCGGCCTGGCCCCCGACCGCGCGGGCCTACGCATCCCTTACCCTCACTAACTGGGACCAGGGGAGCACCATGACCAAAGCCCCCTCAGTAAAGCACAATTACAAGCTAAAGGCAGGATTCGGTGTTCTTATATGTGTGTGATTTCCCCTTTTACAGACCCCAATCAATCTTTAATGAGCCATTGAATATTAACTGGATTTGTAGGAGCCGTGTGTCAACTCCCATGAGTGTAAGCTGGGGGCCCGAGCAGGTTTAGTAGACAGTGAAGAAGAAGAGTGGGGGGGAGAGAGAGAGAGAGGGGGGGGGGGTGCAAAGTGGGGGTGGGAGTGTTTTAACATGGGGTTTATGTAGCAAAATGTGGTTATAGTCAATTACAATTACAATCATCCACCCTGGGAGGGACATCAAGGGTAATTGTAGCCCCCCCCCCCCCCGCCCCCCCTGAAGGCACTACAGTAACCGAATTACAATGGAGCAAACAGAGGGTGAGCGCGAGAAGGGAGAGGTAGAGAGGAATCAAGAGACAGAGGGATATGTATCATTCCGTTTGGACTCTTCCCGTCAAGTTTGGGGGTCGATCGCGCTCAGTGTGGATTATTAATCACAACAGAGGCCCTTGTCCCGTCAGTCTCCGATGCGGACCGACGCAGGCCTGGAGGGGCCCCCGCCTGGGCCCTGAAGTAGGAGAGAAGCCTCTCTCTCTCTCTCTCTCTCTCTCTGGACGCCCGCCCCCTGCCAGGCCACCTCTTTGTCACAGGCCCTGCCTGCTACTGATTAATGGACGTAGGCCTCTGATCAGAAGGCCCGACTGTGACGCGGAAGCCCAGATCTCTCTCTCCGTGCGCCTGGGACGGAGATGGATGTAGCGAGCGGAGACAGATTAGAGCTCGATGCTGACCCCCACGGAGAGGCCTGTGGGGCGGAGGAGAAGGCCAGTGGCCCGGGGATAATGGGACCTCTCTCACGCCTTTTAAAAGAGAACATGTTTATGGCTACTTAGAGGAAATTGATTTGATTGTGTCAGAAACGTGTGTGTGTGAACACCCCTGGCACTTTTATTGGCTATTTGTCTTAGAAGTCAAAGCTGGAGAAATTTATGCCCACGTTGGGGTTTAAGAGAGAGAGAGAGAGAGAGTGTGTGTGTGTGTGTGTGTGTGTGTGTGTGTGTGTGTGTGTGTGTGTGTGTGTGTGTGTGTGTGTGTGTGTGTGTGTGTGTGTGTATTTCTGTAGGTGCTGTGTGTTGCTTGTGTGTTTAAGTGAGTAAATGTTAATGTGTGTGTGTGTGTGTGTGTGTGTGTGTGTGTGAGTGGGTCACGATAAGAGATGCACTGAAGGTGCACTTTAACTGGGTGTCAATCACTAAGTATCAGACCTAATGACTCAAGGCGCGTTATGGAGGCGCGGCAATGATGGCGGAAATAAAACAACAAGATTTGTTGGGACACGTTCGTTCTCAGAATTGATGTCGACAGACGGCGACTTTCCTCCACTCAGGCATCTTGAATCTCTTAAATGACAAGCGTTGGAACATGAATTTCAGCTCATGATTTCAGCTCATGATTTCACGCTGGAGGAAAAGAGCGGCTTCCTGCCCGACTCGGTGAGTCTTTTCGCCCGGTTTGCGGGAAAATGTTGCATCTCGTTTGCCAGCCGTTTTGGACGCGTGTAGAAAGAGGGAAGATATTAATATATGCTATGCGGTGGTGGAATAAGTACACAGTTCCTTTACTTAAGTAAAAGTAGAGAAGTATTTTTGATATTGAATGTACTTACGTATCTAAAGTAAAAGTATGCGTTCTACGTGATGTTTGTGTATTCCAGTGCTTGGGAGCATTCAAACCTCGATCCATTGACCTCTAAAGGTTAAAGTGGTGTAGAAGCCAAAACCGACATATTGGAAGTTGTATTGTTTATGGTAATGGTATTGATTTATGTTTTGAATATTAGGGGCACACCACTAGGGGCACATCAGGGTCCCCCTTCTTAGTATAATAAGCACTGTAATTAGAGTAATGTTATGCACCTGCGGAGAGAAATATATTTTCCTACCGGAGCCACGGAGCAATAGGGACGACACAAACTGTTCTGTTCTCAACCATAATTTTCTTTGGATAATAAACCTTACAAACTACATCAGCTGCAGCCTGGACATTCAACTCTGTCTACATCCACAACTTCTTTTGTTACCCAAGTAGAAGAACATCTAAGTAGGTGCATCGTGGCGCATTGTCAATTTATTAGGGAATGACAAGCGGCCACTAAAAGTGGTATGTGGCCCAGTTATGCTGCTCTGATTAAAGGTTATGTTAAAGTGGTATGTGGTCCAGTTATGCTGCTCTGATTACATCATCTTGAAGTCAACAGGCTTCAAATGTGAAAGTACATAATATTCATCAATTGTTTTCTATGCAAAATTATTTTCTTCAAAGTAACTAGTAACTGATGGGTTAAGATAAATGTAGTGGAGTAAAAAGTACAATATCTTCATTGAAATGAAGTGGAGTAAAATGAAAATTAGGTACAAGTACCTAAAAGGTATATACTCAAGTACAGTGCTTGAGTAAAAATTAGTGCTGTCAGGCGATTAAAAAAATGTATCTAATTAATTACAGGATTTGTAATTAATTGTGGGCGGCTGATTGGCGCCGTGGGCAAGGCGCTCGCCTCTAACGCAGGAGACGCTGGGTTCGAGGGGGCAGCGTGAGCCTCCCACGCGTTACTCCTCGCCACTGAGAGTTCGAGCTGCTGCGGTGAAAAGATGCGACAGGCTGCCTCCTCGTGTACCGGAGGGGACACGTGATGCAAGGCTTCTGTCCTCACTACAACCGACCTGTGGGAGGCATAGTCTAGCAACGTTCAAGACAGGGGAGGGAAGAATTGGATACACGAAATTGGGATGGGAGAAAAATAGAAAAAATGGGGAGAAAAAGTGGATACAAAAAAATTATTTGTAATTAATTAATCTAATTAATCGCATTTGAATCGCATAACCATTTTATGCCTGATATTCTATATTCTATAATCATATTTCAAATTGCATGTGTCCGGATGGCAGAATTCAGTACTGTATCTACAAAACCTTCTGTTTAATCATCTTCCATTTATTCATTTGCTTAGATTTTTCAGGTCTGGTCAATTTTAGCATGCTGTTATTCACAGTCAAGGATAACTTTTTTTTAATTAGGTTTAGGTTTAGGTTAGGTTTACTTTATTTGTTCAAGGGGGACAGTGTACATTAATAAAACATTTTACAAATGTAAATGCACCCAATTTTAGCCAAAAGGCTAATTTCCATTGGTAGTCCCCCTGCCAGAAGGTACAGGCTAAAATCCTGTGTAAAAAAAGGGTTAGCAATAAAAACAGAATAAAATCAAGATAAATACATTAGAATAAAAACACAACAAAAGCACATAGACATAGTAGGGATACAGGTCACAATACAGTCATGGACACAAGGACAGAGCACATCATGACATATTAAGAGACCCAGACACAGACGCACCATATCCATATCCACACACACATATACACATACAGACACCTCAGTGTTGATATTCTCATTTGGTTCATTACAATTTACTCAAGCCTAGTAACAGACACAGTATTTATTTCTGACAGCTCTAGTAAAAATACTACTTTCCACCACTGATACTACATTATGAAGACCTGTCGATTGATACTGTGGTCCACCTTCATGAAAATACAACGCCTACCTATGTTAATGGCTCTTAGTGGATGGGCAGTGCATGCTGTATGTGATATTATACATACATTTACATACATTTAGTCAATTAGCTGAACACTTTTATCCAAAGCGACCTACACGTTCTGTACAACAGGTCAGCAGGTCAGCAACTCTGGCAGCTAAGTAACATTGTTAGTCAAACAGTGTTGAACTTGGGTTATACAGTCTTGAGTGCATAGTAGTAAAGACATATTGGCATAGTAGGTAGAAATATAGACAAGGAAAATGATTTAGTGGCAAAGTACATGATAGTAAAAGACAGTAGATGGCACGGTGGTGTAGTGGTTAACACTGTCACCTCACAGCAACATGGTCCTGGGTTAGATTCCCGCCTGGGGACCAGGTTGCTGGGTTGCCAGGTACCCAGGTGGGGTATCTCCCGAGCCTTTCTGTGTGGAGTTTGCATGTTCTCCCCATGCTCGCAAGGGTTTCCCCCCCAAAAAGAGATAACCCCAATGGAAAAACATACAGAACAGATCGCTAGCACTGTCACATCCCCGATGAAGACGGACAGGAGGACATTGGCCCATGTCTTCTGCTCCCGGCTGCCCTTGGGGGGAAGGACAGCGGGATGGGTCAAGCGCAGAGAGGCATTTCATCGGTTACCCAATGCATGTGTGTGTTCATGTGTGTCACCTATCTTACATGTGTGTGTTGCTGCATGACAAATAAAGACTTCTTCAGTACAAAGGTTAGTATATTCTTATAGCTAAGAATATGTTGTCTTATTCCAAGATTTATTTGGATGAATCAGGCATCCTACCCGTGGAAGGTCCACAACATGCTTTTCACATACAGTATCTGATGGAAACATTCACAAGTTTATAACATTATATCTTCGTCCTCAGAGCTCTTCTATGTGTCATTCAGCGACGTCACATCAGAGCCAGGAAGGTCACAGGCCGCATTCCCACGGTGGCCATTTTGCCTCGGAAAAGGGAATCCCAACCTGAGCGTGACTGTGAATATGGCCAATGGGGATGAAGAAGGGATGACAGGATGAGAGTGGGAAGGTGAAGGTGAAGAATGAGAAGAGCTAAAGGAAGAGGAGAGATGGCGCTCTGAGCGTTTTTGATTCATGCAAATTGAAGAGGTTTATCGATTGGTAATTGATTTACTTTGATACATGTGTTCATGACCCACGCTGGTGATTCACAGACGTGCAGCTCCCAGTGTAGCTCAGCTCACCTCGCGAGTCGCCCCCGCGTTGGACAAATCAAATTCTTCTGCCCATCTATCCCCTCTGTCCAGCCCTCCATCAGCCTCATCAGATCACTGCTGTCAAAGTCACTGTGTGTTTGTGTGCATGCGTGCGTGTGTGATTATGTGTGTGTGTGTGTGTGTGTGTGTGTGTGTGTGTGTGTGTGTGTGTGTGTGTGTGTGTGTGTGTGTGTGTGTGTGTGTGTGTGTGTGTGTGTGTATTCGATATCCTCTCCTCTCCTCTCCCCTCTACTCCTCCCTTCTCAAAGCCTGTGTATTCGTGGGAGTGTACAGGTATGTGACCTTCACTCATGCTTGGAGTATACAGTATATGTACTGTAGCTCTACTTTTACCTCTTAGGCCCGATCAGCCTGGTACTGGTACAAGATTTATTTCACATCATAAATAGATCAATAGTATTAAGTAATGTTGCGTTTATTTTACAAATGTGGCCAAGAGTAAATACCCTAACCCTATCAAAACAGCAGTCAAATTGTATATTTTCAGCACTACGTTTGTTTACCAATGATTTTATTGAGAGAGCATCCATGGGGGCCCAGGCACGTTGGAACTTTAAATCGGTAGGGGGTGCGGCCTTTGAGCCGCCGCGGGGGCGTCGCCAGATGATGATAAAAAAAAAAAAGTCAGGCCACTGAACTTAGAAGCAGGCCAGGCCAGTGTTTCTAGTTGCACCAGCGCAATAGTTAAATAACCTAGATGGGGAACAACCAGGAGATCACTGCAACTCACACAAGTTGGAGAACTATCTCTCTCTCTCTCTCAATTCAATTCAATTCAATTTCAATTCAAATGGGCTTTATTGACATGGGAAACATACGTTTACATTTCCAAAGCCAAACAAAACAAAACAAACCAAAACAATCAAACAGAGAAAACAAAAGAAATCAGTACATTACAGACGGAATTTCTTGTACAGTCTTTATGGTGGTTGTATTCCGCTGGATGTCCTTTTCTTGTCACAGCAGCTCACAAATCTTGCTGCTGTGTTTGCACATTCTCTCTCTCTCTCTCTCTCTCTCTCTCTTGCGCTCACACACACACAAAGGGAGCCGCATGTGATTGGTGGAGGCGGGACCCTTACAAAAAACTGCTAATCATTGACACATGCTAGCCTGTAATAATCCCCCCCAGAAAAATCTACTTTGCATTTGATATATTGCAATATGCCATCACACACACTGGCATTTAAATGGTTAGAATTATAAAATTAATATGTGGTGTTATGATCAGGGCTGAAGTTGAATAAAATATTGTATTTATCAATTACAAAAAAACTGAAAATCCATAAAAATCTGTGTTGTTGCTAATCATACATATACTAGCCTGTTTTTTTAACAATAATTTGTGATGCCATCACAAACACTGGCATTTAAAGGGTACAAATAAAAAAATTCCTGCACCAGAATGCAGGAAATGAAGTCTTTGTAACAAAAAAAATCCTGGTGGGGGACCCCCAGACCCCCTGCTTAAAAAGTGGCCTGACTGGGGCTATATTTTGCACTATATTTCCTGGCCTGAATGATTTCCCCAGTCCGGCCCTGGTTAAAAGCCTCCAATGCGTATTAGTGTGTGTGCGTTTGAACGTTTGCATGTTTCAACCATACATTTCCATTTATAAAAAAATTATAATAATTATGAATATTATTATTATTATTATATATATATTTTTTTACCTCTTATAATAGTGGGGGTCGCAGCTCTCTGACACAGTTTGTTTTGGGTCGCGGCCTGAAAAGTTTGGGAACCCCTGGTCTAGCCTGTACCCCCCAGACATGTTGCTGGCCCCGTCAAAACAGTATCCTATCAGCCTCTCCATGGGCAGGTCGAGGGCGTAAAAGTATTTTATACACAAAAACAGCGTCTCGGCTGTTGTGTCTGGGCCGGGCATTGTAAAAACCCCAAAAGAAGTTCTGAGCTTCCAAGTTGTCATCGGCGAACTGTATATTACACAAGAATTGTTCTTTTCCAGTGAGTGACATCAGTGGTTCCGTCAGCGCTCAAGCTCTGACCTAATTTGTCGCTGAATATCATGGGCAAACAGCTGTAAGATTTCGTTTTGGATGTTGTAGGACATCCAGTTGTCTCTCTTTTGGAGCCAATTCTTCAACTCAGGATCAGACCCAGTGCGCATCATGAGCTGTCATAACACCCCATCCCTATTTGCATCACCCCTCAGTGGAAGCCCCTGGCGCCCGAGGGGGGGTATAGGGGAACAGACTCAGTTAACTCTTCAATACCTGATGCTGAGGCTGAACCTGTCGTCTCTGTCTCTCTCTGACGTTTATCAGATTTAGTGGGACTGTCACTGGGACATTCTGTGCTAGCAAAGTCTGACTACTAGCTAAAATCGACTGACTGCGCAAGCACTGTATCACAGTAGCTCAGTGGTTCGTGGCGCGTGGGAAGGGCGGGAGACGGGAGGTGAATACAATTAGTTGTTTCACCTGTCATTCAATCAGTCTGTGACAGTCTGTCATCACTCGAAAATCTACTCTGCTGCAATCTTGTCGGTTTTACACGTATGATTGTGTACGTACAGTAGTGTAATGAATGAATGAAAACTTTATTTAACAGATTGGAGAATGGCTACAATACAGTACGGCTCAATACACACAATATTAAAATGGTGACGTGCTTTGAGCAGGATAAACTTATAATATACAGTGTTACAGTTATACAGTTACAGTATATAATATACAAATATATAAATACCGTCATAAAAAAAAACATACACCCCCTGCACCCCCCCTTACAACATGCCTGTGGGGGCCTGTTCTTGTTCTTGCTCTTAATTTAATTTATCTCGATTTTAGCCTCTCTTAGATTTTTAGTTGAGTTGCTTGTCTTGTATTTGTCTGGAACTTGTTTTATGTATTTGTTGTGTTTGTTTGGTGGATCAGGCTGCTCTTGTAAATGAGACTGTGTCTCAATGAGATTTGTACCTGTATAAATAAAGGTTTGAAATTAAATGAAAATGTTAAGTGTTATTAGCTAAATATGAACTAATAAAAATCTCTGCACATTGCACCGGAAAACGGACGATTTAGATGCAAGAAGAAGAAGCACTCATGAAATCGTTGTAGTCCTAAGAAAGAGGAGACCCAGGGTGGACGTCGACATTTCATAAAACTACACTACCCAGCTCACACCAGCCGCCGGCAACCGCTCCCGCCTACCTCCGGTAACTACACACCATCTTCTGGCCATCTCAGACCCACTCCTATCCGAGCTCCGGGAGGGTCATCAAGGATAACCTGCCTTTTCTCAGTCCTTGCCCCACAATGGTGGAATGAACTACCCACCCCAGTTAGGACAGCCAAAACCCGTCCAATCTTTTGCCGTCGACTAAAGACGCACTTCTTCAACCACTATCTAAAAAAAAAATATATATATATATATATATCTTACCCTAACTAACCTTACTGTCATGCACTTGTCCTAACCTACACTGTAGCACTCAACACTTTGATGAACATTGTTACTCAGCTGATAGAGTTGTGCCCTTCCTGATGACTTGTCGTACAGAACTTGTAAGTCGCTTTGGATAAAAGCGTCAGCTAAATGACTAAATGTAATGTAAATGTAAATGGAAGACCAACAATTTTTCACATAATCTTTCTGCCGTGATTTTCTTGTGTTTTTATCTCAAGGGTTGAACAAACCTCAACGTTATTGCCATAAAATACAACGTATATTGTTTCATTACCTTTCTGTGAACGTCTAGAAAAAAACGCATCGCAATCCGGTGAAAAATGGCGGAGCTATAGACATTATACAAAAGTATCAGTAGATTTCATTTACAGTCTTTGCTTCCCTGTAACAGGCACCTGATGGTCCAGATTTAACTCTGCCATTGGAAAAAGGAGAGTTCATAGATTTTCTGAAAATATGGCTTAAGAGGTTAATACTATACTACCAACTGAATAGAATAAAGAGAGACACAGATAGACAGACATAATACAGACAGATAGATAGATAGATAGATAGATAGATAGATAGATAGATAGATAGATAGATAGATAGATAGATAGATAGATAGATAGATAGATAGATAGATAGATAGATAGATAGATAGATAGATAGATAGATAGATAGATAGATAGATAGATAGATAGATAGATAGATAGATAGATAGATAGATAGATAGATAGATAGATAGATAGATAGATAGATAGATAGATAGATAGATAGATAGATAGATAGATAGATAGATAGATAGATAGATAGATAGATAGATAATAATAATAATGTGTTTGTGTGTTCTCGATAATTCACTTTATGTGTGATTCTTACAGCCCTCTTCTGTATATAATGGTTTTATATTGGTCCCATAAGTATTCCCCCATACTTCAACACAATAACTGAGATAAGGTGATATGAGTGAACAGTAGAGTGTTCTCATTGCCTCATACTCTAACACATCCTTTACTTTATTCATAACAAAAATACTCTTGGACATCTTTTTTTTAACGTGTGCTATGTGAGATTTCCATGTTAATTTATCATCCATAATCACACCAAGAAAACGAAATTCATTAACTCTCTCTATATCAACTCCATCTATGGTCAGTACTATATTTTCATCTAGTTTTTGATTGCCAAAAATCATAAATTTAGTTTTTCTTTCAGATTCAGTGATAGCTTATTTACATCAAACCATTTATTTTGCTTTGTCATTTCATACACAATATATTCAGCTAATTCCTTTAAATTATTTCCAGAGCAAAACAAATTTGTATCATCAGCAAACAAGACAAACTGTAATAGTTTTGAATCATCACAAATATCATTACTGTAATATATAGAAGAAAGAGTTTGGGCCCCAAAACCGAACCTTGTGGTACCCCACATTCAATTTTCATGAGCTCAGATTTGACATCTGCCAACTGCACATATTGTTGCCTATTGTGGAGATAACTACTCAACCATTCAAGAACCATTCCTCTCACACCATATGAACGTAATTTAGAAATTAAAATATTATGATCTAAGGTATCAAATAGATAGATAGATAGATAGATAGATAGATAGATAGATAGATAGATAGATAGATAGATAGATAGATAGATAGATAGATAGATAGATAGATAGATAGATAGATAGATAGATAGATAGATAGATAGATAGATAGATAGATAGATAGATAGATAGATAGATAGATAGATAGATAGATAGATAGATAGATAGATAGATAGATAGATAGATAGATATACATACAGATAGATATACTGTATAGAGACAGATACAGACAGATAGAAAGATATATTGACAGACAGATACAGACATAGATTTATAGACAGACAGATATATTGTACATTGTACCTGTGAAGATAAAAGCATACGAATGTATGCTTATTAAAGTGTGGCATGTAGACAGATAAAGTGAGGATAGACTATACAGACAGATATACAGTAGCCTATACCATATAGGTCACTCAGTCCAGTCTCTGTGACCCATAATCTTTCAGACCCTTTATCACGGATGTGCGTCGCTCTCCATTTATTTACACGCAATATTGATTTAATTATCCCGTGGGTAAAAGGGTTCACGGAGGCCTGTGTTCATCACGATTTGCACGCGCTTGTTGTCTGCGACGCTCAAATCATCGCCAGTCGGCGCGTATGAGTGTGTTTGTGTCCATATAATGCTTGTATATGCATATAAGTGTACATGATTGTGTGTGTGTGTGTGTTTGTGTTATTTGTCAGTCCCCGGGGTGACAGGACTCCTGCTCCTCTCTCTGAGGTAATGGAAGCAGCGTGTCCATAATCCCAGTGAATGTGTAATAAAGGAGAGTAGTGCCTTGGGCCCGTTCCCCTAGCGCTATTATGGCTGGGTATTAAACTGAGTGCCTGCGTAATACTGTCAACTCACTCTCTCCTTAAACACATTCGCATTCGTCTCCTTATTTATTTATTTATTTCCTATATCTTTTTCCGTTATTCGCCAGACGAAAATGAAAGTGTTCTTTACGGGGGAGGGGGGTTAAGATTGTTCTCATCGGTTTGAAAGCAGTTTATAAAGTGTCAGGGGGGGAGGGGCGGGGGCGCGTGGGTGGGGGGGGGGTGCGTGAATCAGCAGAGGAAGCGGCGTCGGTCCCATCAAGGCACCTGAGGCGCTGCTCGTGAACGTGGGGCTCTAATGGAAACCAAACGCCGCTTGAATACTAATAGGCCATGACACCATAACCCACAGCCCTCCACCCGATACCCCTATGCTCTCTTTAAACGCTCTTTAATGGGAGTATTAGCGTTATACAAGACGCTCATTAGACACTTTAATTGGTTAGAGCGTCGCCCGGGCCACGTTCTTGATTGGCCCGAGCCGGGGGAACTTGGCGTTGTGGTTTGCGGAGATCGTTTTGGCGGAGCGGCCATGTTGGTGATATGAGGTCATGATGGACCCAGAGGCCAGACTGAGGAGCTGATTAGGACAGGTCACCGGCGGGAGTCTTCTTGTGGCAACATGAGGTCATACTGTGTCCTGGTCCTAACTAGTGGGGCGGGGGCAATCAGGGGCTGGGGGGAGGGGGCTGATAGCGTGGGCTTATCCGAGGAGTAACCGCTCCTAAACCGATCGGTGGCTGACTGTCTCTTATTGATTATACCAGATTTGTGGCGATGATGATGTCACCTTTCCTGCATGTTAGGATGGTTGTTCTCTTACATCTGTGCAGCTGTATGTTCTGATGTAAACGTCAACATGTTTTAAAGGTATGAGATCAAACCTAATGTAAGAGGGCAACTGCGGTTGATACTGGTTCTAAAGTGTGTTTCTACAGATGTTTTGAATAAAGATCAATGCTATGATGCATTTGGAAGTCCTCTCTTGAGTCCCAGTCATGTGCAGAGTTCATGGATTTCTGTTGTCTAGTCAATGTTTCTGAGCCCAGACGGTAGACACTTGACAGCTAATCCTCCTTTTACTATTCACCTTTGATCAAACTATAAAATGACAGAATGCAGGACTGGAGTCTACTCCTCCCTCTCCCTCCCTCTCTCGCTCTCTCACTCCACTCTGCACTGTCCTGGGCTGGCCCGCCCCTGTAATTATGATTGATATGGGCTTGGGACATATATTGCTTGGCAGGCCTATTCTGACTGTACTTCATTACTAGGCATGGCTAAATGCTTTAAAAGCATTGATTTGCCTGAATTACAACGCGGCATCGGGACCTCTCGCCTGTCTGTGTGTGTGTGTGTGTGTGTGTGTGTGAGAGAGAGGCGATGAGGACCCCAAAGACAGATCACACCTCTACATATCATAACGTGCGCTCCCCCACCCCCACCCCCCTCTCCTGCCCCCGCTATCATCTCCATCCCATCGATTTGCTCCATAAAAGGTGTTTAATTCAATCAGGGGGAAAGTGAGTGCCTGTTTTTCTGGGTGCCTGTCGATAGCCATATAATCAATTAGAGTGGGCCTCAGCCTCTCTCTCTCTCTCTCTCTCTCTCTCTCTCTCTCTCTCTCTCTCTCTCTCTCTCTCTCTCTCTTACTTCTCTCTCATCCCTTCTCTCTCTCTCATCCCTCCTCCCTCTCTCTCTCACCCCCCTCTCTCCTCCGCTCTCTCTCTCTATTTCTCTCTCTACTTCTCTCTCTCTCTCACCCCCCTCTCTCTGCCTTCTCTCTCTCATCCCTCCTCTCTCTCTCTCTCTCTCACCCCCCTCTCTCTCTTCCTTTCTCTCGCTCACCCCCCTCTCTCTCTTCCTCTCTCTCTCTCTCCTACCGTGTCTATGTGCCCTGAGCCACTTCCAGTCCCCTGGGTTAGTGTGAGACAGAAACAATGGGATATTTTCTCTCATCCCTCCTCTTTCTCTCTCTCTCATCCCTCATCTCTCTCCCTCTCATCCCTCCCTCCTTCCTTCCCCTCTCTCTCTCTCTCTCTCTCTCTCTCTCTCTCTCTCTCTCTCTCTCTCTCTCTCTCTTCCCTGTCCTCTCAGTCCTCTGGGTCACTGTGAGACAGAAACGATGAGATATGATGTTAGAAGTGTGGGCTGTAGCTTCTTTTAGGGGACATCGTTGTGCCTTTCGTGTATTTTGCTAAAAGAAGGGACGTGGTTCAGTTCCTCACTACTATAGAAGAAGAAGACGGAAATTACACAGACACACAGTCCTCATATCCCTCCTAGTTACACAGACACACAGTCCTCATATCCCTCCTAGTTACACAGACACACAGTCCTCATATCCCTCCTAGTTACACAGACACACAGTCCTCATATCCCTCCTAGTTACACATACACACAGTCCTCATATCCCTCCTAGTTACACATACACACAGTCAGTGATGGGCAGTAGCTAGCTACAAGTAGCGACGCTACATAGCTTAACTACAATTCTCAGTAGCGTGCTGGTAGCGTCGCTACTTTTTAACCAGGGTAGCGGTCTCTGTAGCGGAGCTATTTATAGAACGAAGTAGTGACGTAGCGACGAGAAACGTTACACACTACTTTCGTGAGAAACAGTCTAGACTAGAAGATTTGTGAGGAGAAAAAAAAAATCCCCGTAAAAAACCCACTGTGATTGGTTGGTTGGTTTAGATATGAGTATGACGACTCACGATTGGGTATGGTAGGCCAAAACATTACGGGTAGGCCAATCAGAGGCAGGATAGGGCGGGACTCCAGCCGCAAAGCAGGAAGTGAAAATCAAAACAGACGGATTACATGAACCAGTCCGCGCGAAATGGCAGAGGGGTTCGATGACATTGATGAAGATGATGATGTCAATAACAACAATGCCTCTCCATGGCCCTATCTGGGACACATTTATGAGTTTGACTGAAAAAACGGCTAAAACATATGCTGCTCTCAACACGTCCAGCACTAACTTGAGAACACATTACATTTACATTTACATTTAGTCATTTAGCTGACGCTTTTATCCAAAGCGACTTACATGTTCTGTACGACAAGCCATCAGGAAGGGCACAACTCTATCAGCTGAGCAACAATGTTCATCAAAGTGTTGAGTGCTACAGTGTAGGTTAGTTTATTAGGACAAGTATTAGGACATTCAGGTGAGCTGATGAAAATCAACTGTTCCCAAACAGCACACAAGTCAGTACACTTTTTGTCAACAGCTTTAACTAACAGATAGCTGCTATCATGATGATGTTTCACTGTAGGCAGAAAATGAACAATATTATGGGGGTGGAGAAAAGAAAAAAAGAGGGAAAAGCAGTGGTTCTCAACCTGTGGGACAGGACCCCCAGGGGGGGTCCCCACATGATTTTGGGGCCATGGAATGTTTTGTGAGTTACATATTTAAATACATTTGGTCATTTAGCTGACACTTTCATTCAAAGCAACTTACAAATTGTGTACAACAAGTCAGCAGGAGTGGTACATATCTAGCAGCCAAGGATAAGTAGTATTGTTTGTCAGTGTCAAGCTTGAGTGTTATACTCTGAGTACATACTGTAGTAATATAGACATATTAGCATAGTTGGTAGTAGTATATACATGGTAGCATAATACTAGTAAAATGAAGTAAAACAGTTACAATTCAGATATTGAAGAAGTGTGTTTTTGGTTGATAAAGTGGGCAGGTTTC
>NC_140181.1:87569798-87584798 GCF_963971535.1 Notolepis coatsorum | reverse complement strand
ACACACACGCGGTCCTAGGCGTCATCATTTTCCTGCAACCATCCATCTTCGGCCTGCGATTAATTCTCCTCATTTCCGAGTGCAGGCCATAAATCCTGGCACACTTAATTAATTTCACGGGCAACGCGGGGGCTCCCGTAAAGCGGGGATTGTTCTCGCAAAAGCCCATATTAATTATGCTATTTTACAGCCATCTCATTGAAGGCTGTGTTTCATCTTTCATAATTACATTTGCAACAACAACAGGGGCAACAAAAGGAGTCTAATTATGGATTTGGCGGCAACGCTCCGTCGCAATAAGTCAACGTTAGCGATCGGGCCCTGGCGCTACACGGCTCCGAGGTGCCACGGCGCCCCGGGCGGAAGGCCGACCCGGCAGAATCAATGTGCACTTCCGAGTTTTATTATTGTTATTATTGTAGTTGTTATTTTAGCTGAGTGGGGTAGCGGAGCGGGCATAATGCGGAACATATTGAAAACACTCGGTGCCTCTCTGGCATAAATTGCCTTGATGAAGTTAGAGGAGATTATTGTCACGGCGAGGCTCCGGTGATCATTACTCTTATGATGAAGCTTTATTGAGTCTCCACGGCTCCTCAGCTGCCGCCCTGCTGTGCGGAATGAGCCGTCTCCTTCTCCTAATGTCCCTAGTCGACCCCCCTACAGGTGTAAACGCTCACCCCCTGTACCTTGACATGTCCTGTTAGCCTTGAGGAACCGAAACCATTCCTAAACCTCTTTATGATGAGGAACCCCCCAGATTATGAAACACATTATACCATCAGTTTGATTGGCTTCTTCCAGAGGACCCTCTGCCCTCAGCAAGCACTGTCTAGAGGGGGAGTGACACCTATAGGATCTGAATAGTCCTCCTTCTATCCTCTTACTGTGGCTATACAGTAATAAATAACATTGAAATTAAACTCTCCCTCGTGTTGCTCAGGCCCCCCTGGGCTCCCCTGCATCTCACAGAGGATTTAAATACATGATGCATTATTTCATATACATACATTGATGCTCACAACCTCATTGTTGTCGGATCTACATGCTAACTTTTTACGAGACGTGAAGCGCGTCTCATGGACCGGCGAGGTCACTAACTCACGCAGTCATTCATTCAGTAATTTTAACTCAATGTTAAAAGTGGCAGCTCACAGTTAATGTTTTTTTCTGTGTGACCAGTCCAGCTTGACGTCACGACAACTACAAACCACACTTCAGTGTACAATCCTCGGTACACTCCAGAGCCGAGTGCAGCACAGCGTACCTACAGACCTAGGTATGAATTAGGAAAATCAGCTCTTTCTTTAAACCACTTCACCACAGTCTGCAGTTGTTTTTAATTATTTTAAATTGAATTGATTGATTTTCTGTTTTTTTTTTTTTTTTTTTGTTTTTTATTATTGCAAAACAAAAATTATTAAAAGTCAGTACTCAACACACAATGCATAATGAAACTAACAGTCAAGGTGGCTGAAATGACATGCAAGTACAGAAACAGAAAACAAAAAAAAGTCTATAATAATATTTTACCGTATACAGTGTATATCCAACGAAATTACCAATTATACAAATGCCTTATACAGGATATACCCCTAATACCTATTTTCTAAAACCCTACACACATATGCTCCAGCTCGAACCCCCCCTCCCGGACCCCTCCTTGGATAGTACCTCCATTATCCCTCACTCCTAACCAGACACTACCATTATAAGCTAGCTTTTATTCTCTCCACCACTTCTACCCACATTGACATTTTGGATTCGTTGAGACCCAGAATTCTTGCTGTAGATATTTCTTGATAAATCACATCGAGATATGTAAGAGACTTTCTGTTTCTATATTGTTTTCTTTTTTTGTACTTATTATATTTTGTATTTGTCTATGTCATTTTAAACGAGAGCTTGCTCTCAATGATCCTTCTAGATGAAATATAGATTGATTGTTACGGCCACAGCCATCAGCAGGTCCCCACTACCATATATGGACCCTCCAGGTTCCCGCTTCACCCTCAACCGGTCTACCTGGGCCGGTCCACACACCTGAGACTCATCTCATCATCACTGAGCCAGGATAAGAGGCCTGCCCCCCTGCCACTCCTGGTCCGAGTGTTGTTTCACCTGTCTTGGTATTAGGACTCTTATCTGGACCTCCTCCGGCCCTCGTGGTGGCGGGGGCGCCAGGGCCCGCGGGGTATATCATGGAGCGGCCCGCAGGGTTGGCATTCCCATCGGCGTGCATGGCGGTGTGAGTGGCGCGCGGGCTGTTTGTGTTTTCCTTCGGTCATGGCGTGCTTTATCGGGGGGGGGGGGGGGGGGGGGTGTCTTGGATGGGGATGTGAGAGGGATTGATGTGTGCGGTGTTCGGGGGACTGACTATTCCGGGTGGGTTCACATGCCTTCGAGCGACATTGTACTATTGTACTTGTTTTATGCCTATTCTTAAATCTGCACGTTTTATTGTCTTTTATAGCTATGTCTGAAATTGATGCAATTTTTTTTTTATTTTGTCAATTTGTGGGCTGATGTTCATTTTTATACTAATTGCTGTGGTGCACTCTGGACTGAGAGTACTATGTAGATAGTTATTCATATTTATTATTGTTATATTGTAGAAATGTGTGCATTGAAATGTCTGTAAAGTCTCGACTACATTGAAAATGAGGGTGACCTCAATTGTAATTTCGAGAATAAATAAATGTTGATTATGATGATGATATATTTATGTGTGTTTTTGTGAGCTCTGTAGCCTGCACCATTCTAACCCCTGTTCTCCTGTGTGTAGGATCACACACCTCCGGCCTGCACCTCCACACCCTTGGACATCACCAGCCTGGATTATCCCCGGGACCTCATGGACACACACATCCCTCACCTGTACTGCCTCACTGCCTGCCTTGTAGTCTTCAGGGTTTACCATTAAATACCCTAAACCGCCTCATTCTCCTGTGCCTTGTGTTCTGCTCTTGGGTTCTCTAGACACCGCCCTAACATTGATTGAATGAATGAATACATTTGACTTGACAAAGCGGGGCTCGCAACTCACTTTTGATGCTCCAAGGTTTCAATTGACAAATAATAGCAGCAGATACAATGTTTCGACCGTCTGGTGTTTTTACAATTTGGCTCAGCACCAAGGAGGATGTGCGTTACAGTATTAATTTTTTCTGAATGAATATATTTTACTGACATATGGCCCAGCTCAACTCGACTCTACTCACCTCTTTTGGTTTTCCATTGGGCAAAGGTTGTTGATAGTACTTGGTACCTGGTACTTTTTTTTTTATATCACCTCTGTTGTGGTTCCAAGTTAGCCGAGGCTTAACAAAAGGTAGGCTGGTAAAGCTATGCCTCCTAAAGTGTGTAAACGGAAGTACAGGAAGTACAGGTTACAGGCTTTCCGGTTTCGACAAAACAATTATAGAAACGTGTGAAGTGCACAATATTTCCTTGTTTAAGCCACTGCAACGGCTTTGCCTGAATAATTCACTACATGACCGGGACGTTCTAGCTTGTTTGCCGACAGGATTCGGGAAAAGTTTGGTCCGTTCGGAGGCAGCTTCCAGGGGAAGTACATACACCGGAAATTCTACCCCATATACACACTTTCGGCCGTAGTTCTTTACCAGGCTTTATCTCACGGAGGAGATACAACTGGAAACGAGGTTAAACAAAAGGTGACTGGTCATCCTTGTAACCCCCCCCCCCCCCATTGAGGGGGGCACTACTGCAGTGGAAAACAAAGTACCTGGTACCAAAAGCGAGTAGAGTAGAGTAGAGTAGAGTCAAGTCGAGCCGGTATCATGTAATGAAAAACTGACACTAGTGATTTGTAGATTCTGTAGCCAGTTTATGCATTATAAAATAATTTCTTTCAGCAAATCTCTTAGTTACAACAGTATTATGTTATATATATTCACTATGCCTATTTAGTGAAAAGAGGAGGAACGTATCTGTAGATATGGGGAACTGTGTGTGTGTGTGTGTGTGTGTGTGTGTGTGTGTGTGTGTGTGTGTGTGTGTGTGTGTGTGTGTGTGTGTGTGTGTGTGTGTGTGTGTGTGTGCGTGCGTTAATGGTGATTGTTTGTGTGTGTGTGTGTGTGTGTGTGTGTGTGTGTGTGTGTGTGTGTGTGTGTGTGTGTGTGTGTGTGTGTGTGTGCGTGCGTGCGTGCGTGCGTGCGTGTGTGTCAACTTTTATTGTTCTATATACTACAAGTGTTGCTGGAGTCTTTAGTTTAGACTTTACTCCCTTGCACCTTGGAAGTACAGTAGGTGAAATTGTGCCTCTGCTTCTACAAGTCTTTTGATCAGGAATATATTTACTGCATACATATACAGTACCAATAAATAATAGACCCTGTTCTGGAGGAGTAATGTTTACAACTTTTTAGATGAAATGATGATGAGCCATGACTTTGCAAGTGACAACCCACTTCCTGGTGACCAAGGGAACTCTGGGTGATACGATCTAGACCAGTGGCTCTCAACCTGGGGTCCAGGGACCACCAGGGGTCATTGAGAGAGTTCCAGCGTGTCCCCAGAGAAATGAGAAACAGTTTAACCCTTTCACTACCACTCTACCAAAGGGTTAAGCCTTTCACTGCGACAATACATAAGGTTAACCCTTTCACTGCCAATTACAGCAAGTTAACCCTTTCACTAGTGAAAGGTTAACCTTCTGTAGTGTACTAGTGAAAGGGTTAATTCCACTATTTTATTCACTAGAAGTTAGTTAATGAATGTATAATAATGATTATTGTGATCAATGGTCTCTCCACATACAGTACATGGAATTCTGGACATAATCATATCTAACGACCTGAATACTGTCTTTACACCTGTGTCACTGTACATATTATACTACAACTCTGTACATACATCTGAGTAGCACTACTCTCAGTAGTACTAATTTGTATATTTTGTACCAGTGGAGGTTTCTCTATGACAACACGTGAAACACAAATTCACTCATAATTCATAATGATAATTATTATTTTTTTTTATTAGAAATGTTTTCCTCTGTAAAAGAATGCCAGTGAATTTTTTTTTCTTCAAAAATTTCCAAAATTGACAGCTCTGAGCAGGCCTGCACTGCAGTAATGACTGCAGTAAATATTCGTGCAGATGGCTGCACAGGTTGACCCAGGATTAAATAAATAATAAATAATAGCCAATCAAAATAGGCTATTAATGTCATCTAAGCACGGTCCGTGCAGTTAAACTCTTGCCATTGAATCGGGGATTGAATGATTGACAGCCTTGTGATCCAATCAGAGAATGGTTTCTGTTCTGCTGCTCTGCGGCTCTGCAGCTAGAATGATTGACAGCCTTGTGATCCAATCAGAGAATGGTTTCTTTTCTGCCGTACTGCGGCTCTGCAGCTTGTTTACAAAATAATTTTTATCTCAGTTTAAGTAGCTAACTTGTTGGAGCTAACGTAGCTAAAGTGCTACCACCGCAGCTACCAGGCCCAGGGTGGAGTGTTTTGTTATTGTTCATGAACTTATTGTGCATCGTTTGATGATATATATATACACCTGCGATAAAAGCTAAACGTGACAACAACAACAACAACGTCATCGTCATCGCGGGCACTTTGAATTCTCTAGTACTATAGATAGCGTTGCAATGGAGGAAGGAGATATTGTCGACTAGCTTGCTTGCTAGCTAACGTTATGTTGTAACGTTATGCAAGTCTTGTGAATGTCTAAACAAACGGCATTGTTTGATTGATTGATTGAAAACTTTATTAATGACGCAATGAAGCATATAGCACTAGTTAGAGGGGAAATTCGGATTCCTCTCTCGGATTCATTCATTGAGCAGAACTGCAATTCGCTCAGCTGCAGAAACGTTGAGGAGACAATACCCACAGGACTTGGAGGAGAACTTTGTTTCTCTGTCTGTCTATTGTCTACACATTTGGAGCAAGGCGCGTCAGCTGCAACAATGGTGAGTAACCGAATAACCGTTCATAAGTGATGCCGCTGTGTGTGTGTGTGGAGCCAAACTATATGTTCTGCCGTGAATTGAATTGAATTGTAAAACTCTATTAACAGATTGCAGAATGGGTACAGTACAGTACAGCTCAATACATACAATTGTTAAGAGGATGCAGACCAGAGAAAGACTTTCGTCTTGTTTACATCAGGGTCCCCCATTTTCAAATCATCGTAACATATATGACATACATGACATACAGATAGACAGTACTGCTACATCTATACATTTATGACATACCAGACTTGCAAATACAGTACTGTTTGTGATATAAAAAGAGTCCAGAAAAGGGAGTATATACATTTGACGTAGAAACTGTACATTGGAGGAGGTTGGGTAGGAGGGGGGGGGGGGGGGACTGTACATTGGAGGTGGTTGGTGGGGTGGGGGGAGGGGTTGGGTAGGAGGGGTGGGGGGGGGACACTGTACAACTGTACAAACAAAACTGTACATTGGAATATTGACAAAACCATACTTGGTCATTTACTGTACATTGAAGGGGTTGTGTTAGGACATTTACAGGGGCCAGTCATAGCATACTGTGTTATTTTTTGATGGGCCCGAGCCATACTGTACATGGTCTGCTTGGTTTGATCAGGGGCCGCCGAGCCACTGTATACTGTACATGGTCTGCTTGGTTTGATCGGGCCGCCGAGCCACTGTATACTGTACATGGTCTGCTTGGTTTGATCGGGCCGCCAAGCCACTGTATACTGTACATGGTCTGCTTGGTTTGATCGGGCCGCCGAGCCACTGTATACTGTACATGGTCTGCTTGGTTTGATTTAGGGGAGTGGTCTGCCCTGTGGGGGGGCCCTGACATATTGCGCAACGCCACTGCATACCATTGACTCAGAATGGTCTGTTTTATTGAAATCGTCACAGCAGTATAGTTTGTTTATACTTCAGAAGGATGATATTTAAACATGGTCCCCAAAATGAATGGAAGCGAATGAGGAGCCTGACACCTGGGAGGAATGGGGGTGTTGCAGCGTTGGGGATGTTTAAAAAAATATATAATTTAATATATAATATAATAATTTGTGCTTCACCAAAAAATTTGGTCAGAAACCTCCACTGTTTTGTACCCAGTTTAATCATCTGTACATTGTATATTGCTGTTGCACTTTACTGTTACATTTGCACTCTGGTTGAATGCCAAACGTCTTTTCATAGTACTGTACTTGTGCTGTATGATGACAATACATTTGAGTCTAATCTAATCGAATCTAATTATTTGTAGAGCCTAGACAAGACTAGGGTTTGACCCTACCTCTGCACTATAGTAAGTACCTAGTTTGGGAGATTTAGGCTACTTATACAGTATATATATATATGTAGATCACACTCTGGAATGAGATTAATATTCAATAATGCAATATCAATAAGTAATTATGGCTCTAGCATGGACACAAATAACTATTAAGAATGGGGAATTCTTAATAGTCACTCAATTAGAATTTATTCAAATTTAGTGTGTATACTCTCTACTACATCCTGCACAATTGTACAGCCCTGTCCTATATTATATGCTATTGTACTTTTATTCTAATTTTATTTATTGTATTTGATTCTACTTTAATTGTCTGTTAATTAATGTTGCACCAAACGACCAAAACAAATTCCTTCTATGTGCAAACTTACTTGCCATTAAAGACCTTTCTGTTTCTGATTCTGATTATAAGAAGGATGCTTATCCAACTAAATTAAAAATAAATTTGAATAAAACAATCGTATAGGTCAAAAGGTTGGTAATAATACATCATTTGCGTGTTTTAATGTTTCATGTCTGGGGTCAAATGAGATTAGATTAGTGATTGTAACATGTTGTGCTTTTATTTGAGAAGGTCACACTTGTGTTTGACCCCTGTTGTGCATTTTAGGTGTTCTGAATACATCACGTAAGGGTTAAATATGTGCCATATTTCAGATAAAACCCCCATGGCCAGAATGCCAAGAAATACCAATCCCATTGCGTCCCCAGTACCTGAATAACATGTCAGACCTGCTAAACCCATTTCCCATAATTATGGACCTTTACATAGTGATTTGTCTCTCCGTCATGTTCTCCTCCGCTATGCTAACCCACTGTGTCTCTGGCTACAGGTCACCATTCAGTAAGCGTGGGTGACAAAGGCTGTGCTAATGACCACCTACGCACTTCACCCGGCGTCAAGGCTTCCGCCCACGCGTGCACGGAGCCGCACTGTCATAATACGCTCTCTGTCACACACACACACACGCACACACACACACAAGCACACACACGCACACACACATACAACGCAGAGATGTCATAAGCCATGATGCATTGGCCGTCATGGCTGCTTGGTGGGTGGCTGGTAGACCGGAGACAGAAGGCCCACGCGAGTGCGTGTGCGGTGGTGGCGGTGCATCACAGGCGACTGGGGACCTGCCAGGCTCGACAGGCACGCTTTGTTGTATTATTATTTGAGTGTCATTTCTGGTTAAAATATATATATCAGATAGGAAAGATGAAAGAGAGCTGGATTTTAACCTGTGACATCACCGGGTCTATCACTGACTACAAAGATCCCTAATAGTATTTTGGAAAAGGTGTGCAAGTCAGATGAAGAAGTAGCTAAACATATATCAGATTTTTTTTAATTTTTTATCAAGGATAGGAGCCGCTTCCCCTGACCTGCCCCTAGCTGCCAGTGAGAGAGTGTGTAGTAATGATGGCACCTGCCCCTAGCTGCCAGTGAGACAGTGTGTAGTAATGATGGCACCTGCCCCTATAGCTGCCAGTGAGAGAGTGTGTAGTAATAATGGCCGCTTCCCCTGACCTGCCTCTAGCTGCCAGTGAGAGTGTGTGTAGTAATAATGGCCGCTTCCCCTGACCTGCCCCTAGCTGCCAGTGAGAGTGTGTGTAGTAATAATGGCCGCTTCCCCTGACCTGCCCCTAGCTGCCAGTGAGAGAGTGTGTAGTAATAATGGCACCTGCCCCTATAGCTGCCAGTGAGAGAGTGTGTAGTAATAATGGCTGCCACCCTGACCTGCCTCTAGCTGCCAGTGAGAGAGTGTGTAGTAATAATGGCTGCCACCCTGACCTGCCCCTAGCTGCCAGTGAGAGAGTGTGTAGTAATAATGGCCGCTTCCCCTGACCTGCCCCTAGCTGCCAGTGAGAGTGTGTGTAGTAATGTCACCTCTGATCAGTGATGTTACAGTCCACTGCCATAGAGCCCTTTCACTTCCTATTAGCGTCCTCACACTGGAGCCTGTGTACAATGGCAGGGGCCATAAGTCCTTTGACAGCGACCTTGAACGTGTGTAGTGTTCATTCATGTGCAACTACAAGTATGTGTGTGTGTGTGTGTGTGTGTGTATTTGATATCCCCTCCTCTCTCCTCTCTACTCCTCCCTTGTCAAGGCCATTGGTGATCAGTGGAGGTTAAAAGTTACAAATCACCCCTCCTCCCCCCGTCCTGCATTCCTCCTCCCCCTCTCCTCCCCACCTGTCGTCACTCTCGCCCCCAGCCCTCTAGGGGCCTCTAGGGGCTCAGGTCCTCATTCGTATTCGGGGGGCCACGGCTCCCGGTGAGGGTCTGCGGGGACCGGAGGCGACGGAGGGCAATTACTCCTCTGGTTTAATTGGCGTTATCATTTTAGCGGGCTGACAGAGATGGATCACCCAGCAAGACCCCGCTACTGTCTGTATGAGAGAAGAGGGGGGGGGGGTCTGGATGGAGGGAGGGAGGGAGGGAGGGAGGGAGGAGGTGTTGAACTGGTGGGGACTGGGAGAGAACGAGGGGAGGAGAAGGGGTGGAGAAGGTGGAAGACATAAAGGGCTAGACTATGAAAATGTAGGAAGTCAATCTTTTATCACTTAGGTTTTCATAACATTATTGTGAAGAGGATCTGAACTACTACCATTGTTATACAAGAAGGGAGGCTGGATGAAGTGTGTGTGTGTGTGTGTGTGTGTGTGTGTGTGTGTGTGTGTGTGTGTGTGTGTGTGTGTGTGTGTGTGTGTGTGTGTGTGTGTGTGTGTGTGTGTGTGTGTGTGTGTGTGTGTGTGTGTGTGTGTGTGTGTGTGTGTGTGTGTGTGTGTGTGTGTGTGTGTGTGTGTGTGTGTGTGTGTGTGTGTGTGTGTGTGTGTGTGTGTGTGTGTGTGTGTGTGTGTGTGTGTGTGTGTGTGTGTGTGTGTGTGTGTGTGTGTGTGTGTGTGTGTGTGTGTGTGTGTGTGTGTGTGTGGGGGGGGGGGGTTATGTACCTATCTGCATGTATACTAATGCTGCTGCGTGTGGAAATGACCTAGTGGTATGCTGTCCGCGTCTCTGAACGCACACGCGTGCATCATGCTTGTAGGGAGCAGGAGCCGGAGGTGGAGTATTAATGTGGCCCAGGATTAAGCTCGGCTAAGGCCTAACGAGCAGCACGGCTGTGGCTCCATAACTCAGGACCCGTAAAGCTGTCACTGGAATTAAGAGGCAGCCATTATAGGTGCCCGTACGTGTGCCTGGGCCAAATTAAGAAGATGCAAAATACCAGTCTTCCCCCATGGGCCAGGAGGGGAAGATAATTTTAGCTACTTAGTGAATCATCTTCAAAAGCGGGAGCCAAGCTTCTCCGCGGCGGTGTAACATCCACTATATACACACACTCACACACACTCTCACTTTGCTCCTCGCCACTTTCCATGAAGGAGTCGCTTTGGAGAGATGGCCAGATGGGTTTTCTCTCTATGCGGTTCCTTCATTATGGCCTCAAAGATCTCCAATCTCAGAATACTCTAACATGCCGTGTCCCCTGAGGCTGAAACATGCTTACAAACACTGTGATGGATAGATGAAGAATTATTATGAAGCTGTCCACCTTGAAATATTGTTTTGTCTGTTGATAATCCCTTATTTCTCTCTTCCTCCCGTCCGACAAAAAACCCTGTCAGTCTGACTAAAAAAGGGAGGGATGGGTGATGGAGGATGATGAAGCGAGTGGAAGGAGGGTTGAGGGGGGGGGGGGCCTCTCTTCCCTCCTCTTTTAGGGGGAACATACTTGTGGCGAACGGCTGTATGGACCCTCTCTCCCTCTCTCTCTCTCCCCCTCTCTCTCTCTCTCCCTCTGATATGAAAAATGAAAACTATGAGAAAGACAATAATAAAAATAGCAGTATGAGTGGACAGGCCGGAGCAGTCCATTACTCACTGCTGCTTTGGGCCGCGCCGTAAAAATGTGCTGCTCGCTGCAAAAGCATGCATCACCGCCAGCCCAAAACAAATGGGCTGTCTGCAGCGTATTTACCTCCAATTGTTCAAGCGCTTGTGGGGAGAAGCTACGGCCTGTCCCGAACAACTCACGCCTGTCCGTCTGAGGGACGGGAGACGGCGAGCGGGGGGACGCGACGAGAGAGAGAGACGGCGATGACGGCGATGGCGACGAGAGGACGCGTCGGGGGGTAAGAGAGGGACGAAACAGGAAGTGGTCAGAGGTTGTCGTTCTGTGAGACGTTGGAACAGATGGAGAAGAGAACAACACAGGTCTCACTTTACCCACGAGATTACGTTAGTCACCCCCTTGCTCAATATTACTTACTTATCTGTGTTCCGATGCTGAGCTGATTGTAGTGGGGGATTTTAAACTGAACTGGTTATATATTCAGATTCTAAGTGTTATTGGCCATATTTATTGTGTTGTAGGGGCGACACAATAAAGGCAGAATGTCGAAGTGTCCTTGAGCAAGACAAGTTGCACGTTGGCACGTTGCATGGTCGCCTCTGCCATCGGTGTGTGGATGTGTGAGTGAATGGGTAAAATGTGAGGAACAAATTGTGAAGCGCTTTATATAAAAGCACTATATAAATGCACCATTTACCATTTATAACATATTGTATAACTGATTGAGCATACAGACCCTCATCTGCACCTTTGATCACACTGCTCATATTCTTATATTCAAAGTTAATTATATTGTTTACACTGCTTCTTTTTACCTGTACTATAATTGTATTGCCTATATTTATGTCTTTCTATTATTACCCTGCCCATACCTGTACCTTCCCTACCCTCCCCCCTCCCCTATGCTGCTATGACGCCTGAATTTCTCCAAGGGGATCAATAAAGGAATATCTTATGTTATGGTATGTTATGTTATGTTATTATTATCTTAATCTTAATACTTAGCCTAAAATTAACTCAGCTGATAACAGAACCCAGTAGACCTAATTAGAAAACATTTTCAATGACTATTTTAATTGATCTTGTGTTTTCCAATATAATTGACTAAATTATTGCCTGTGGTGTCTTGGACAGGCAATCAGGCTTGTCCGATTGTCCGGGACAAGTAAAAAAAGCTTCGGACAAGCATAATACAGCTTTAAAGTACAAAAACATATATATATTCTCCAAACGAATAGTAATGTTATTCCATCTGATCAGAAAGTGCCTGCATGTCTCACAGTGTCACACTGGAAACTCTCAATCTCTGTATGTCAATATTACTTGTCCGGGACAAACGGCACGCGTCTTCTGAGTGCTCACTTAGTAGTTGACAGTGGCACGAGACCCGCGAAAATATCAGAATGTTTAATAAAAGTACCCGTGATACTGGCCATTCTCTCAGTCAAGGGAGCACTCGCAAACATGCTGCGCTATTTGAAGAGGATAACGTTAAACACAGCAGAAGAAGATGGAGAACAGACACAGACTGACCAACAGGGAACTGCATCCAACCCTAGTACAACCCTCGAGGACACATTTAAATCACAGAGGTGTAATGTTAGTCTATTGGAACTGTATACAGTAGTCAGCTGCTAGTTAGCATTCTAGCTAGATAGCGGGCTGCTTGCTAGCTAACGTTAGCCCTGTATGTGAAATAATTTTACACAGCAGTAATAGCTATACAGTTGAGCAATTGATTTGATTGTGAGTGTGTATCGTTCGCTCAAAGCAGCCAGCCCCATGTTAGCTAGGTGTATCTGTTATATTGACGAGGCTTGACAACCGAGGTTCAAAGTTAACTTCACATTCATTGGCTGTTCGTTTACATGTTGCTTCATGCATCGGACTCCAGCTTACAACTGTGTGTCTTGACTTCCAAGTGTGACATCACTCAACTACAGAATCCAAGAGGCTCAAACTCAAACCCATTGATTGATTGATTGATTGAAAAGTTTATTAACAGATTGCAGAATGGGTACAGTACAGTACAGCTCTATACATACAATTGTTAAGGGGATGCAGACCAGAGAAAGACTTTCGTCTTGTTTACATCAGGGTCCCCCATTTTCAATTCATCATAACATATATGACATACATGACATACAGATAGACAGTACTGCTACATCTATACATTTATGACATATCAGATTTGCAAATACAGTACTGTTTGTGATACAAAAGTGTCCAGAAAAGGAGTGTATATACATTTGGCGTAGAAACTGTACATTGGAGGAGGTTGGATGGGTGGGGTGGGGTTGGGTGGGTTGGGTGAGGGCTGTACATTGGAGGTGGGGGGGGGGGGGGGGGTTGGGTAGAGGACACACACATTTTACACTGTACATTGGAATACTGACAAAGCCTTACTTGGTCATTTACTGTACAACTAGGTTAGGACATTTGTAGGGGCCAGTTTCGAATTGCAGTCTCACGTAGGTGTTTTTTGAGAGTGTTTTTGAAAGTGGGTAGTGATTCACATTCCTTTACAGCTTTAGGTAGGGCGTTCCACATTGATGTGGCATAGTTGCGAAACGTGTTTAGTCCCTTGTTTGAGCCGAATCTGGGTTTTACATGATTTGTGGAGCTCCCTCTGGTGTTGTGATCGTGGTATTCACTGACCTTTGGGAAGTATTTTGACATGTACATGGGTACCTTGGTCGCGTAGTGTATCTTGTAGACCAGGCCCATTGCAAGTTGCTGTACTCTGTCGTCTACTCTAAGCCATCCTAGGTTGTCAAAGTGGGCAGGGGTGAGGTGGGTTCTAGGAGTAAGGTCAAGCAGTAGTCTGACCAGTTTGTTTTGAGATGTTTGTAATTTTGTTTTTAGCGCCTTTGAGGTGCTTTGGTACCATGAGGTGCAAGCATAGTCGTAGTACCCTTGAATGAGTGCTCCTGCTAGAGTCTTCAGGGTATTCTTGTTTACCAGAGAGGAGATCCGGTACAAGAAACGCGTTCGTTGGTTGACTTTTTTTATTACATTGGATGCCATTTTGTCACAGGAAAGATTAGCCTCTAGGATGGAACCCAGGTAGGTAATTTCATCTTTCCTTGTGATAATATTGTCACCCACTGTAACCGAGAAGCCGTCGGTCTTGCTGAGTTTGTTATTTGAACCGAAGAGAATGGACTCTGTTTTGATAATTAACTATGTGTAATGATAGTTTGTTGTCGGCGAGCCATATGCAGATTTTGCCTAGTTCCGAGCTGAGGGCTTTTTCAACCTGTAACTTGTTCTTGTCAGAGACCAGCAGGGCTGAGTCGTCCGCAAACAGGAACAAGTTGCAGTCACAAGCTGACGACATGTCATTTGCATAAATTAGGAATAGTAGCGGTCCTAGTATGCTTCCTTGTGGAACACCACAGCTCACTGTGAGGGGGGGGGGGGATAGGGTACCGTTTACTTCCACCATCTGTTCCCTCCCCTCCAGGTAGTATTGTATCCAGCTCACTGATAAACTATCAAAACCAATTGCTTTTAGCACATCACAGTGTCTGTTGTAATATGACTATGCTGCCACCGAAAATGCCAGTTTGGATTTTTGTACTTTTCACTACATGTTTTATTACTTCTGTTATGTACCATGCTTTTTGGTTAATCCTGGGTCCTGTGTTGCAGCTGATTGCTGCTAATTGGACACCTGCCTGGCAGGGCTCAAAGGCCCTCCCCCACTCACACATGCACTGACTCTATTACTGGAAGACACTGTTGGAACAGTGTCTCCCTCCCTTCCACCACATTGATCTTTAGTTTGCGCTGGATATCATGATAAGTATAGTCTTTTGGTTTAAACATCTTCTTAAACATCAGTCCTTAAAATAATAGAGT
>NC_140181.1:87557298-87567298 GCF_963971535.1 Notolepis coatsorum | reverse complement strand
CGACTGCTCTACCTCCTGGGCCACTGTCGCCCCATATAAATATATATATATAAATGCACCATGAGCGGTCTGAGAATTGCTCCAATGTCAAAGAGAAAAGCCAAACAAATTGCCAAATATTGCTCTGTCTCAGCTATTATTGACAGCTTAACCGCATGGAGAAGGAGGTGCTATATGTACCCTTAAGTGTTCAGTGCTGCTTGGCCCTGATATATTTGATTCCCTGTTTATGTAATATAATTTGTGGAACCAAATAAAGTATTCAAATGTGTTCATGTGTGTCTGTTTTTGTGTGTGTGTGTGTGTGTGTGTGTGCCATAGACCATGCTTCTCAGTTCACCTTTCAGCCCTTCTCTCCTAATGATGTACTTGATGCATTGCAAGCCATTGATACCAGGAGTTCAACTGGAGAGGATACATTGGATTATTTTTTTCTTTCTAAAACCGCCCCAATTATTACAGAGCAATTCATGGATATTAATGGAAAACAGCCCATGTGATTTCTTTACATAAAGGAGGTGACAGAGATCATTTAAATAATCACCGCCCAATCTCCTTAGTAAAAGTCCCCTGAAATCTCTGGTAAACAATCAATTAAAATCTTCTCTTTCAAGTCACTCAGTACCAGTGATGCCACAGATTACTTGTAAAAGTAATCTGATTACTGATTACTGATTACTCCTTTAAAAAGTAATCTACGTTACTTTACTGATTACTTGATTATCAGAGTAACTTAGTTACTTTGAAAGTAACTAGGTTACGAAGTCGTCCCCCCTGCTGCTGCCACAACATAAGAATGACAAAAAAAAATTGAGTAAAATGTACTCAGTTTGAGTAAAATGTACTAATAGGGCAGGTAGGCCTATCTATAGATCTATAGATTTCACAAAAGATAAATGGTCAATAACACCACATGTAGGCTGATGTACCCTACCTTTGAGGCCTGCCCTGGTTCTAATGTTCCTAGTGAAACAGGGGAGAGGGGTGAGTAAACCAGTGATTATATCTCAGTAACAGAATCTTCTCAAACCTCTTGTCAGAAAGTTTGTTCCTTCTAGGCGTGAGCACCAACCCTCCCAGACTAAAAAGCCATTCCACAGGAGCACTTGATGGGTTGGAGTGTTATACTTCAAGAAAATGTTCTTTATGTTTGAATACCTATCCAGTATCTGAAGCTCATGCTCTTAAAAAACAGCCTATTAAACGGTACTGCTCCTCCTATGCTCTTATTATTATTATTATTATT
This sequence comes from Notolepis coatsorum, assembly GCF_963971535.1. Classification (NCBI taxonomy): domain Eukaryota; kingdom Metazoa; phylum Chordata; class Actinopteri; order Aulopiformes; family Paralepididae; genus Notolepis; species Notolepis coatsorum. The sequence continues at coordinate 87,566,052 of NC_140181.1, read as the reverse complement.
ATTATTATTATTATTATTATTATTATTATTATTATTATTATTATTATTATTATTATTATTATTATTATTATTATTATTATTATTATTATTATTATTATTATTATTATTATTATTATTATTATTATTATTATTATTATTATTATTATTATTATTGTGTGCTACTGACAACCTACATACTGCAGTATGGTGTTCCATGTTCATGAATAGTGCAATGCAAAAGATGTTTAACTCAAAGGTGGAACATACCTGCACTATGGCATCTGGAAGGCCTGCAGTCGTGTCCTGCAGGGTGTCCTTCAGAGCGAGGGTCTTCTGCATCAGCACTTCAAGTGTGGGTAGTAAAGTTTAAATCCAGTAAAGAAATCCAGCTTTTGCTGTTTGGCTGGTGCACCTCCCTGTAGAAGTCGATGCTTCGTCTTCGGTTTTTTTTCTATCCGTTTGGTCGTGCTGTGGTTCCAGATGCGGTGGACATTATTTTGTTTCCTCCGCATATTTAGTGAATGTTTTTTTCACCGGGCTTAGCTGATACAAACGTGAAGTAGACTGACTGAACTTGTCTTCCAGTGCAAGAAAGTGTTACTAGCGCGAGCGTCTCCCTGCTAGCTCGCTAGGTTTTGGTCAGCCTTGATAATAACAATAACAGCCGCGCCCACCAGCATGGTACAACACGCGAGGTTGCGTGCTGTGACGTCACTCCTAATACAAGGAAAATAGCTCAAACGTATTTTTGACTGTCGAAAACGAAAGAAAATACTGCATTCCGCCTGCATTATGATGAGATAGTAACGAAATAGTAACGCACAGCCACTTGGACAAGTAACTGCAATCAGATTACTGGCTTGTAAAGATTAACGCGTTAGATTACTATTTTCGGGGGAAAGTAATCAGATTACAGTAACGCGTTACTTAGTAACGCGTTAGTGGCATCACTGCTCAGTACTTAGTCTGCACCAATCTGGATTTAGAGTTCCATTTCAGCTGTTAGTTAGTGACATTAGTTGCAGATTATATAATATCTGCATTGGATAGAAGAAACACTGTAGATTAATCTAAAGCATTTGATACAGTTGATCATCCCTTGTTCTTACAAGGAGTATCTAGTATTGGGTTGGACAGAAAGGTGTGTGATGATTGGTTTCAAAACTATTGATTTGAGTGTGTAAAATTGAGAAATGTCCAGTCTGAATTTGTATTAATAATAATAGGCATGCCACAAGGTTCAATTGTGGGTCCCATCCTATTCACTATTTATATTATTTCAAGCCCATCTTTATGCGGATGACACTATTGTGTATTGTGTTGCTGATTCTGTACAACTGGCCAGGGGCGGATTTAGGATTGTAGGAGATCCGGGGCTTAGCCAAGATAGGTGCCCTTTATTTTTCTTTTATTTTTAAATTTAAAAAAAAAAAATTTATATATATTTTTTTTGGGCAGGCAAGGGGTGTTTTTCTTTTGCAAGGGGTGGTTTTTTTTTTATTTAATGAACCTGTACGTGCAATTTCCTGCAATATAGAGCCTTCAATCTTGACCAATAAAGCTGCTCTTTTCACTATAAAACTCAGTTAACCATAACGTAGTTATGGTTAGATTTATATATTGGGGGGGGATATATCATATTTTTCATATAATCAAAAAGTGGTGGAGCAAGATCATACCTTTGCTCCCCCAAGTTCAATAGTGGGAGAGCAGAGATGCTCCGAATGCTCTTATGGCCAGGCGTCTATGATTCACTGATACAAAGTAAAATAGTGCAGTGCAATAAAATAGTTAGTAAAATAGAATAAAATAATGCAATAGTGCATTGCAATAAAATAGTTATCATCGTATTTTTTCGGGAGGCCGGTAAGGAGTGCATTACAGTAGTCGAGTTGGCTTGAGATAAAGGCATGGATCTGGTTTTCAGCGTCCTTTTGATTTATAAATGGCCGTACTTTAGCTATGTTTCTAAGGTGGAAGAATTAAGTTTTTGTCAACTTGTTGATTGTGATTTAAAGCTTAGGTCTGAGTCTACCATAACACCAAGACTTAACTCACTCAAATACAGTTAGCAGCTGGATAGACCACAGATGGAAATTAGCCTCTGCTAAATCTGGTGCAAACATATTTTCATGTAACAATGATGAATTGTAAAAAAATTGAAAAATAAATTAAAAAAACATATATATATTTTTTTTTATAAATAGATTCGGGGCTTTTCAGAATACATTCAGGGCCCAAGTAGCCACCCCCTAGCCCCGCCCCTGCAACTGGCCTTTGAGAATTTACAATATTCCTTTAATTCCCTTCAGGACGTGCTTGTTAATCTTAACTTGGTGCTTAAAGGAACACACCAATATTATGGTTCAATAGAAAGCTATCCAGCTGAAAGCTAGCCTAGTTTGGCACAAATTAATGGAAGCGTATACGTGTAACGGTAGTGACACCGTCAACCCTGCGTTGTGTTTAACTTCGATGCCCCGAGGGAGTTTCGAACCGGGTCTGCCGCACCATGGGCGAGAGCACAGACCACTATACCAGGAAGTGAATTCACTTCTTGGCAACGGGTCTATGTGTCTTTTTAACCTGTTAATCTGTAGACCGTTTTCGCCTAAAGGTACATGCCTAAGTAAATGGAAGATTGCTCCACTTCTGCAAGGTCAATTTGCATGTTCTTGGTATCTAGGAACATCTAGGGACCTGGGGGTATGTATTTCCAGTGTCCGAAATATTGTGTCTGTTACTAGTAATTATTCAATTGTAATGAATAAATAAATTGTGATTAATTATGATTTATGATTTTGATGATGATGATAAAAAAATTATACGGGTAGGAGAAAATGCTCACTGAGCTTATTCACCACCTTATTGAGATCATGTGTACAAAAGATCTAAGCAAATGAACCGCGGGAAGATGATTAAACAGAAGGATTTGTAGATACAGTAATTAATGATAATCGACTTTAATTATAAATTCATATTTGACCTTGAACTTGACCTTGACCTTATTATGGCCAAATCATACATCTATGGATAGGGAAAATTCTCCTCTTTCCAATGGCAGGGTTGAATCTGGATTTAGTCATTTCTTGCGGTTTTTACGATAATTAGCATTTTCCGATAAATTTGTATTTCCGATAAATCGGTAAAAATGAAAATATACACTTTGACTACTGTTTTTGATATGGTTATGGTCTTTACTCTTGGCTAAAAAATTTTTTTAAACATTGACCTCTTAACACTTTGATTGCCTAAGGCTAAATTCATGATATACCATCCGTTGCCATCTCTATTTGTCTATGGAGAAGTTCCCCTTCTTTGCAGGGCTATAACTTTTTAAATTCTATTGCTAGATTGCCATTATTAGGGCCCATTCAAGGTCCTATATGTATTGTTCATTGTGTAGCAACGTTAAACTTTTTCATTCACATATTCATAGTAAAATATGGTCTAAAGTATAAGTATGTTTTCATCTCTTTCTGCAGCTTTCTCCAGAACGTGATTTATAGCCCCAAATGCATTATATTGATGATGAAATACAGTTTGGTAGGAATCTGTGCGAGATAAAAAATTTCAATTGGACGTACTTCTAGAAGTTTCTACGTATCATCTGATGATGACCGGATGGGCGGGGGATCGTTTATAATTCCGTGGGCAGCGTTATATCATTCATCTAGTGTGGGTGATTATGATCATCAGAGCAGTTTATATCGAACACGTTCAAAAATAACGCTGAATCTTACCGTATCTTCCTCGCGCCGTTGGACGATGAGCGTGGAACTGAAATATTCCTATTATGGGATGTAGAAATACGCAATCTATTTCCAGGTTGTATAATAGTATATACGTCCAAATCATGTTGTTTATCGAGTTATTGGCAACGGATCGCTATGTATTGTGTCGAGATCGAGTCCCGGGACCTATAGAGAGTGCCCGGAAGTAATATGGACGATCAGCACTTCATCCACATGACTTCCTGTTTGGCGCTTCTGCCGATCGGCCACCAGATGGCGCTTTTGAACCGCTAGAGGGTTGAGAGGAGGCCACCACTGTGTCTCAGGGCTGCGGAGGAAAAATATGATTTCGATCACAGATTTTTGAAATATTGATATTAAAGACGAGTTACGGCATCCTCTGCAACTTGAGCATGGCGGGGAAGGACGCCTAAACACGTTTTCGGCACTTAAAGTGTAATCCAAGGGCCCACATGTGGACGATTCCTTGCCGACCTCTAGTGGCTCGGGTGTGCATTTCTTTTAATACAATATATAGATAGAATTAAAGCCCTATTTGTTGCCTGTCGATTTCCCTTTCAGGTGACAAAATCCGTTCAGCGGTTCTCGAGTTACATGCCGATATGTGAGGCGTGCCCCAAAGTACGCAAAAGTACACATTACCACCCCCGACTCCCGGGGCTCTAGCTCCGTCAATCATTTGGCGATCTCGATTATCTTTGGACAGGTTTGTAGCCAATGAGTGTGGCTTTCCAATGATACCCCATGATATGATAATTGGGGATCTAATACGGTCTCTATTGATCGATTTATGATAAAGAAAAGCAGGGTCCCCCTATAGGGGGACCTTAAGGCTTAACAAGGGAGTTTTTTAACTCGTAGTACCGCTACTCACCACAGTCACTTCACAACACTTGGAGTCCATCATGACTGCGCCTCGCGGTCAGGGCCGCCTGGGAGAAATGCGAGGCCCTGTGCGAGATTTAACGCGAGGCCCCCCCCCCCCCCCCAAAGGTAAAAAAAAAAAAAAAAAAAAAAATTATATATATATATATATATATTTTTTTTTTTTTTTTTTTTTTTTTTTTTTACAGTCAACATATTCTTAAATAATAGCGCTGCCCGAGGCGGGGCATGATACAGTCAACATATAGCAAAAGAGAGAGCGAGAGAGAGCTCCCGTTCTACAGTCAATATACAGTGTACAGAGAGAGAGAGAGAGAGAGAGAGAGAGACACATTGGAAAGAAATTGAAATGCTATTTGGCCCTAAACAGAGAGTACACAGTGGCAGAATACCTGAGCACTGTGACTGAAGATCCTTGAGCACAGCCTAGCCATCGAGAAAGGCCGCCATAGGCAGACTGTGTGTGTTAGAAAGAGAGAGAGAGAGAGAGAGAGAGAGAACATGTGTGTTTGTCATGTGTGTGTGTGTTAGAGAGAGACTATAGCATGTATGAGAGATTCAAAAGGACAAAGATCAACAATCCAACAAGAAGAGCGTCTATACCAGAGAAACCAAAGCAGCAAGGAGCCAATGGCCGACATCAGCTAAATAGGCTAGCCAGGTACTGTGACACCAGGCCACGTGACACACAGCTTTGGCCAACGGCCCAACGCTACCCAAGCTACACAAACGACCATTCACACACAGCACATGTCGTATCTCCAAATGTTGTGAAGTAGCATATGTTTTGCCTGGAAAAAAACATCGTTATTAACAAAACATTCGGGAGGGGAAGGAAGGAAGAGTGGGGTAATGTCATGACATTTTACCTGCACGAGGAACACAGGTCTCCACGTTGACGAAAGGCCTCTCGCTGTCGGGACAAAGCTATGGCCAGAGCCTTGTCATGGTGCAGGCCCGACTACATCTTCTGTCAAAGATGATGTCGTAGTCAGAGTGCCAGGGCCTGCTATTCTCAAGGCTAACTGATAGCATCAAACGAACGTTCCCAGCTGACGCTAAACAGCTAACTGGCTAACAGTTAGCTCAATCAGGCACCTGGCTGCATGTAGTAGCCGCATAGCTTGCTTCTGCGTTAGCTAACAGCTAACAAGCTATGCGGCTACTGTCTACATACAGCCAGGTGCTCTCAGCAGGCACACACAGTTAGCTACTAGTAGTACTATATATTAGCTAGTCGACCAGTTTGGCTCCAGAAAGAGAGAAAGATAGATAGGTCAGGACAGGTCCACGGCAGGTATTTAATCATAGGTTGACTCACATAACGCAGTATCAATGAATGCGGCGCGGCCGGCGCCAATGGTGAAGTTGGAAGGAGACTTGGCCCACGGTGTAATTCTTCTTCTTCTTCTTCTTCGAGTACTTTCCGGCAGACTGGACACCTTTCGGCATATTGCTGCCTAACAGATTTATCTGCTCACAAGTTCTCTTCTCCTTCTTTTGAAAAGACATCCACTCGCCTCGCTCCTCTGAATAGCGCTGAATTATCTACCTCGTGTGTCTTCTTCTTCTATTTGGTATTACGGCGGTCGGCGGACGGGCCGGAAACACTATCCTAAAATCTGTAGAGCAGCAAATCCGCAGAAACCGGAAAACTGCAGTCTGCAGAGCCAGGAAGTCAGACACATTCTACAAACGTGTCTAATGTGAAATATATAAGCATATAAGCAAAACTAGATTTTAGGTCTGTGATGAAAAAGGGCCTCGCGGGAAGGGGGGCCTCGCAAAAAAATAAAAAAAAAATAAAAAAAAATAATAAAAAATAATAAAAAAAATAAATAATTTTTTTTTTTTTTTTTTTTTTTTTATTTTTTTTTTGCGAGGCCCCCCTTCCCGCGAGGCCCTGTGCGACCGCACTGCTCGCACACCCCCTGAGGCGGCCCTGCTCGCGGTACTATCTGTTACGGCCAGCTAGCCTATAGCTGTTGGCCAAAAACACGTCTCCCAGAGTTTTAAGTTAGGCTTGTGGTCCATATCTGCTATGATGATTACCATAGCGTAACCCCAATTATATATTTACATGACATAACATAACAGATGACATTGATTTGGTGAATACCTTTATTCAAAGCACAGTACACAGTACAGTGAGTGCATACATTTTTAGCATAGGTGGCCCCAGTGGGAATAATGACACAAATAGGAGTCGAGGCCTGATGAGGTTGAACTAGTGTTTTTATTTGACCTTCCACACTAAACATAATTGCATCTTGTCTCCGTCTAATAGTTAAGTCCATTGATGTGGTCAGACAAGCAAATCAACCCCTGAGTTCACTGTGCGCGCGCGCGTGTGTGTATGTGTATGTGTGTTAACAGCTCATCCTCATGACCAGAGGTCTATTTTTCTGTCTGATGGCCTCAATAACCGTCCATGACCTTAACTGAGTGTGTGAGGGAGTGAGGGAGGGGTGGGGGAGGGAGGGAGGGAGGGGTGGGGGGGGGGGGGGGGGTGGTTGTGAATGCTGGAGGAGAGAAGGGAGTATTGTATATAAACACTGGAACGGAGACAGAAGGAGAGAGGGTGTGGATCAGAATCAACTGCTCATTTCACCTCCTCTCCTCCTTCCTCTCTCTCACTCTCTCTCTCTCTCTCTCTCTCGCTTTCCCCTCCTCCTCTCATCAACTAAAGTTTTTTGATCGTCCCCGGGAGGCTATGCCTATTAGAACTTCTATGGCGGGTAACCATTTAATTTGCCAGGGAGTCTGAGGTACTTATTGTCGTATTCCCAATCATTTCCTTTTTTTACAGGGTGATCAGGACAACACTGGAGCCTGCTGCGGAGAGCTCCGGGCCGGGTCTGGGTTCGGTTAAAAGAGTGACGCTTTACAGCCGAGCATCTCCCATCTCCTACTGCGGTGCAGCTGTGCTTAATGACGGAACTCCGCTCTAAACGGCTCTCCTGATTAAGACGGCTCGTCCGCGCCGCCCCTGTTTATCTCCGGAGCGGTCGTTAGCCGGGATGGGCCCCGCTAATGATGAGTAGTTTACAATATGGTGCTGTGGTGTAATCGGCCTCCTGTCATCCCCCATGTGACGGAGAGGGTCCCGCCCCCTCGGCCCCCAGCCTGTAGCTCTCTCTCTCTACGCATCTTCAATCTGAAAGACAGCACATTTAAGGGGGGGGGGGGGGGGGGGGGGAGAGGAGGGAATATTTACTTCAACGTTCAGAGCTTCAGATAACGCTGGAGGTAACAGAGTGATCATCAGAATCAAAATCCACTTTATCGTCCGTTTCATGATACGGTTCTGCCCGTTGAGTTGTGACGCGACAGACTGCATTATTATCACATCACAAGGCTAAGGTTTTGTATGGGGGGGGCAATACAATTTATAAAGTAAAAAGAAATAATGAAACAGAAGGTTGAGGGATGAGGAGGCATAGAAGAGGAGGATGAAGTGAGAGGCAGGGGAAGAATAAATAGAGTTGAGGGGGAGAGAGGGGGGGAGAGGGACAGAGAGGGGGGATAGAGAGAGAGAGAGAGAGAGAAAGTGAGAGAGAGAGAAAGTGGGAGAGAGGGGGAGAAGGGAAAGCTGGTTATTTAATTTATGTGGGGAGAGGGAGAGACTGGCAGTGATGCATGGGTTTGTTAGTCAATTGATAAAAGAGAGGAAATTAAAAAAGAAAAAGAAATAATAAAAATAAACTAAAAAAACATTCATCACCGCAGGATATGGCCACCATACATCACCTATTTGCAAACAACAATGGCTAATATTTATCCCTGGGAGGGACAGAATGACCCTCGTACACACACACACACACACACACACACACACACACACACACACACACACACACACACACACACACACACACACACACACACACACACACACACACACACACACACACACACACACACACACACACACACACACACACACACACACACACACACACACACACACACACACACAACACAAACTCACACCTCGCCATGACCTAATTAAGCCAAGAGAATGGGCGGTAATTGGAAAAAGAACATTGAATTGAACACTAAGGAAAACGACCAAATGGCAAACAGCTCATCCGCTTTTATTGTTGTAACAGAAACGCTGCTATGCTGCTCTGCT
>NC_140181.1:87507526-87557098 GCF_963971535.1 Notolepis coatsorum | reverse complement strand
AGGAGGAGGAGGAGGAGAGGACCTGCCCAGAGACGAGAAGGAGCTGAGGAAGAGGAGGAGAGGAAGAGGAGGAGGAGGAGGAGGAGAGGACCTGCCCAGAGACGAGAAGGAGCTGAGGAAGAGGAGGATAGGAAGAGGAGGAGAGGACCTGCCCAGAGACGAGAAGGAGCTGAGGCAGAGGAGGAGAGGAAGAGGAGGAGAGGAGGAGGAGGAGGAGGAGAGGAAGAGGAGGAGGAGGAGGAGAGGACCTGCCCAGAGATGAGAAGGAGCTGAGGAAGAGGAGGAGAGGAAGAGGAGGAGGAGGAGGAGAGGACCTGCCCAGAGACGAGAAGTGCTGAGGAAGAGAGGAAGAGGAGGAGAGGAAGAGGAGGAGGAGGAGAGGACCTGTCCAGAGATGAGAGGGAGCAGAGGAGGAGGAGGAGGAAGAGGAGGAGAGGAGGAGGAGAGGACCTGCCCAGAGATGAGAGGGAGCAGAGGAAGAGGAGGAGAGGAAGAGGAGGAGGAGGAGAGGACCTGCCCAGAGATGAGAGGGAGCAGAGGAGGAGGAGGAGGAAGAGGAGGAGAGGAGGAGGAGAGGACCTGCCAGAGATGAGAGGGAGCTGAGGAAGAGGAGGAGAGGAGGAGGAGAGGACCTGCCCAGAGATGAGAGGAGCAGAAGAGGAGGAGGAGAGGAGGAGAGGACCTGCCCAGAGATGAGAGGGAGCAGAGGAAGAGGAGGAGAGGAGGAGGAGAGGACCTGCCCAGAGATGAGAGGGAGCAGAGGAAGAGGAGGAGAGGAGGAGGAGAGGACCTGCCCAGAGATGAGAGGGAGCAGAAGAGGAGGAGGAGAGGAGGAGAGGACCTGCCCAGAGATGAGAGGGAGCTGAGGAAGAGGAGGAGAGGAGGAGGAGAGGACCTGCCCAGAGATGAGAGGGAGCTGAGGAAGAGGAGGAGAGGAGGAGGAGAGGACCTGCCCAGAGATGAGAGGGAGCTGAGGAAGAGGAGGAGAGGAAGAGGAGGAGAGCAGGAGGAGGAGGAGAGCAGGAGGAGGAGGAGAGGACCTGTCCAGAGATGAGAGGGAGCTGAGGAAGAGGAGGAGGAAGAGGAGGAGAGCAGGAGGAGGAGGAGAGGACCTGTCCAGAGATGAGAGGGAGCAGAAGAGGAGGAGGAGAGGACCTGCCCAGAGATGAGAGGGAGCTGAGGAAGAGGAGGAGAGGAAGAGGAGGAGAGCAGGAGGAGGAGGAGAGGACCTGTCCAGAGATGAGAGGGAGCAGAGGAGGAGGAGGAGAGGAGGAGGAGGAGGAGGAGAGGACCTGCCCAGAGATGAGAGGGAGCAGAGGAAGAGGAGGAGAGGAAGAGGAGGAGGAGAGGACCTGCCCAGAGATGAGAGGGAGCAGAGGAAGAGGAGGAGAGGAAGAGGAGGAGAGGAGGAGGAGAGGAAGAGGAGGAGAGGAGGAGAGGACCTGCCCAGAGATCAGAGGGAGCAGAGGAGGAGGAGGAGGAGAGGAGGAGGAGGAGGAGGAGAGGACCTGCCCAGAGATCAGAGGGAGCAGAGAGGAGGAGGAGGAGGAGAGGAGGAGGAGGAGGAGGAGAGGACCTGCCCAGAGATGAGAGGGAGCAGAGGAGGAGGAGGAGAGGAAGAGGAGGAGGAGAGGACCTGCCCAGAGATTAGAGGAGATGAGGAGGAGGAGGAGAGGAGGAGTTGAGGACCTGCCCAGAGATGAGAGGGAGCAGAGGAGGAGGAGGAGAAGAAGAGGAGGAGGAGGAGAGGACCTGCCCAGAGATGAGAGGGAGATGAGGAGGAGGAGGAGGATGAAGAGAGGGAGCAGAGGAGGAGGAGGAGGATGAAGAGGGAGTGGTGGAGGAGGAGGAGGGTTAGAAAGCCACAAATAACTACCATCAATCATCAAGCAGTCAACGTCTCACATGTTGGGACTGCCTGTTATTGGCAGCAGCCAGGGATCTGTATGAGTGTGTGTACGAGTGTTTACTTGAGTGTGAGTGTGTGTGTGTGTGTGTGTGTGTGTTCATGAGTCTTTCCTTGTGCTTGTGTGTGTGTGTGTCTTTGCGCTTTCTCTACCCAGCCTGGAATTTCTCTCTCTCCCCCCCCCCCCCCTCTCTCTCTCTCTCTCTCTCTCTTCTCTCTCTCTCTCTCTCTCTCTCTCTCTCTCTCTCTCTCTCTCTCTCTCTCTCTCTCTCTCTCTCTCTCTCTCTCTCTCTCTCTCTCTCTCTCTCTCTCTCTCTCTCTCTCTCTCTCTCTCTCTCTCTCTCTCTCCCCGTCTTCGTCTCCTTCAACCGACGGCGCAAACAACAACAGTTGAGAAATCACCCTTGTCAGCAGGAAGCTGGCAGGTGTGTTAACTCCCCCCAGTACCAAATTAGGATGTGCAAGATTGCAGAAACGCCTCGGCTCTCCTCTTATTCACCCCCTTTCTCCCCCCTCCCTCCCACACCCCCTTTAATCACAACCATTTACATGAGCCCCGAATTGGAGAGAGCACAGCGTCAGGCTCTGACCCAAGGTTTACTTTGGCCTCCAGGTTAACGTCTCCAGGGTCAGACACTCTCTTTCTCTCTCTCTCCAGCGCCAAGGTTCCAGGACTGAGAACTTTGGCTGAGAGTCTTGAGCACAAGGTCTTCTGGGCAGGTTTCCTGTGGGTCACGGTAACCCTGCTCTGCTCTGCAATAATAATAATAATATTATTGATATCGCCCCCGATCGGATGGGGATGATATAAACAGTTAGCTGTTAGTGTTCTCTGCTCTTCTCAATCTGTTCTCCTGTGTTTTTAGCCACCGAGGAACTTTTCAGTGATCGGACAAAAGGGAAAGGGAAGATTGCGTGGACATGAATGGTAAATGGTGCATTTATATAGCAGCTTTTATCCAAAGCGCTTTACAATTTTGTTCACTCACACATTGACACACCGATGGCGGAGGCGACCATGCAAGGTGCTGCCGACCTGCTCATCTGGAGCAGTTAGGGGTTTAAGTGCCTTGCTCAAGGACACAAGCTGCCCGGGAGAAGCGGGAATCGAGCCGGGAACCTTCCGACTGCCAGACGCCGCTCTACCTTCCCGAGCCACTGTCGCCCCCCTGAAGGGTTAACGCTGTTGCCTCACAGTGAGAAGCTCCTGGGTTAACCCTTTCACTGCCACACTACCAAATGGTTAACCCTTTCACTGCGACAATACAGAATGTTAACCCTTTCACTGCCACACGACAGCAGGTTAACCCTTTCACTACCACACTACAGACGGTTAACCGTCTGTAGTGTGGTAGTGAAAGGTTAACCTTCTGTCGTGTGGTAGTGAAAGGGTTAACCCGACAGGGTGTGTGGAGTTTGCATTTTCTCCCCCGGTCTTGGCTTTGGGTTTCCTCCCACGCCATGAAACACACATCTACTCCGACCGCTGCCTGTGACCAAAGCAGGTGGCCTTAGAACTGGAGTTGGTCTCTAGTCGCCAGGCACCCACTGCTCCTAAATCCCTAGGATGTGTGGGACAAATTATTCTTGGTGTATGTACTAATCAAACAAAGAGATTCTAATTATCTTAAGTCACACATCTTTCATTTTATAATCATAATACCAGGTTCTTTATATGATGTGAGGATCGGATTTTAAAGGAAAGAACAGTGTTGTTTTCTGAAACTTTATTATAAGGACTAATCATACCTTATCATACTAATCATACCCACAGCATTTTGTGTGTGTGTGTGTGTGTGTGTGTGTGTGTGTGTGTGTGTGTGTGTGTGTGTGTGTGTGTGTGTGTGTGTGTGTGTGTGTGTGTGTGTGTGTGTGTGTGTGTGTGTGTGTGTGTGTGTGTGTGTGTGTGTGTGTGTGTGTGTGTGTACGTGTGTGTTTGTGTTTGTGTTTGCCAAATACATACTGCTCTTTCTCAGTACCTCAGTGGATTATGATAAATCAACACTAGGGGGTGCTCTAGGTTTGTCCAGACAACTGTTGACGTTTCCTCCTCCGCTCACTGCCCGGGACTACTGTATGTACTTGAGTGTGTGCATGTGTGTGCATGTTTGTGTGTGTGTGTGTGTGTGTGTGTGTGTGTGTGTGTGTGTGTGTGTGTGTGTGTGTGTGCGCGTGTGTGTGCGCGTGTGTGTGTATGTGTGCTTGTGTGTGTTTGTGTTGTATACCATGTGCACTTGCTGTCCATAGAGCAAAGCCCGGAGTCACAATTTGCCCCCATCTTCCATTATAATGACTCCACATCCTGCCACGAGTCTCCTTTATCATTAACTCTCTCTCTCTCTCTCTCTCTCTCTCTCTCTCTCTCTCTCTCTCTCTCTCTCTCTCTCTCTCTCTCTCTCTCTCTCTCTCTCTCTCTCTCTCTCTCTCTCTCCCTCTGAATGGTCAGAGGTTAAGTTTGTTAGTGACAAACTATCACATGATGATTGAGTTAATGGATGAGAGGTTAGAGGAGTCTAGAACATCAGGCTTATCTATTGTGTGGTGGTTTAGTCAATGTTGTTCAGTACGGACACACACTGTAATCAGAAGGGCCGGACTGATTACATTGATTGGAGCCGATGATGATGAAATCCATTTTGCCTTGTCACATTTCATCAAACAATTTCTCTAGTGAACTGAACTAATTCTGTGTCTTTATCGATACATTTACTTTATCTCTGTCTCTTCTCGTCTCACTCTCTCTCTCTTTATCTCTCACACACATACACTCACACACACACACGCACACGCGCGCACACACAGTCTGACTGAGCATCAGCAGCTTCGACAAGTGCCTTCTCAGGTTCAGTAAAAAAAGCAGTGTGTGAAGTTCTCCGGTTCCACACCTATCCAGACCTATTTCCCTGTCGATAGCGTTGGTTTTATTACCAAGCTCGGGTTACGGTCTATCATTCAATTAAACGGCCTTTAGTTAGAAACGCGTTACCTGGGGCGTGTGGGCCACATTTCTACGGTACGATACCCTCCGTTTTATCCATATCGACGTGACACAGAGCCTCTCGTTGCCCAGGTTACGGAACCCTCTTGCCTGCGAGGGACACGTCGTGACGACGACGACAGCCGTAAATCAGACGCATGTTTTTTTTACGTGAGACGGCATAACAACATAACCAAGCGGGAGTCTCTGTGTCGTCGAGTCTTGCTGAGCCGCGCGGTGGTATGTTGGCCTGTTTGTTTGTGGGTAGACAGCTCGGCTGGCAGAGACAGAGCCCGGGGGCAGAGTGGAGAGAGGCCTGGCATGGCCCGAGACCCACCCAGCCACTCAGAACACTTGGCTCGCTCCTCTCCCTCCAGTTTGCTGTGGTTTCGGGGCAGAGCCCTTTGCCGCGGCGTGTTTAGTTTCTCTCTTGTTTCTTTCGCAGTCATATTTGTCCTATATTATTAAAGATGAATTCCTTCATCGCTCTCTATTCCCCCGCTAAATCATTTGTCTTGTTTTCTCTATTTAGGGGTTTTATGAGAGAATTGGAAATGTTCCCGGAGCCCAGAGTTCCTAAACTGTTATGGAAATTGAAATGCCTTCAGTGTGTTTCCCTTTTAGATGTTCTTTTTATTTAGAAATTCCATGTTTTTTCTTCTTTTTTTCTTTATACGTGGTATAAATCTATAACAAGTAAGCAATTCCAGTAAATAAAGTATAAACTCTTTTAATATACTTATTATAATATGTATAGATAGTGATACGATAGTTCCCGCCCCACTCCCTGGTTTTAAGTGAGAGACGGAGTCATTTAAATAAAGCTTTTTTCTCCCACGGACATCCCGACGCACGGGGCGGCAGTGAGAGTGGAGCTCGTGAGAAGCGGTGATCATCTCTAAGCTTCCCAAGGAGACAGACAGGTAATACTAAACATGTATGTGTAGACCATGTAGACGCATCTGTTCCTCCTGTCAGCCTGTGGGGATGTTGACTGATCATGCGTCTGACTGCACTCCTCTCATCGTCAGCCTCCTCCTCTCCTCTCTCTCCTCTCTCTCCTCTCTCTCCTCCTCTCTCTCCTCTCTCTCCTCGCCTGCTCCTCCGCACGCCTCCTCGACACTCCGACAGCGGCGCTCCCGACTCCCAACAGAAGGCTTCCCCCCTGAACGCGTGGGGAAACCATGGAACACACACAACACACACACACACACACATACACAGCCAGATTATTCACCAAGCGTTGTTATTGAATATGTGACTAATACACTGAGCATCGCTCTGGGAAATCAGATTAAAAAATGAATTATTTATAAGGACATGGGATGGTCGGGCCGACAGGGAGGAGGAGAGGGGAGAATACACACACACCTACGATATACACTAAACAACATTACAAGTTTGATCATGTTACTCCTCAGCACCAGATATTCATTTTTATAACGCTCACAGATGCCCCCCTTTGTATTCTCCATATTGAAATATGAGTCATTGTAAAATTGCGTGGTGAAAGTTATTTTGTTTAAATGGTATTACCTACCTGCAATTTATTTTTTCTCTCTCTGCTTTTATTCAACGCAGACTAAAATATATGATTTGATGTGTTTTTTTTTTTACGGAAGCAATAAAGACCTTATTCCAAATCAATTAAGCTGCTTTTCACGGCGCCTCTCTCTAACCGTCCCTGAGCATGACTCACATATGAATGAAATTCTAATATTTAAATGTAAATGAAAAAACGGAGGAACGGCTAGAGAAATAACCATGTTTAAAATTGCCGGTATTTATTGACAAATCGGGTTGGGGCCGGATCTAGTATTTATACAACAATAATTATTATCAAAAGTCTTAATTTTGGTGTGAAATATTTTGTAATTATTAAAATAATTATAATTTTTGTGTGTGAATATCCTTTTATAAAAAATTTCAATTTTTTTGTTAAAGGATCAAATCCCATTAACGTAATGTTAATTTTCCGGTCCTCAGTGAATTGTAAATTAATCATAATTGAAATGAAGGATGCCGTGTGCTGAGAAGTCTAAATGAATCAGGTTTCTGCTGGCCTTGCTTCCTGCTTGCTACTGCATTAAATAACAGTGGTACTGTGGCAATCTACTGACGTCCACCAGGTAGAATTAATAAGAGCAAATACATTATGACCAATATTCATTATCTCTGAGCATCGGCATTCCTCTGGAATTTATGTGATATCTCAAGTGGCAAGCTTGTGTGCCCTGTGTGTGTGTGTGTGTGTGTGTGTGTGTGTGTGTGTGCTCATGTGTTGGCATGCACACACACACACACATTACTGTATGTACACATACACACACTCATGCACATACAGTAGTTGATTTTAAAACAGGAACATTTTATGTTTTACTGGTGAAAGATTATTTCACCATATTTGACTCATCAAATTGTTTCTGTTTCTGACCCTCTGTTTTCCTGTTTCTACTATTTAAATTATTTATCTCTCTCCCTGACTCTTTGCATCCCTCTCTCTTTCTTTCTCTCTCTCAGCCTCTCTTTCTCTCTCTCTCTCCCTCTCTCCCCCTCTCTCTACCCCCCGCTCCATCTCTCTGCCTCCCTCTCTCTTTCTCTCTGCCTCCCTCTCTCTTTCTCTCTTCCTCCCTCTCCCCCCTCTCTCTCTCCCCCTCTGTGTCTCTCTCTCTCTCTCTCTCTCTCCCTCTCTCTCTGTTCTTTGACAGACAGCCAGTGTGCTGACAGGGGGAAGTGTTTAGAACAGGGTAGATGTTCCAGGACGGTCCCTTCCTAAGTGAATCGTGATCGCTCCTTTATCTGATCCTGGCCTCCGTCTGTGAGGTTAAACACTCGCCTGTTCATTTCTCTCTCTCTCTCTGATTCTCTCCATCTACCTACTCACCCACCTTTTTACACACACACACACACACACACACACACACACACACACACACACACACACACACACACACACACACACACACACACACACACACACACACACACACACACACACACACACACACACACACACACACACACACACACACGAGAGCACACACACACACGAGAGCACACACACACACACACACACACACACACACACACACACACACACACACACACACACACACACACACACACACACACACACACACACACACACACACACACACACACACACACACACATACACGGTCACTGGTGTGTGTGTGTGTGTGTGTGTGAGTGTGAGTCATACAGGCCGGTGCAGGTGAGTGAGGCAGAAGGAGGTTATGTCAACACCTCTGGCCCCCTCCACACCCCTCTCCCTCCCCTGAGGCGCCAAACCACACATTCTACATCCCTGAGGGGAATGCCTGGGACTTTCCTCTCGTCCAACACACTGGTGGGATGCAGGACTCACAGCACATCTGGACGGGGCTCTCGCTCTCTCTTTTATTTTTAATTTTTTTTATCTTTTCTTTATTTTAGGATTTTCATCAAACAAGACAAACAGTCAGTATATAACTCAGCCCTGGTTACCTTCACAAATACAAAAATACAACAACATATGAATTCATCATTACTAGTCAAATTTTATTGGATTAGATTATATTAGATTAGATTCAAATGTATTGTCATTATACAGCATGAGTACAGTACAACGAAAATAAGTTTGTCATCCAACCAGAGTGCAAAAATAACAGTAACTTGCAGTAATATAGTAATATACAATGTCCAGGTTTATTAAACTGGGTACAACATATACAAATTATTAGGGCTGTCCCCGACTAAAGATTTGTATAGTTGACTTTGATTGGCCGAAATTTGCCGATAGTTGACTGGTAGTTTTAAAAATAGTTAAAAAAAAAGTTTTATCATTCCATTTGGGCTGTGGGGGTGCTTAATGTCTGAAGGAGTCGACTGAAGGCTTCTTGTCCTCTGTGAAAGCATGCAATTGGTCCACTGATGTGTTCTAGTGTGTTCATTAGATGGGTGAAATCCTCTTTCAGTGCCTCTGTGTCTGTTTTCTTAGGCAGTTAGCCTCTGGTATGCGTGCCATTAGCGTTAGCCACGCTTCTAGGCCTCTTTGCTTTTGGAAAGAATGATAAATTAAAAAAATGTAAATTAAAATAATAATATATCTATATATTTTTTTGCATTCGACTAAGAGGTTGGCAGTCGACTACGGCTCCTTTCGATCGATTAGTCGACTATTTGACTAATCGGGGTCAGCCCTACAAATTATTACTACTGAGTAGTGCTAAATCAGATGTACAGAGTTGTAGTATAATATGTACAGATACAGGTACTACAGTATGGTATTCATACTGGCCAGCAGCGTAACTAGTAAGAGTAGGATATGTACAGATATAGATATAGTATCTACAGATATGTAAAAGGAGTATGTGCAAGTACAGACAAGTGTGGATATATATATATATGCGGTGAGAATAAATATATATATATAGTATGTACAGCATTATTGTACATACTGCAAGTGTATAAGTAAGTATATGGTAAATATATGCAGGTATGTTCTGACAAATATGTAAGGGATAATGTATAGCTACGAGGTCATTGTCGCAAAATAATTGACCGACACGGAGTTTAGAATACCGAGGCGCCTCGCCGAGGTGTTCTAAACGTCAGTGAAGGTCAATTATTTTGCGACAATGACAGAGTATAGCTATACATTATCCCGCTTATTACATGGCTAACTTACTAACAATATACCTAATTCATTTACACCATCGACAAGACGAGATCAAATGCAGACGCAGTTGTTCTGTGGCTCTGTCAGCCCAAATAAAGTGATTATTATTATCGCCGGCAGCCAGCAGGTGTGTCTGATTGCACTGATGCAGTGTGTGTCAGTGGGCTTGATTGCTCCAGCTGCGAAAAGCAATAATCACCAGTGATTATTGCGCGTTGCCCATGGCAGCGGTCAGTTATCGAAAAATAATTCACCGCTGTCTGGGGCTATTGACCAATCACAATCAAGCATTTCGGCGAATGTGAAAACGCCATGTAATAAGGATATATATATATTCTGTAAACATACAAATATAAATGAAAATATGCTGAAAATGAATTCTGACAAATATACAAGTCTTGTTCTTATTAGAGAACCTTAACCTTTCTAAGTACAACGCATTCATCAACTCTCTTATCCACATATCATATGTTGGTGCAAAGTCTTGACTTTCGCGAGTTCATTTTCTTTCTACAACCATACCAAATGAAATGGCCTGAGTTTCATACTTGTTTGCCATAGGTAACACACTCATGGCACTTAAGACAGCGACTAGTGGGTTAGACTCCCAGTCCCAGTCCAAAAGCGACAGAGAAACATTCAAATACACTCCCAATAAATCTCCCAGTTACGTGTCCAAAGAGAATGTGTCCGTGTTCTGTCAGCCTCTTCACACCTGTTACACGTCAGGGAACATTTTGTGTAATCTTGTCTTTGGAGTATTGTATGTATTGTTTTGAATTGTATCAGATTGTGTCTTGAGTTAATTTAACATTTATGCACACTTTCCTCACAAGTTTCCTCACGAGGGATTCATACAGTTTTGTAGCTCCATATGATTGAGTCTAGCTGTTTAAAAAGAAAAAGAGGGATGAAAGACTGGAAGGCTTGGAAAAGGTAGATAAATCATGGAAGAACTACCATTTAATAGCATTGATTCTCCCGGCCATGGAGATATGGAGAGTTTTCCAGAATTCTATATTTTGCTTTAGTTGATCATTTTCCCACCAGTTAACCTGTAGAAGGTCATCTGCTTTTTTTGTTATTGTAATTCCAAGCTTTTTTGAAAGGAATGGCCTCCTGCAGAAAATGTTAATTAATATTTTGGTCAAATGGGCATTAACTCTGAAACTGTTAATTAGTGAGAGCAGTGGATCTATTGATGTATCTGGGCTTGATAGATACAAAAGCATATTGTCAGCATAAAGAGAGATATGTTGTGGGATCCCCTGTAGATTTATTAGGAGTTAGGAGTTATTTCAGGGTTCTGCCTAATACTGATTGCTAATGTGTCCAGTGCACCATAATTGTGAACAAAATGGGGAGAGAGGGCAACCCTATCAGGTTCCTCCATGTATCTCACTTGGGTTTGAAACATTTTGGTTGGTAATGACTGATGCAACAGGATGCAAATAAATCACCTCTATCCATTTCCTAAACGAGGGACCAAAATCGAATTCTTCCAGTGTACATAGCTGCCATTCAACCTGATCAAAGGCACACTGGGCATCCAGTGAAATAATAGCTGCTTCTGATGTGTGCTTCGCGTACAGGATATTCAAATACATTTTTTCAGTCTGTTTTGAGTAGTTGAACATACGGAGCAGCAAGATTGTAACTGTAGCGTCATATGTCTTAACTCTTTGGACGCCAGACCCGAGGATAGTCGGGTTTTCATCGTTCTTTTTATTTCTTTTATATTGCCATTCATTACAGGCACATGGACTCGGGGTTAACATGGGGAATCATCCTGAGAATGCCAAAGTGCAATACTGGCCGCATCCACCCAGGTGGCAGTATCGAGCACCCTTTGAAACATTATATCTTGGCCTGTGTGTCGATCAAATGTCTCCGGGCGCACTTTTCTTTGTCGGGCAAGGCGGGCGGGTATCCCGATTGCATTGAGAAGCGCCAAATGCCTCCGATGCATCGGTTGTGGTGGATTATGTTGGCGACACGATGGACACCGGTACTTGGACTCGCGATCAGACAATTGGAATATTCTTTTTGGGGTACCTCCTAGTGAAGGTAAGGACTAAATTATATCAATCCTGCTTTGATCCAACCATGATTTGACCTCGATCGCAACGTGTGTGTGTAACGTTACTTCACAACGTATGCCGTTGGTGATGATCAAAGCATCAAAAAACGACCCCCCCCCCCCTCTCATGCATTCATGATGAAACATAATACCTATTATACACATTTGATTTGGAAATAGTAGCGTGTCCAGGCGAGAAATAGCAACGATTTTAGTGAAATTCACGTTTTGCTGCATATCGTCGTTTTAGATTTGACAGGATCACTCTAAAACTATACTCATATTCACCACGGTATAACACACGAACGTATTGATGGAAAAATGTATTCTTTTTCACATATTGAACGATAGATACTTGATGTCAAATGGGCCATAGTATTGTATCCATAGCTATAATATAGAATATATATATAGCCCTGCAAACACTGCCACTTATTCCTATAGTTTAGAGCATTGGCATGGTAGGAACTAAGATGCTCTAGGCCCCTGGCGCTCAAAGAGTTAAGAGGTTTATGCTTTGAAGCACTGGTGCCCCACAGGGCTGCGTCCTTTCCCCCTGGCTCTTCTCCATCTACACCAACCAACTCATCTCCCTGGACAGCTCAGTAAAAATCTTTAAATATGCAGACGACACCACCATCCTCGGCCTGATCACAAACAACGACGAGACTTCATACCGGCGAGAGGTGGACAGAGCAGCGAGATGGTGCTCCATCAACAACCTCCTGCTCAACACCTCCAAAACTACAGAAATAGCCATCGACTTCAGATCTGCCAAAAAAACACACAAACTCCCACTATCAATCTCTGACCAATCCATAACTCTGACGGACTCACTCAAATTCCTCGGCACCCACATCAACAATAACTTAAAATGGGACACCAACATCACCTACATCACAAAAAAGGCCCAGCAGCGCCTGTACTTCCTCAGGCAACTGAGGAAGTACAGGGTCAAAGGCCACCTGCTGGTCCAATTCTATACCGCCATCATAAACAAACTACCCTCCCACTCAGGGCAGTATGGGGTAGAACACATAGTAGCATACTACATGAACCTAGGCGTCCACAAAGACGACTTCAAACTGGAAATAGTAACTACAGATGAGGTACTCAAAAAACTGAGCGCCCTCCAACCAAACAAGGCCACTGGCCATGACAACATCCCCTCCAAATTCCTCAGAGACTCAGCAGCAGCCATCACCCCAGTCATCACACACATAATAAACCTCTCCATAAAACAGGGACACGTCCCCAAGGACTTCAAAATTGCGAGAGTAACACCCCTGCACAAAAAGGGCAGCAAATTAGACCCGGGTAACTACCGCCCTGTTTCTATCCTTACATCCATCTCGAAAGTCATGGAAAAAATAGTATACGAACAGATCGAAAAGTACCTCGCGGAAAAAAATCTAATCTACGAATTCCAATCTGGCTTCAGAACATCCCACTCCACTGACACATGCCTTCTCTACTTGAACGACCACATCAAACAAGAGGTGGACGCGGGCAAATACTGCGGCATGGTCATGCTGGACCTACAAAAGGCCTTCGACACTGTCAATCACACCATTCTGATTGACAAGCTAAAAGCAATTGGTTTTGATAGTTTATCAGTGAGCTGGATACAATCCTACCTGGAGGGGAGGGAACAGATGGTGGAAGTAAACGGTACCCTATCCCCCCCCCTCACAGTGAGCTGTGGTGTTCCACAAGGAAGCATACTAGGACCGCTACTATTCCTAATTTATGCAAATGACATGTCATCAGCTTGTGACTGCAACTTGTTCCTGTTTGCGGACGACTCAGCCCTGCTGGTCTCTGACAAGAACAAGTTACAGGTTGAAAAAGCCCTCAGCTCGGAACTAGGCAAAATCTGCATATGGCTCGCCGACAACAAACTATCATTACACATGGGCAAAACAGAGTCCATTCTCTTCGGTTCAAATAACAAACTCAGCAAGACCGACGGCTTCTCGGTTACAGTGGGTGACAATATTATCACAAGGAAAGATGAAATTACCTACCTGGGTTCCATCCTAGAGGCTAATCTTTCCTGTGACAAAATGGCATCCAATGTAATAAAAAAAGTCAACCAACGAACGCGATTCTTGTACCGGATCTCCTCTCTGGTAAACAAGAATACCCTGAAGACTCTAGCAGGAGCACTCATTCAAGGGTACTACGACTATGCTTGCACCTCATGGTACCAAAGCACCTCAAAGGCACTAAAAAACAAATTACAAACATCTCAAAACAAGCTAGTCAGACTACTACTTGACCTGACTCCTAGAACCCACCTCACCCCTGCCCACTTTGACAACCTAGGATGGCTTAGAGTAGACGACAGAGTACAGCAACTTGCAATGGGCCTGGTCTACAAGATACACTACGCGACCAAGGTACCCATGTACATGTCAAAATACTTCCCAAAGGTCAGTGAATACCACGATCACAACACCAGAGGGAGCTCCACAAATCATGTAAAACCCAGATTCGGCTCAAACAAGGGACTAAACACGTTTCGCAATTATGCCACATCAATGTGGAACGCCCTGCCTAAAGCTGTAAAGGAATGTGAATCACTACCCACCTTCAAAAACACTCTCAAAAAACACCTACGTGAGACTGCAATTCGAAACTGGCCCCTACAAATGTCCTAACCTAGTTGTACAGTAAATGACCAAGTAAGGCTTTGTCAATATTCCAATGTACAGTGTAAAATGTGTGTGTGTCCCCTACCCAACCCCCCCCCCCCCCCCCACCTCCAATGTACAGCCCTCACCCAACCCACCCAACCCCACCCCACCAACCTCCTCCAATGTACAGTTTCTACGCCAAATGTATATACACTCCTTTTCTGGACACTTTTGTATCACAAACAGTACTGTATTTGCAAATCTGATATGTCATAAATGTATAGATGTAGCAGTACTGTCTATCTGTATGTCATGTATGTCATATATGTTATGATGAATTGAAAATGGGGGACCCTGATGTAAACAAGACGAAAGTCTTTCTCTGGTCTGCATCCCCTTAACAATTGTATGTATTGAGATGTACTGTACTGTACCCATTCTGCAATCTGTTAATACACTTTTCAATCAATCAATCAAACAAAGCATACTCACCTCTTCAATCACAGTCTGGTACGGTTCCGCACAAAAACTCTCCATTCAAAAACTTCAGCACATCATAAACAAGGCCTCCAAAATCATAGGATGTGACCTTCCCTCCCTGGACTCCATCTTCACATCCTGCACAACCACCCACACCAGAAAAATTGCTAAGGACCCCTCACACCCCCTGTGCTTTAAGTCCATCCTTTCAAAAACCACCCGCTTCAAGGACAGCTTCTTCCCCACCGCCATTCGGACCCTGAACTCCCTTGGCCCCCCTCTCCCCCTTCCGCCCCCACAATAACCAAGCTCCTGACCGATGGACTAGATTCTTCTGTGTGTTTATGTTGTGCTGTGTTGTGCTGTGCTGTATTTATGTATTTATTGTGTCATGTTGTACTGTATTATGTATCCACCCTGGCCTGTACCGATCAAGAATACCACCAACCTGGTTGTGTGGCAATAAAGGAAACTTGAACTTGAAGTGGGCACCTCAAGCATCCTTTTAATTTTTCTACCCTCCCTATTTTATTGTATTCACTTTTTGTGAGTTTTGTTTATTTTCTGTCTATTCCTGAGAGTTTGGGCTGTGTGTTGGGTTGAGGGCAAGTGTTTCTTTGTTTTAACACACAACAAAACAAAAGGAGAAAAACTTAAATACTTCTGGAAAATTTTTATTTGACACTTGTATACCAGTTTCCAAAAAAAAACAAAACAAGAGATTGATGTCATTAACCTCTTAAGCATTGGAGGGCCCGACGGCGGGCCGTCACCCACTCGTGCGCACGTGGCGGCACTTTGTGCTCGTCTGCCAGCTCCGGGTTGCATTTTTCGCAGATCAACCAATACAAATAGTTGGAAAGTTGAATTTGTCGCCTTTCGATCGTCACCTCACTCAACCTATTGCGTGCTTCGGGTCTCGAGTTACAAGACGACAAGCGGAATTGGAGCAGTATGAAGCTGTTCCATGGGACCGGTGGTGCTCATGTCCAGTATGAGGTAGAATGTCACTGGAAGGTCTATATCGATATATTCACTCAGAGAGACAGGGACAGGGGTTAAATAATTACAGATTTACAGATGAATGAATTACTTTTATTTATATACCACCCTTCACAGCACGAATGCACAGGATGCTTTACACTACAGCTTAGTATATAAAAACTAAAACTAAAACAAAATCACAAATAAATGACAACAACAACAACAACAACAGACAGCAGTTAACACTTTAACTGCCGAAAACGCCGGAACTCGTCATTCCCCGCCATGCTCAAGTTGCCGCGGACGCCGGAACTCGTCTTTGATATCAATATTTCAAAAATCTGTGATCGGAATCATATTTCCCCTCTGCAGCCTTGACACACAGTTCTGATCTCCTCCTTGAATCCTCTAGCGGTTCAAGAGCGCCATCTGGTGGCCGATCGGCAGATCGAAAAACCGGATGTCAACCTTTAACCCGGCAGGACTCACTCCATATGTGGTCCGGGCACTCGCTAATGTTAGAGAGACTCAGTCTTCACACAGTGAACATCGATCGGTGGAAATAACTCAAAACAACATGATTTGGACGTATATACTATTATACAACCTGGAAATAGATCGGGTATTTCGACATCCCATAATGGAAAACTGTGTACTCCACGCTGATCGCCCAACGGCCCGAGGAGACTGGGGTGAGTTTTAGCGCTATATTCTAACGTGTTCTTTACTAACTGCTATGATGAACATATGACCCACATTAGATGAATGGTATAACGTTGCCCACGGAATTATAAACGCCCCCTCGCCCATCCGGTCAACATCAGATGACGTGTAGTAAATTCTAGAAGTACGTCCAATTGAAATTTTTGATCTCGCACAGATCGCTATCAAACTGTATTTCATCATCAATGTAATGCATTTGGGGCTATAAATCACGTTCTGGAGAAAGCTGCAGAAAGAGATGAAAACATACTTATACTTTAGACCATATTTTAGTATCAATATGTGAATGAAAAAGTGTAACGTTGCTACACCCTGAACAATACATATAGGACATTGAATGGGCCCTAATAATGGCAATCTAGCAATATAATTTAAAAAGTTATAGCCCTGCAAAGAAGGGGAACTTCTCCATGTTAAATAGAGCTGGCAACGGATGGTATATCATGAATTTAACCTCGGCAGTTAAAGTGTTAAAAAACAGTGAAACCAGATAAAAAAGTAGAATAAAAGAATTTAGATAAAATCATCAGTCACTAATTAAAAACAAAACTATAGGAACAGTGAGGATAAGAAAGAGTGCCTATGTATGACCAAAGGCCTGTCTAAACAAATGTGTGTTTAGTTGTTTTTTAAAAGAGTTTTCAGAGGGGGCAGTTCGCAGATACAGACAGATTAAACTAAGGGTCAGTGCTAATTACTTCAGTGTGTTCAAACCTCTGTTACTCTATTTCATTAGCACTCAGATTGATTTTTATTGTGTAAGAAACACGGACCTGAGCAGGAGATTCCATGAGAGAGGGTATCCTACAGAATGGATAGACAAAGCTGCTAACCGTTTTGACATGGCCACACAGGACGAATGCCTGCAACCCAGTATTAGACCCACTAAGGACCAGTCCCTTCTGTGCTGCACTACATATTGTCCTGTAGGCTTTGAATTAAAAAATACCCTACATAAACACTGGCACATCATCAACTCTGATCCCAAACTCCAATCTATCTTCAAGGAACCTCCCACAGTAGTCTACAAACGCCGCCCCAACCTGAGAAACCAACTAGTGAGATCCTACAGCCCACCCACTGCTCACAGACCCACGTTCCTGGATAACACCCCGGATGGGAACTACAAGTGTGGCAACTGTGCGCAATGTGGGTATACTATTAAGAGTAAGACCTACACACATCCACAGAATGGTAAAACCCTCAGAGTTCGCGGCTTCATCACCTGCAGCTCCACTCATGTCATCTACCTCATAAAATATCTGTGTGGCCTGAGTTATGTAGGCAAAACCAACCGGCAACTCAAAACACGCATCAGCGAACACCGCAGCAACATCAGATGTGGTGATGAACGTAACCCGGTTGCAGTACATTTCAGACAGGCAGGGCACAACATCAGCACATTAAGGTACACAGGCATTGAAAAGGTAGAGAGACTCTTGCAGAGAGAAAGCTACCATATACACACCCTTCAGACTATGGCCCCTCTTGGACTTAATGAAGAGTTTGATATCAAACCCTTCCTGTATACACACACATTCTGTCTCTGGTTCTGTTTTTAAGTTTTCTCATTATATTTTTCTCAATTTTACATGTGGAAGTGTGATACATCTAGCTACTACTGTTATTGAAACTATGTATGTTCTAACATTTAAGCTGTAAATCTTTTTTGCAAATGTGTAGCCTATAGGCTAATTGATTCAAAGTTTGACCTGGTTCATCCCCTATGTATAATATACCCCACCCCTTTCACATGTTGGTGACACTTGACAAAGGCCACAGGCCGAAACGTTGTGTTTATTTGAATTCAACTTTTTTTTTATTATCTACTTTTTCTCCTTTTTCTTTTTTCTGTGTGATTTTTCTCCCTATCCCAATTGACCTCTCGTTCCAATTCTCCCTCCCCTGTCCTGATCGTTGCTCGCATATGCCCCCCACTGGCCGGTTGTAGGGAGGATAGAAGCCTTGCATCACATGTCCCCTCCGATACATGTGGAGGCAGCCTGTCACATCTTTTCACCTGCCAGCGCGGACTCTCATTTGGCGAGGAGTAACGTGTAGGAGGCCCTGACCGACCTGTAGGAGTCGCTGTTCACAACGACCAGACTACCACCCTTCGACTTCCCACCCGCCAATTGAGTTAGTATGACGGCCGGCCCAAGCCGGAGGCAACGCCGACAGCCGGATTCGAACCCGGTGTCTCTTGCGTTGGTGACGAGCGCAATGTCCGCTGCGCCACCCAGCCGCTATTTGAATTAAACTTGAGAACACTACAGACGGTGTGCTGACTTCTTTTTGCAACTTTACAGATCTATTTTTGAGTCAAGCACCCGTGACTACATTTTGGATGTGCATGAGTCTTTTCTACTTCAGATTTCAGAATGTTACCTTTAAAAAGACACCAGACTCATGCATGTGCTATAAGTATAATGTATAATAAGTCGCAAATTACTTTGGGTATGCAAAGTAAATATATTTGAATTGCAATGCAGATCGAATATCACCAGGTGGCAGTATCGTCTGTGTCTGAACTTGAATTGCATTGGCGTGGATACCAGTGGCGTTTTTGGGTTAGATTTTTTTTTTTTTTTTTATACGTAATTTTTTAGTAGAGGATTTTAAAGTGAGGTCCAGGTCCATGAGAGGGATCTGGGAAGTCCCCATAGAAAATTCAAAGTTAACAGGACCAAATCATCAGTTTCTTATTTATTTATTTAACCTTTATTTAGCCAGATAAAACATTGATCTGGTCCAAGAGGCCCCAACAGGAGTACAAATATACATATATACACATATACATACATACATACATACATACATACATACATACATACATACATACATATATATATAATATATATACATACATACATACACATATACACCAATAACAAAATAAAAACACAGTTAAGAATCATACACATAAGCAAATAAACAAACAAACATATGCACAGCCTATGTACAAAAGAAATAAACAGTTCATCTCTAGTCTTTACAGTTTTCTTCGATTGCATAAACACTCAAATCAAAAGTATTACACAATTATCAAAACCTTACACTCAAGGAGCAAAACATAGGCCCAGATTTGCACCCCTATAAGCACAAAGTCAGCCTCACACTTTTTTGCAAAACAATACACACACAGTGATTTGCAAAACACTAAACACACTTGCATTACATTAGACACAGAATGTAAAATTACCACACATATGAGCCAATTGGTTAAACACAGCCATCAGATGCACAAACACCATTGCTTAATTGTAGATACACCAATCAGGTTTAAGCACTATAAAAATGCAGCAGGTGAGTTCACCTGTCTTCAACCAAAATGGAAGGAGAGTGAAGTACACAGAGAACGTGAAAATATACAATACATTCACCAAACACTACACAAGACAACCAATGATGCAGACATTTTCTCTCCATATACCCAAATCAGTCAACATGTCAACATGGAGAATCACAACAAAAAATTCTCTTGCCAGATCCAGCTAGGCAAAGAGATAATGTCTAGTATTTTCTGTACTCTATTTAAATCTTTTCTGTTTTTGTTTTACTGTAATGTTAACCTGTACTGGATACAGTATTTTATGTGTGTCTGATATTTGCTGAGCTTACAGTGTTATGCACACTGTAGTAGCATGAAAACTGGGACATGTTTTGTTGTGATTCTCCATGTTGAAATGTTGACTGATTTGGTTATATGGAGAGAAAATGTTTTTTTTTCATCAGTCTGCATCATTGATTTGGGTATATGGAGATAAATAAATTATATTTTCATCAGTCTACAGCATTGGTCTTGTGTAGTGTTTGGTGAATTTATTGTATATTATTTGCACATTCTCTGTGTACTTCACATACAGTACTCTAATCACATTTAGTAGAATTGCTAAATGTGTTTTAGGTTAAGCACAGCAGTGTGTAACTGGTTCAAACAGAATTAAGTCATAAATGTAGTTTTTATAAATTAGTGTATAGTTTTGACAAGTGTTCAATTTAGCAAAGGATCTGAGGTGTTCTGATAATTGTGTGTGTGGTTGTGCTAATTGTGTGTAGTGTTTTGAAACACCGGGCCCTGTTTTCAAAATCGTGCTTGAGCAATCGAAAAAAAACTGTATTGTGTGTTTCATTATATACATATGTTTCAGTCTTCTCATAAAAAAAGATTTTTGGGTCTTTTCCTGCCTTTGGTCCGCTTTGCATTCACATCTCAAATGAACCGCAGCAGGGTTCACTTGCAAGAGTGAATGAGCTTTCACACCACCCCAAACCAACCGGACTATCCGAGGAAATTAACCAGGGTTCGATTAAAGCTTATTATAGTTTATCACAGTATCATGAGCATGTCTTTGTCAGTGGACACTGGACATGGGTATGGATGGCTCCAGGTGCTGCTGCGTTAAAGTGCACATCTTCAATACCTATCTGTACTATTTAAAAGCACAGTGCAGGACACACTCAAAGGTTATCGCACTTCAGAGATGGCAGTGGCCATGCATGACAGGACAAAGGCCATATGTAATGGCCTTGGGATTGAGGAACATACTACCAGCCAAAGAAGGAAGCAGAAAAGGATGGACGAGTATGTAGTTGAGTCATCTTGTGGCACAAGCTCAGACCTCAGCTCAGGAGATCAGCTGAGACAGAGACTGTTCTATCCAGTCCTCGACAGAATGCTGCAAGAGCTTGAGAGCAGGTTCTCATGAGTTGGAGAACAACTTATGAGAGGCATACAGGCATGTTATCCAGCCTCAGACCAGTTTCTCTCAGTGGAATTGCTGCAACCCCTCGCCACACATTACAATATCTATAACTACTGCCAGAGGAGATCACAGTTGCAAAGTGTTTCCTGGCCAGGACAGGCAGAGATGCAGTCCCTACTATCCAAAGTGTCTTTTCCCTCCTGGATGATTATAATAATAATAATAATGCATTTTATTTATAAGGCGCCTTTCAGGACACTAAAAAAAAAGTCCACAAATCGGTGAATGAAAAAATTATAGGATCAAATGAAAACTACTACTTACTAAAAATGGATGTTTAAAAGTACTAAAAACCAATAAAGCCCCGGAAGCCCAGGGCTAACAACGCCACTGGTGGATACACGGTTACCTTTTAAAAAAAAAATGTTAGGGGCTCCTCCTCCTGCTTGAACAGAGAAATTCCGTTGTCTAAACGTATTTTACTATCGAAACATGTATAGACATATACACTGGTTAAGAATCATTTGTGGTTCCACGGAGGACGCCATAGCCCATGTGCTGCACACAGCAGCATCACACCTGGACAAGAGGCAGGGGAACTATGTGAGAATGCTGTTCATCGACTACAGCTCAGCATTCAATACCATAGTCCCCTCCAAACTCATAGCCAAGCTCAGGGACCTGGGCTTGAACTATGACCTCTGCCAGTGGGTCTTGGACTTCCTGACGGGCAGACCCCAGGTGGTAAGAGCAGGCAACTGCACCTCCTCATCCATCACGCTCAACATAGGGGCCCCCCAGGGCTGTGTTCTGAGCCCCCTCCTCTACTCCCTGTACACACATGACTGCGTGGCACAGCGAAACAACAACACAATCATCAAATTAGCTGATGACACAGTAGTGGTGGGCCTGATCTCTGCCAACGACGAGAGGGCCTACCTGGAAGAGGTAGAGAATCTGTCACAGTGGTGTCAGGAGAACTGCCTCTCCCTGAACGTCAGCAAAACAAAAGAGATGATTGTGGACTTCAGGAGGTTGGGGGTCAAGGACTACAGCCCCCTCAGCATCGACGGGGCACCGGTTGAGAGAGTGAACAGTTTCAAGTACCTCGGAGCCCACATATCCGAGGACTTGACATGGACCACACACATTGACAGTGTTGTGAAGAAGGCACGACAATGCCTCTACTTCCTCAGGCGCCTAAGGAAGTTCCAAGTCAGTCAGAAGATCCTTAGGAACTTCTACTCATGTACAATAGAGAGCATCCTGACTGGCAACATCACCTACTGGTTTGGGAATAGCACTGCACAAGACCGTAGCAGACTACAAAGAGTGACACGTTCAGCCGAACGCACAATTGGAGGGGGGCTTCCCACCCTCCAGAACATTTACAACAAGCGGTGCAGGGGGAAGGCTAAGAGAATCATCAAGGACTCCAGCCACACGAACAACTGCCTCTTTGAACTGCTGCGGTCAGGCAAGCGATACCGGAGTCTTAAGGCGAGCACAGAAAGACTCAGAAGAAGCTTCTATCCCCAGGCCATCAGGCTGCTAAACGAACAATAAACACTATGCAACAACCACCAAATGCACACAGCACACACACCCACACGCACACACTCACTTAAACAAACAACACACTGCAGCACCCACTCTCCACACTTTAGATCACACAAACACACTTTATATTTATTGATAAAGGATTTGCACTACAACTCGTACACCTACTGTAAATTGTACCTAAATTGCACCTCATCCCATTTCTGCCTTGCACTATATAGTATTGTATATTAGTACACTGCATAGTATTGTATATTATATGGTAACTCAGTTACGTCTATTCTGCATCGAACATTGTACATATGTCTATACTGAACACTGTGACCTCATTTTTTTTACTTCTAATTTACATGCTATACTATGTTATTTTATTTCATACTTATCTTGTCTTGCACAGTCTCTAGAGCGTAACAGTAAGAAGCATTTTGTATAAAAGTATTCTGTACTTCTGTATGACAACTATTAAAGAAACTTGAACTTGAAACTTGAGAGGTAAGAGTATTTACATATGAGATAATAGGCTGTCATTTCTTGTAGAAATTGGCAGTTGAACCTCTTATGGGAATATTTCACCTTTTTTTAAACAGAAAGGTCATTAAATAATTTATCCAGGATGTATTAGAAGGCATATTTGGGCATTTCCACTGTAATAGAATACATCTTCAGAATCAGAATCTTTCTTAGTGAGACTGGCTGGTACAGTATAAGTGGCACCCCAAATATGATCAGGGGGCAGGGTTCTAATGTAATAGTAAGGGCTTTGCCTAATTTATTAAAGAAACAAGACTAGAACTCAGCTAATTTTGGACAAGAATAAAACATATGAGTATGATCCACCGGTAACAACCCACATCTATCACTAAGCTTTTGTAAAATGTAAATTAAAATGTTTGCATCGGGAACGAGAGCATCACACTCGCTGCCCTCCATTTCAGACGCTTGTTTACGTCAAGGTTTACATTGCATTTTCTTTTATTAGCCAATACTGGTCCAACCTTTTGATGTGTCTTTTGCCACAAACGAGTTTAATATATTTTAATGGCAGCGCACAGTTCGCTAGCTTTGTGTGTTACATTTATAAATGTGAAAAAGCCTAAAAGTAGTCAAATCTCTACCTTGGCACGGATTTCTACTGGTATACCAGTTCAACCATTCATACAGACCACCATTGAGCTGGAGAAAAGTCCTGTTTGCTAACAAGGTGCTAACACAAGAAATTCCACAACAGATAATGTGGAAAAGTCCCACTCATCGTGTCCTGCGACAACAAGCTTTAGACTGACTCTGATGGAGGCTACATTGTTAATGACAGCGTACTGATAGCATTACTGTTCTGATCCTCCTTTCTTTAGACTGACTCTGATAGAGGCTACATTGTTAATGACAGCGTACTGATAGCATTACTGTTCTGATCCTCCTTTCTTTAGACTGACTCTGATAGAGGCTACAGTGTTAATGACACAGTGTACTGATAGCATTACTGTTCTGATCCTCCTTTCTTTAGACTGACTCTGATGGAGGCTACAGTGTTAATGACACAGCGTACTGATAGCATTAGTCAAGTCAAGTCAAGAGTTTTATTTGTCAATGCATACAAGGAAATGTGGGGGGTCTTGCCCGCAACGATGTGCATAATACAATAGTAATATATAATAAGAATCCAATAGAAACGACATTGTGCAATAAAACAGGTATATGTACATGAGTTATTTACAGAGCATGGTAGGACATGCTAGGTCCTGTGATAGTGCAATACACTGTTAGCTACGGATGAGGCACTGGATCTTTATGTACACTGTTATACAATGCTATATTATACAATCTCAAGTTATACTATACTATTCTTAAAGTGACCTTTCCTTTTGTAAAGTGACCATAAGTGTGAGTGTGTGCAGCATGAGTGTGTGTGTGCTCATGTTAAAGTGGCTGCTAGTGTGTGAGCGTGTACAGTGTGTGTGTTGTGTGTGTGCTCATGTGTGCTTGTGTGTGGAGAGTTCAGTGTTCAAGGCTCTGATGGCCTGGGGGAAGTAGCTGAGCCGAAGTCTCTCTGTCCTAGTTGCTGGTGTCCGCAGGCATTTGCCTGACCGCAGCAGCTTGAACAGGCTGTTGTTGGGGTGGTGAGGGTCTTTCATTATCCTGCAGGCTCTGGATTTGCACCTCTTGTTGTATAGGACCTGCAGGGGTGGTAGTGCAATACCCGTAGTACGCTCGGCTGAGCGTACCACTCTCTGTAGGGCCTTCTTGTCCTGTGCTGTGCTGTTTCCATACCAGGCAGTGATGTTTCCAGTCAAGATGCTCTCTACAGCTCCGGAGTAGAAGGACTGGAGTATCATCCCAGATACTCTGAACTTCCTTAACTGTCTCAGGTGGTAGAGGCGCTGCTTCGCCTTTTTTTTACGGCTGAGTCTATGTGTGTTGTCCATGTCAGATCCTCTGAGATGTGGACCCCCAGGTACTTGAAGCTGCTCACCCTGTTCACGGTAGCCCCGTTTATCCTCAGTGGTGTGTGTGTCTCCTGCTGTCTCCTCCTAAAATCCACTATCAGCTCCTTGGTTTTACCAATGTTCAGGAGCAGGCTGTTGTCCTGGCACCAGCGTTCCAGTACCTCAACCTCCTCCCGGTAGGCCTTCTCGTCGTTGTCCGAGATCAGCCCCACCACCACTGTGTCGTCCGCAAACTTCACTATGGAGTTGGAGCTGAACTTGGCCACACAGTCATGTGTGTATAGTGAGTACAGCAGGGGGCTCAGAACACAGCCCTGGGGGGACCCGATGCTCAGGGTGATGGTGTTGGAGGTCTGACCCCCCACCCTGACCGCCTGGGGCCTTTCACTTCCAGTATCCAGGCGCTCAGACCCAGCTCGATCAGCTTGTCCACCAGTCTGGTGGGGACTATGGTGTTGAACGCTGAGCTGTAGTCAGCGTTGTTCTGTTCTGATCCTCCTTTCCTTTCACTTCTCTTTGGAGAGTTGCCAACGTCCGATTACGTAAGATGTGCACCGTGGTCACAGGTAAGGGCATGTTTAAGACTTACATTTACATTTAATCATTTAGGTGATGCTTTTATCCAAAGTGATTTATAAGTTCTGTACAACAAGTCAGCAGGAAGGGTAAGTGATATTGTTCGTCAAACAGTGTCGAACTTGAGTGCTACAGACTTGAGTGTATATTAGCATTGTATGTAGTAATATAGGCAAGGTAGATTCCTTACTAGCAGAGTGCATACTAGTGAAAGTACTTCTACAGTCATTTAGCTGAATGCTTTTTGTCCAAAGCGACTTACAAGTTCTGTCCAACAGGTCACCAGGAAGGCTACAACTCTTTCAGCTGAGTCACAATGTTCATCAAACAGTGTTGAAACTTTGGTGCTGCAGTGTTGAGTGCATAGTAGTAGAGACATAGTATAGTATAGTAGGTATAGTAGGTAGTAATATAGGCAAGGAAGATTATTTAGTGGAAGAGTGCATGATAGTAGAAGACTAAGAAAGTTATAATTTGTTTTATTCTTTCATTTCAGATAT
The DNA here is from genome assembly GCF_963971535.1 of Notolepis coatsorum. NCBI lineage: Eukaryota > Metazoa > Chordata > Actinopteri > Aulopiformes > Paralepididae > Notolepis > Notolepis coatsorum. The sequence goes on along the minus strand of NC_140181.1, from coordinate 87,530,842 downwards.
TGATTGAAGAAGTGTGTTTTTAGTCGACGGCGAAAGATTGGGCCCTATATCCACTTTTATTGGTTTATTAAAATGTTCCTTTCCTAAAACCTCAGGTAGAAGTTTGGCCACAAAGTCAGATGTCTTACCTTCCTCAGTTTCCTCCTCGATGCCCACGATTAGAATGTTCCGTCACTGGGAGCGCTCCTCCAGGTCATCGAGATCTTAGCCCCGCTGCTGCGCAGATTAGGATAAATTAGCATATTGTGTTTCCAGCTCTTCAATACGTTTCCTGTGCGATGGTGTGGTATCCTCTGTCGATCTTAAGCAGACGTCGATCGCAGCGAATGCAGATTTCAACATCCTTTGTCCACCGTAGAGATCAGTGTGGCGACGGCCTCCATTTGTAGCTGAAGTAGCGTTAGCACTAACATCTCTCTTATCTGCTGCCTTAGCTAACGTATCGCCAACAACATGAGTCGCCTGCAGGGACCTTTTCTAGCTTTTTTCCTCTGCCTGATTTTGTTATTCTGCTCAGGGTTGTGTATACCACTATTTGTGAGGGCTTTCCAGACAAAGTGAATCATTGTGGGGGAACAGTTCAAATTGTAGCGGAGCTCCTGAACACACGTCTACTCCAAGTCCTCCTCTCCTCTCCCCGCTATCTTTTCTTTTATTCTCTCTTCTCTACTTATCTCTCCTCTCCTTTTCTCTTCTCTTCTCTCCTCTTATCTTCTCTCCTCTCCTTTTATCTTCTCATCTCTCCTCTCCTCTCCTTTTATCTTCTCTTCTCATCTCTCCTCTCCTTTTCTCTTCTCTTCTCTTTTTTTCTTCTATCCCCTTCTCGTCTCTCCTCTTATCTTCTCCTCTCCTTTTCTCTTATCTTCTCTTTTCTTATCTCCTCTTCCCTCCTCTTATCTTCTCCTCTCCTCTTATCTTCTCCTCTCCTCTCTTCTCATATTCTCTCCTCTTCTTCTCTGTTTCTCACAGGGGCAATTCTATGTGCTGACATGTTTGAGGTTTTGTTGTTAGGAGGAGTCCTGTGACACAGATAAGCTGGTCAGCTGGTGTGGTGCACATTAGCTGGTGGTTACGGGAACCTTACAGGGCGCTGATCCACAATCATCATGGATTGTTTTGTTGTTGTTGTTGTTGTTGTTGTTGTTGTTGTTGTTGTTGTTGTTGTTGTTGTTGTTGTTGTTTTTCTTATGACAGAACGGTGGAAATTCATAATTATTTTTTAGATATTTCATCAAGACAATGACTAAAGTAATAATATAAGCAAATTATACAGATACAAATTCTATTTCAGTTCATTTTCTTCATATATTCAGTGTTTTTCCAGTGTTTTCACTGCTGTGTCCTGTGCATTACTCATGCCGTTATCCTTTTGATCTAGTGGACATTGTGGATACTAAGTATCAAATGAAACAGGCCTGTGTGTGTGTGTGTTTGTCTGTATATGTGTGTGTGTGTGTGTGTGTGTGTGTGTGTTTGTCTGTATGTGTGTGTGTGTGTGTGTGTGTGTGTGTGTGTGTGTGTGTGTGTGTGTGTGTGTGTGTGTGTGTGTGTGTGTGTGTGTGTGTGCGCGTGCGCCTGCCTAGTGGGCATCCCGCCCCCACAGGAGGCATCCCAGCCGTACAGTATGAGCCACTCACACGCATTAGAGAAGCTCAGGGCTCAAATCAGCCCCACTCTCCATAACCCTAGGTGTGTGATGGGAGTAGGAGGAAGAGAGGGAGGATGAAGGAGCTCTCGCATCAGCAGAAAGTTGTTTTTCTGTGGCCTCGAGATTCTATTTAAAGTGGGGGGAGGGAAGGAGAGGGGGAAGAAGGGAGGGAGGTGAGAGAGGAGGAGGAGGTGGGCGGGGTGCGTCGGCGTAGTCCAGAGTATGGAGGAGCGGAGGGCGGATGAAGGAGAGAATATGGGTGGGGGTTGAGGGTGGGGGTGGTACAGTAGGATGTGCTGGCTTTTGTTTTGAGTGAGGCGGGGACGTATGTATGTATGTTGGTGTGTATATCAGAGCTGAAGAGCACTGGTGAAGGTGTGTTTGTGTTTGCGTGTGTGTGTGTGTGTTTGTGCATGCGCGCACGCGTGTGTGTGGCTAAGGTATTAATCTTCCTTGTCAGTGGAGCCCAGATGCAGGGCCCATCCAGCAGCACAAGCCCAGACTCAGCAGTCTGCGTTGGGCTTGGGGAGGCGGGCGAGAAGGGGGGTGGGGTGGACGCCGGTGGTTGCGCTGCTGGAGAGGGTGGATGGTGGAGGGTGGTGGGGGGAGAGGGCAAGGGGGACAACACACAGCAGATTAGCTAATGATATTAGCCAGAGAAGACCCTCAGGCAAAACCCAGTGGTCACAATTAGTGGAGTTTCACTGAGGTTGCCCTGTGGCCCCTATACACACACACACACACACACACACACACACACACACACACACACACACACACACACACACACACACACACACACACACACACACACACACACACACACACACACACACACACACACACACACACACACACACACACACACACACACACACACACACACACTCCTGTATAGTCCCACCTCTGTGTGTATGAACGCACACATGAACACTAATATCCACCTGCATTTAAGTGCTTAAGCAAGTAGCCCTGTCTCGTTCCCTCTCCAGATCCCAAGTCGCTCGCCCCCTTCCTCGTCCTCCATCACCACCACTACATCCACCCGTCGCCCGCTCGCACTTCCCCATTAACACCACTCATGAGCCCTGCGCGCCGCGCGCCCGCTGTGAGAGCAGACGAACTAACATGTTTGCTCTGCGGGAAAACACACTTGTGCCGACTCACCGGGAGGGAGACCGGGAACCGACAGCTTCTCCAGGAGCACGGTGTCGCCACGTACCACGCAAGTGCTTAGATACAGATGGGCTCGGGCACACACACACACACACACACACACACACACACACACACACACACACACACACGCATGGATGCGGAGGATGTACACCTGCACACACACACACTAAAAACCTCAAAGTGGGGGGTAATAGAGATTGACATAACAGGCTGATGAAAAGCTTTCCCCAACAGATAATGCTGCCAGGTCGGTGCTGGGAGGAAAGGTGTTCATTATCTGTTGTGGGAGAATATTAATGCATTAACAAAACAAAGTTGATCTCAAGCATATTTAGTCATTAGGAAACTTAGTGGAGCACCTGGTGATGTTTTAGCCTGATAATCAATCACAAACTCAACCGATGGCCGATCTGGTTCCGCTGAGTCGCCTAAACGTATCTCGTTTCTCGTATGTGTTTAATTGGAAGTTGTTAATTTGTAACCCGCTCATTGGTAATGATTAAATTATTTTTATTTTACTTAAGCGTTTAGTGTCACAACGCTACGCGTTTCTACACTGTTAAAAAAAAAGAAGGGTGGCTTTAACCCTTTCAGTGTGTTTGGACATGAAACGCACCGACGCGTTCCGTGTCTCGAGAGCTCGGCAGCGCTGTGAGGATATGTCACCGGGAGGAGAGCAGACCTCCAGTGAACTGTCACCGGGAGGAGAGCAGACCTCCAGTGAACTGTGTCACCGGGAGGAGAGCAGACCTCCAGTGAACTGTGTCACCGGGAGGAGAGCAGACCTCCAGTGAACTGTGTCACCGGGAGGAGAGCAGACCTCCAGTGAACTGCGTCACCGGGAGGAGAGCAGACCTCCAGTGAACTGTCACCGGGAGGAGAGCAGACCTCCAGTGAACTGTCACCGGGAGGAGAGCAGACCTCCAGTGAACTGTCACCGGGAGGAGAGCAGACCTCCAGTGAACTGTCACCGAGAGGAGAGCAGACCTCCAGTGAACTGTCACCGAGAGGAGAGCAGACCTCCAGTGAACTGCGTCACCGGGAGGAGAGCAGACCTCCAGTGAACTGTCACCGGGAGGAGAGCAGACCTCCAGTGAACTGTCACCGGGAGGAGAGCAGACCTCCAGTGAACTGTCAGCGGGAGGAGAGCAGACCTCCAGTGAACTGTGTCACCGGGAGGAGAGCAGACCTCCAGTGAACTGTCACCGGGAGGAGAGCAGACCTCCAGTGAACTGTGTCACCGGGAGGAGAGCAGACCTCCAGTGAACTGCGTCACCGGGAGGAGAGCAGACCTCCAGTGAACTGTCACCGGGAGGAGAGCAGACCTCCAGTGAACTGTGTCACCGGGAGGAGAGCAGACCTCCAGTGAACTGTCACCGGGAGGAGAGCAGACCTCCAGTGAACTGTCACCGGGAGGAGAGCAGACCTCCAGTGAACTGTGTCACCGGGAGGAGAGCAGACCTCCAGTGAACTGTCACCGGGAGGAGAGCAGACCTCCAGTGAACTGTCACCGGGAGGAGAGCAGACCTCCAGTGAACTGTCACCGGGAGGAGAGCAGACCTCCAGTGAACTGCGTCACCGGGAGGAGAGCAGACCTCCAGTGAACTGCGTGCGCTGTTTCCTGAACTCCTTGCGACCACAGTAGGTCCAAACAGTAGGAAAGTTGGAGACATTGCTGAGGAAATACTGTTTGTAGTTCACTAGAGGTCTGCTGCTCTCCTCTGGGTGATGTCATCCAGCTGAGTTTCTTCAGGGGGGGGGGGGGGGGGTGCAGCTGAGCTCTCGAGACACAGAACACATGTTGTGGAAAATGGGCTTGGTCAAATGTTGATGGTTGATACAAATTTACATTACTAATCAATTTTAGATTCAGGAGTTCAGTAGAGGACTTGACTTTCTCTGGCCAGGAGCATCAAGCACCCCCCCCCTCCAATTAGGTGAGTTTGTACCCCCTGTATCCTCCCCCTCCTCTCCCCCTCACACCACTCACCTGGTCGTCCCTTCCCAGCCCCCTTTTCCCTGAAAGCTTAACCACATATGTGACTTGGCACAGTCTCCAGGGGCGGGGCTAGGGGGTGGCTACTTGGGCTCAAGCCCCGAATGTTTTCTGAAAAGCCCTGAATCTATAAAAAAAAAAAAAAAAAAAAGTATATATATATATATATATATATATATATATATATATATATATTTTTTTTTTTTTTCAATTCATCATTGTTACATGAAAATATGTTTGCACCAGATTTAGCAGAAGCTAATTTCCATCTGTGGTCTATCCAGCTGCTAACTGTATTTGAGTGAGTTAAGTCTTGGTGTTATGGTAGACTCAGACCTAAGCTTTAAATCACAATCAACAAGTTGACAAAAACTTAATTCTTCCACCTTAGAAACATAGCTAAAGTACTAACTATTTTATTGCACTGCACTATTTTACTTTGTATCAGTGAATCATAGACGCCTGGCCATAAGAGCATTCGGAGCATCTCTGCTCTCCCACTATAGAACTTGGGGGAGCAAAGGTATGCTCTTGCTCCACCACTTTTTGATCATATGAAAAATATGATATATCCCCCCCCAATATATAAATCTAACCATAACTACGTTATGGTTAACTGAGTTTTATAGTGAAAAGAGCAGCTTTATTGGTCAAGATTGAAGGCTCTATATTGCAGGAAATTGCACGTACAGGTTCATTAAATTCAAAAAAAATCTGCCAAACCACCCCTTGCCTGCCCAAAATAAAGATAAAAAAAAAAAAGATAAAAAAGGGCACCTATCTGGGCTAAGCCCCGGATCTCCTACAATCCTAAATCCGCCCCTGAGTCTGACCCGTCTTATTAACTCATCCAGCGCCGTGGGCCTAGCCCATCTTTGTTCCTACTGTGTCACCGCTCTAAGAGATAGGAATGCGTGGCAGTGTTTGTAGGGCTATATCTATATTCTATATTATAGCTATGGATACAATACTATGGCTCATTTGACATCAACTATCCATCGTTCAATATGTGAAAAAGAATAAATTTTTTCATGTATACGTTTTGCGTGTTATACCGTGGTGAATATAAGTATAGTTTCAGAGTGATCCTGGCTAATTCCACAAAACGGCGCTATGGACCAATACGTGAATTTTACTAAAAGCTTTGGCGTTGCTCGCCTGGACATGCTACTATTTCCAAATCAAATGTATATAATAGGTATTATGTTTCTTCATGAATGCATGAAAGGGGGGGGGGGGGGGGTAATTTTTTTATGCTTTGATCGTCACCAACGGCATACGTTCTGGAGTACGTTACACATGGTTGTTGCGATCGATGTGAAATCATGGTTGGATCAAAGCAGGATTGATGTCACCTTTTTAGGAGGTACCCCAAAAAGAATATTCCAATTGTCTGATCGCGATTTCCAGTATTGATGTCCATCAGGTCGCCAACATAATCCACCACAACACATGCATCGGGGGCATTGGACGTGTTTCAATGTCATCGAGTGAACCGCTAGACTCGTCTGACCAAAAAAACTGCGCCCGGAGCAGTGGCGGCTGGCCACTGGGGGCGCTCGGGCGCCGACCCACCTGTTAAATGAGAGAAGAAGAGAAGAAAAAGAAATATTTTTTTTAGTTTTTTGTTTTATAGCCCTATAAATAATATAAACATGTTTAAAATGAATAATATTTACTCATTTTAAGTATGTTTGTGTTTCCAATGCACAATATAACGTTAATATATAAAATAAAAAATAATCGTTTTCCTGAACAGGAAGTGACTCACTCACTCACTGTTGCATAGCCCGCCGCATTTCTCCTAGCCGTATTTCCCGCCCGGGCTAGACGCAATAACGCTCTGAGTGCGTCATCGCTGTATCCGTCGCTGCCAATCAGTGCGTAACGCGCTGTGCGTTGAAATATGATGTATTATGTTGGAAACCGGGCGCGATTTGAAGCGGTCTATGAAGCAGCCTAGCAGCATCTTAGAATTTCCGTAGCCGCATTTCGCGGAGACGCTCTCTGATTGGCCGACGCGGCGATGCCAGTTCTTTCCGTAGCCGCAGTTTGCAACATGTTCGAGGCTGTGTGTTGTGATTCAGTCTGGGAGTCTGGACAGTGGGCAGTGAGTACATCGACAACAGTCTGGGGGACAGTCAGTGGACATACACTTTATTAAGCCCTCCGGCTGGACCACGTTTCAATTAAACAAAGTGAGTTTATGCTGTTGTGTTGTGATGCAGCTATTTGTTGTTAGCTCACACAGTACTTGTTGGCTAACAACAAGCTATATATGGATGCAGTGTGGAGGGACATGCATGGACAATGGACATCAACACAGTCTGGACAATGGAGTGGATATACTTTATCAAGCCCTTCTGCCTGCTGTCAACTTAACAACAAGGTAGATTTGCGATATCTCTCTCTCGCTCTCTCTCTCTCTCTCTCTCTCTCTCTCTCTCTCTCTCTCTCTCTCTCTTGCGCTCTCTCTCTCTCTCTCTCTCTCTCTCTCTCTCTCTCCGCTCTCTCTCTCTCTCTCTCTCTCTAACTAACTAACGTGATTCTCTCTCTCTCGCTCTCTCTCTCTCTCTATATCTCTCTCTCTCTCTCCTCTCTCTCTCTCTCTCTCTCTCTCTCTCTCTCTCTCTCTCTAACTAACTAACTAACGTGATTCTCTCTCTCTCTCTCTCTCTCTCTCTCTCTCTCTCTCTCTCTCTCTCTCTCTCTCTCTAACTAACTAACGTGATGCTCTCTCTCTCTCTCTCTCGCTCTCTGTCTCTCTCTCTCTCTCTCTCTCTCTCTCTCTCTCTCTCTCTCTCTCTCTCTCAGCCACTCAGCTAACGCTTCTCTCTCTCTCTCTCTCTCTCTCTCTCTCTCTCTCTCTCTCTCTCTCTCTCTCTCTCTCTCTCTCTCTCTCTCTCTCTGCGTGTGTTTGGAGACGGAGCGAGTTCGTTTCTAACTTTTCTATTTATATATTGTGTTTCAAGTTGTGAATTAGACTGTACTTTATTTGACTGGTTGTGTGTTGCTTGGTCAGCTGTCCGCTGCCAGTGACATGCCAATGCGTGGTACATGTTTGCAAAATGTTTGGTATAGTATTTATAGTATTATAGTAGTAGTATTACATAGTATTTCCCCCATGGAAAGAATGTAGCAGCCGCCACTGGCCCGGAGTGAATTAAACATAACACTGGGTGTGAAAAAAAGGTTTCGAAGGGTGGGCGATACTGCCACCTACCAGGATGCGGCCGGTATTGCACTCTAGCAATCTCAGAGTGGTTCCCCGAGGTCCGTGTGAGAGAAATTAAAAAAAATATCGAATAAAAGAAATAACGATGAAAACCCGACTATACTCGGGTCTGGCGCTGAGCGGTTGGCGCAATTCATAAATAGGTTGAAATGGAGATATTGGCAATTTTCAGTGCTTTGGAATGTTCTCTATATGTCTCCTTATTTGCAAAAGTTAGTAAGACTTGTAAATGTGTTAATTATGGTTAGATTGTCCGACAGTATTATTTTCCTCGCTGTGTGAAAAAACGACAGTTGCGTCTGAGGGGAGTGGCCACTGGCTAAGTCCTTTCTGTTTCGGGTGGAGAGGAGACACGCAGAAATGAGAGGAGAGGAGACGCACCAAAATCTATTCTGAAACAATGGTGTGAAAATATGCAGAGAAACATTAATATCTTTAGAACCGATTGTGTTAAATTGATCTTCTCTCCGTCACAATTGAAATTGTATTTCTCCGTTGCACAAAAGCTGGCTGGTAGTCGCATTGAATAATCTACTCCAGTATGCACTCCGCAAGTCTGTAAACTTGCGCATAAGGAGTATAGAGAGAAGGCTCTATAGCAGAGGTCCCCAACCATCGGGTTGTGGACTGGTACCTGGCCGTGGATTATTTGGTACCGGGCCGCAAAGAAAGAATAAAGTTGTTTAAAAGGAAATATATTTTATTTTCATTAGTCTTCCGGGTATTTTACGTTGAAAAATGGCCACTTCCGCTTTCACCTCACTCTTTTTCGTAAAATAAGTATCCTGCCATAATACTCCCCTTCGCGTAATTCACTCACAGCTCGGGCTGTCGTTGTAGTAGAGACATGATCATATATATGTACATGCATACAAGGAAAATTACAATAAATAAGGGAGAGAGAAGGAAAGAGAGAGGGAAAAAGAGAAAGGGAGAGTGAGAACCAGAGGGAGAGAGAGAAGAAAAGGGGAGATGCACTGATAATGTTTACATTTAGAATGCCTTGTTGAATGCATCCAGTGACATTTTATTGTCAAAAGTATGCATAATGTTGTGTTAATTCCACGAAAAGAGATATGCAATGTTAGTTACCTGAAATTATTTAGTTTGATTTATTTAAACCCTGCATATATCGGTATCGGTATCAGAAATTAAGAGTTGGACAATATCAGTATATCGGATATCAGTAAAAAAGCCAATATCGAACATCCCTAGTTTTAAATATTGGAATCCCTCTAGGGTCATTGTTATTTGGTGGGGTCTCTATTGATGTGAAGTATTGTTTTTGTTTTTATATATTGTATCTTGTTTTATGTTCCCCGCGCACACACGCTCATATATGCACACTTACATTCACTTCACTTCACAAGGACCACAATGGAAACAAGCTCTAGGGCTTTATTGTGTTTTTATCCTTTTGATCAATATTCTTTGTATTGTATTGCACAATCCTTGTTTTATTGCTTCAATAAAGACATAAAAAGAAATTGTATGGCAGCACTTGTAAAACTGACTGAAACTCATGTTCACAGTACAATGCAGTCCATGTCTTCATTGGACATGCGTGTTGTTGTGTAGTAGTGTGGACATGCGGAGGCCCACTCTCGCATCCAAAACAAACAGCCATGTGCAGCGCATCGATATTGTTGCATCTTCTGACATAACAATGGAGCCAAGTAAACACTATATGCCCACAACAATGGGAATTATAATTGACCAAACTCATTTCACCACACAGCACAAATGCCCACTAGCTGTGGGGCTTACAGTGATATGCTCGTTAATCATCCTTATTGATCAACACTACTCAAGAGAATGGCAATAAAAAGCGTGAATACCATTTAGTTAATTTGTCCGAAACAGCCCACAAAACAGCCATGGAGCCATCCGTCTAGTTCTGCTTCATATTGGGCCTCATTCACGAAGCGATATAAGAACATATTTCCTCTTGTTTTGTTCATTTGAGCATTTTTTCTTATTTTGTTCCTACCTGGCAATGTTTTCTTATTTTTGCTTTTCTCTTAGGCAAGACCAAATTCTAAGAGTGGTCAAGAGCACTCTTACCCAGATAAGAAACTCTTACCCAGATGAGAACATTTAAAAAAAAGCCTACCATTGGTCAATTGCCCCCAAATACGAAAATCCAGAACTTTTCAATAATAATAATAATAATAATAATAATAATAATAATTATTATTATTATAACTTATTGGGTTCGTTCTGTCTGAAATGGATTATATATTGCTGGTAGAACAGTTAGATGCTCTGGCCGCCCAGGCCGTACGCATAGAACGCATACTGTACATACAGATCGTCTAGATCAGTGGTTCCCAAACTTCTTGTATATGCGGACCACTAGATTGTTATCAAGAACATTTGCGGACCACCTCGTATGCAAGCAGTAAAAATAAATAAATAAACAACTGACTTTGACCCGCGTTGTGCACACTGAGTTCCGTTGTTGCAGAATGGATTTGGTAGAGAATGAGAGAGAGACCGTTATGCACCATTCCGGTCCGGTATTTCCCAACCTACTGCACGGTTGGCTCTTGACAAGCGCTCAGTCGTTCAGTATTGACAAAGCCTACTTTGCTGGAACGATTCATTTCGCACAAATGAATCGTTCCAGCAAAGCATCTTACGTGTGTGTGTGTGTGTGTGTGTGTGTGTGTGTGTGTGTGCGCTTGTGCTCTAAGGCTGCCTCGCTAAGCCGTTTATTTATATTTATTTATTTCTGGAGCATCTATTTATCCACTCTGGTTGGATGGTGTATTGTACTTGTGCTGTATAATAACAACACATTTGAATCTAATCTAATTTTGAGATCAGTCGCAAATCGCTTCCGGTTGAATGGATCAGATGCTGAATCTCTGCTCTGCTGTTTTGCACATGCCTCATTCGCCCTATACGGAGCTCGCGGGGCTTTTCTGTATGCAAATGAATTGAGCGTGAACGCACATTTCAGTTTAAGAATGAGTGGGATTCATCATTCAACACTCCTGGGTAAGAACAGATTTGGACGTTAAGAACGGGTTGATGAATGCGGCGTGGCTTTTCTTATTTTTCTCTTAAGACGGTTAAGAAAAAATATAAGAAAAATAATAAGCGCGTAATGATGAATGAGGCCCAATGTTATTCTCAGGGTCTTTCTTGGGCAGTGTTGTATGTCCTTTGATAATCCATGACCAGCCAGCCTGTTGATTCTTCTGACTTGGTCCGACTCACTTGACTCACATGCGCTCAATTAATCTTCCTCATTGACAATTTACTTGTTGACACACACTGTTTAGAAGAGTTTTCTGGAGAGCTAGACGGTGATACAAATGCTTGTTTAGATGGAAATAATTTCCTAGACGTATCAGTCTAAACTCTTGTGTTCACTTCATTTAACATTTGTGACCCTGCACGGTCTAGGCCGGATTGTGCCAGCAGAGAACATTCTTCAGAAAAGCCGAAAACGTTGCACGATTCAGAAATAGGTCGAAATAGAGATAATGGCATTTTTGAGTGCTTTGAAATGTTATCTATCTGTTTCCTTATTTGCAAAACTTAATACGACTTGTAAATGTGTTAATTATTGTTAGATTGTCCAACAGTATTTATTCCGACGCAGTAGAAAGAACGATATATAGTATTATATTATATTATATATATAGTTATATTAGTATTGGCTAAGCGTCCCGCTCTGCGCCTTACGAGATACTCCTATCTCCTGTGATACCTAATGTATCTCCCACGAATAAAAACACATGCACCCCACCTGTATGGGGCCCCGCCCCTTATGGTGGCACCGCCCATATAACCATGACCCTGGTCATGAAACACCCTTCCTCGCCAAAACCCGTCCCAGGAAAAGATCCCTCAAGAGGGAACTCAGGGCGCGCAGAGCGGGACGCTTAGCCAATACTAATATAACTAGGTTATCTACATAACCTATCATTATATTTCGTATTGCATCGCGTCCCGCTCTGAGCCTTACGAGATAATGGGGAAGAGCGGGCGCGAGACCCGACAGATGTACCCCCTGAGGACCCGTAAGCCCACATCAAGGGGTGCGGGGAGCCCTGTCACCCCATCCTTCCTAACGAAGGGGGGGCGCAGTCAACTCCACCTGAATGCGAACAAGAGGGAACTAGAACCCCTTGAACACACCGTACAGGCGGAACCACGTGTGACTCAACACACTGTGGCCCAAACCCATACACTCCTGCTACCCGACCAAAGGACGGGAAGCAGGAAAGGCCACAGACCCCAGAACCGCCTGGGAGACAGAACCCCCGGTCATGTCCATGAGGAAAAACCTTACAAAGGAGCCCGGGGAGGACCATGAAGCTGCAGCACAGATGGCCTCCACCGAGGCCCCACCCAGGAGAGCGGCAGAGGCAGCCACCCCACGAGTGGAGTGCGCCCTGACGCCCCCAGGGGGATCCTGCCCAGCCAACGTGTAGCAGAGGGTAACACCCTCGCACAACCAATGGGACAGGCGCTGCTCCGACAGTGCCTTACCAGCACGAGCCCCACCGTAACAGACAAAAAGCTGGTCGGTAACCCTGAAATCCTGAGTACGGCTGAGGTAAATCCCCAAGCACGGACTGGACATGACAGGTGAAGGCCCGCATCTAACTCACTAGTGTGAGGAGGAGGACGAAACGCCTGAACCACAATATCCCGGGAGCGGAAGGAACTCCGGATATTCTTAGGCACGAAAGCAGGATTAGGTCGCAGAGTGACACCGCAATCGGTCCGAAAAGACAGGCACTCTGGACGTACCGAGAGAGCACAGAGCTCACCTACGCGTTTAGCGGAAGTGACAGCCAGAAGGAACGCGGTCCTGAAGGACAGCTGTCCCAACGGCGCCCGCTCGAGCGGCTCAAACGGGGCCAAGGACAACCGACCGAGGACCAATTGAAGATCCCAAGTCGGAGCCAAGGAGCGTTGCACCGGCTTAACGCGTCGAGCGCCAAGCAGGAAACGCTTCACAAGAGGGTGGCTGAACAAGACATCCCCTCAAACCCCTCATGATAGGAGGATATAGCTGCTGCATATACCCTCACCGTCGAAGCCGACAGTCTATCAAGGAGAGACTGGAGGTAACTAAGGACAGCATCCAGGGGGCAGGAGACTGAGTCCCGGCCCCCCGCCTTACACCACACTTGGAACATACGTCATCTGCCCGCGTAAGCGCGACAGTGGAGGGAGCATGCGCATTCCAGATGGTAACACCATCAGGATCAAGAACCTGCGCCCCTCAACGTACCCGTCCCAACAACTGACCTAACAGATGTATGGGGAAGAATCCCTGGCGGCACGGCATCGGTCCCAGACCTGCCTGGCCATGTCCAGACACAATCCTCACCCGTCAGGATGAGGGCCGCCCCGCGACAGTACACCTGCACCCACATTCTCCCTGCCGGGGATGTGGGGAGCCCTTAGGCCGTGCAGATGGAGGACGCCCATAGCCAGCCGCCCGCCGCCTGGTGCAGACAGGGGGAGCGTACTCCTCCCTGTCTGTCGATACACGACACTGACGTCGTATCGTCCGTCCTGATCAACACCATTTGTGGACCAGAAGGACCGCTTTCAACACCAACACATTGAACGTAGCGCAGACCGGGCAGCATGGTTTGCCAGCTGCCCCCTACTGCGTTGGCCCGACGCATCACCAGCGAGGGAGGCGTCGGTGAAAACGCGACGTGAGACAGCGCCGTAACCGTCCTAGGACGGAACCTCCCGAGCGTGTTGACAACACGCTCTGAGATGGATGCCCATAGCCCTCCAACCGTTGACTGGGAAGAGGAATACTCTACATCCAGTCTACAGCAACCCCAGGCTGGTAGAGACCTGCCTGGTACGAGACCTGATGATCCACCTTGACCGCGAAGGACCAGAACGTCATCAGGGCAGAACACTCCGTAACCCCGGATGACGCAGAGGCCCCAGTGCGGCCTCCACGCACTTGGTGAAGATGCGGGGAGCCAGAGAAAACCGAACGGCAGCCTCTGGTACTCATACGCTAACCCTGCAAAGGAAGCGTAGGTAAGCCCTAGGATGGAAGATCGGGGATGCGCATACGCATCCTACAGGTCTATGGAGGAGAACCAGACCCCCACCTGACAGTGTTCAACAGGTAGGAGACGATCCAAAAAATGCTGAACCTTCCCATGGGACAGGTCCAGCCTGGGTCTTACACCCCTCCCTCCCGACTTCTCGGGCAGAGAACACCGGGAGGAGAACGCCACGACGATGGCTTGCTTCGTCCACAGAGATTGGATCTCGTCGACCAGAGCTGTCCCTGCTGGAGACCCCGACAACAGGGTCTGTACCAAACCTGAAAACGGGTGGGGTTGTGTAAACACAAGTCCCCGCCTCACCATTCTCTCCATCTACCTCGACATATGGTACTGCCGTAGTCATATGTGACGACACTCCCAACGCACCCGCCGTCACGTGGCGCAGGTCCGCCAGGAACTGTAGATAGTTGGCCCGGTCCCCCCGCTGTGCGAAGACAACCCTGGAACCGTGCGAGGAGCGCGTTCCGTGTCGGAACACCTGCCCTGACACCACCCACGAGGCAATCGCACCCAAGGGGGAACCCCGACAGAAAGGGCCTGTCTGATACGGGGGGCTTCCGATCAAAAAAGCCCCCCCACTGAACACCCCTCCAGAACATGCTGAAGGAGTTGTTCTGCAGCCGGACATGCAAGGTGTAAGGCCCCCATGGGTTCCTACACACCGTAGCCCTGCAGTGATATTACTACCACCCCAAACCATGTGAGCTGCGACCACTTGCCAATATTTCAGGAGTGGGAGCACCAACATGATACCTGGCCTGGCGAAGGCGAGGCCGGGGAAGCCCGCACTGTGTGCCTCAAAAGGTTTCGAGCCCCCCTGCTGACAACACTTAAGTTGACAGACGTAACACCAGGCTCAACCAACACAGTTCAAGGTGTGGGAGCCGCTTGACAGCACAACATTCTCACGGACAGACCCAGGCTCAGCCATCAACTGGGTGTCAGCCCCTGTCTCCATGAGAAGCGAAAAGGGGGGCCGCCCGCGCATCAACGAAGGCACGCGGCCCGCAGCCAAAGGAAACAATCATACTTTTTTAGAGCCCACTTCTTCCGCTGGTGTTGGGGAAGGGAGTGATCGGAGAGTGGGCTGCTCGCGGCAGGACGGTGACGGCTTGTTTGTTCAAGCCGAACCCATCCTACATGGCCGATCCCTCGGCCGCCAAGGCTGTCGGCCTTGTGGACACCTGTCGAATCAACGCCCAGGATACCTCTGGCGGGGGAAAAACATGGCCGCCTGTCGAGGGCCCCGTCATCGCCGCTGACGAGGCCGTGCTCTCTCTTCTTCTGGCTGCGCGGTGTGAGGCGGTGTAGGGCCTAGGACAATACCGCCCGCGCTCCAGCAGAAGACCAAAATCCCCTGCGGAGAGGGGAACCCTGAGCGGTTATAGCTTGCGGCTGGGTCAAAGCTAATAACGTCAACAACCTCGCGCGATGTGTCGACGTCGGCTGGCCCCAAGGCCCCTCCACCAGACACAATTTTTTTTAATAGAAAAAACACCAATTCGAACACAGTTCTAATCGTTGCCAATTCCATACCGTGGCGGTACAAGCCTTAACAGCCCCCCAGCCACTCGCCAGGCCGACCCACCCAAGGTGTCGGCCGGGCGGGGCATTGTTTCAATATATCAAAAACAAAGGACTGACGTTAACATGGAGCACCAGTGGTGATTGCAAACAGCACCCTCCACTGTGGTGTGCACCATGAAAAGGTTAAATGAATAAAAGAGCTAAACCACAAAAACTGTAGAATGAGCAAACCCATACACACAAAGTTAAGGGGAGACGGACCAGCCCCGTCTTCATTCAAAATATTCACAACAGAACACCAGCCCTAGTTTAGCCCATTTACCAAAAAAGGTAAACAAAGCCCCCCCCCACATTACTCTCCCAGTATACCGATTGACCGTCAGTATGAATGGTTTGAGAGGAGAGAAAGCTGTAGCAAGACAGACCTTCTCATAGCAGAGTGACAAAACGAAACAATAGCCCCCTACACAGGGCCGCCCCAGGAGATGGGGGGCCTCGCGTCTAAAAACGCACAGGGCCTCACATTTCTCCCAGGCGGCCCTGCCCTTATACTACTGCAGCCTAACGCCAGGCAATGTGGGATCCAAGACAACAATTGCCTGTGCACAGACACGCAACATGTTTATCATGTCGGCTGGACCCATAGCCCCACTACCCGACGCCAACCCAGATGGGAACACCGTTCAACAAACCCCGCCGGAACACAAGGTAAAATACCTGGCTAGGAACCTAGCCACGACCTACCCCGTTGTCAACCTATTTACCCGAAAAAGGTAAATAGAACTCAAAAACCCCACAACAGCTACCGACTGACCTTCATTGATGAACCGGGCAAGAGGCGGGAGAGTGACAACATCTCACGGCGGAGACATTAAAACAGCATAGCAATTAGCAGTAGTAATAGCATGCGGCAGTAGCGATAGCATGTTAGCATAGCTTTAGATGTTTTAGCAGCACGCCCAAGACAGCTTGGAAACCGTTCCCTGCAGAGAACGTTCACCAAACCATCCTGCCCCCGGCGCCAACACACAACATGGTTGTGTTAACAAAACAAACCAGCATTACTAACACTAATACCCATGCCTGAAGACACAGGGCCTACCTGAGTACAAGCTGGCCCGACAGCCAGCCTTGTACAGCTGAACCTCGATGTGCAGTCATCAAACGAGGAACATCACAGGCCCGTCGTGTCGCCGAAAACATGCGTCGAAGATGCCAGGGGCCAGCAACCTCCGGTAAGCTTCCAACATTATTAATCTTCCTTAATCTTTTCATTCCGCTAGCTCGTATGGTGCACGCATCCAATACGCTGGGACGAAAATAGAGGAAGGGTGTTTCATGACCAGGGTCATGGTTATATGGGCGGTGCCACCATAAGGGGCGGGGCCCCATACAGGTGGGGTGCATGTGTTTTTATTCGTGGGAGATACATTAGGTATCACAGGAGATAGGAGTATCTCGTAAGGCGCAGAGCGGGACGCGATGCAATACGAAATATAACTACATTTGCGTTGGAAGGATGTGGTTAAATACTTGGGTCTCAAGTGTGGAGACAGAGGGAGACGTGCAGAAATTACAGCTAATTTTCATTCCGATTCAACGGACCCAGTAGGCTACTTTGTTGGCGGTGTAAAACATTTATATCTTTGGAACCGTTTGTGTTAAATTGTATCTGAATCAGGCATAAAAGCCTGACTGGCAGTGCGCATAGATTAAGTCCAGTGCGCGCTCCTCAAGTCAGACTGAATGGCGCATAACGGAGTGTCTCTCTCTCCCTCTCTCTCTCAAGTAGCCAAACGTTACACTATAAAAACAAACTGGCTAGTTGATTTAACTTCATTAGCTGAAATATTCTAAAATCAGTCTGCTATAAGCGTAAATGTGTGTGTGTGTTCACGGACTGCATAATACCTCCGGGAATCCGCGGAGGCATGCCGCATTCACTGGTAAGGTTAGGTGCGGAAAAGTGACCATATCTCAGCGTAGGAAGCTCTGATCGACTCGCGCTTGGTTTTAAATTGTTCAGGAGATTATGAACATGTCTCTCCCACAACCACAGCCCGAGCTGTGAGTGAATTACGCAAAGGGGAGCAAAGCCTTGTAAATTGCCATTCTTCCTTTCTGTGTGTGTGTGCAGTGGCGCAGCTAGGGTCTATTGGGGCCCTAGGAAATCATTCTTAGGAGGGGCCCCCAACCAGTGTTCATCTCCATTATGTTTTCAAATAATCTAACACGAACAAAAAATATACTAAATAAACTTTTTTTTTTTTTTTTTTTACAAATGTGCAACTTTCAAAGAGTACAGTCCATTATGATGGGAAAGTATTTAGCTTGTTTCACCTGCTTGACTATCTCATCACTTATTTTGTCTCCAATCAGTGCTATGATTTCATAGATGGATGGGTTAGTGTTACATAGAGTCATTGAGCATCCTGATGGCCTGGGGATAGAAGCGGGATCACAAGTCATTAGACTAAGGGGCCTTTCTCACTCACCCATTCGGTTCCATTCCATTCCGTTCTAGTCCGTTCCGAGATCTGATGCGAACTCCCCCCCCCCCCCCTCTCCCCCCTCTAGTTTGTGTACACACTCAGTCTTGGTGCGCTCTGGGTTTTGTTTACGGTTTGCGTTTTGAGCTTGCAAGCTTGCCGTAGGCGATGATGTCACGCTCGAAAATGTAAACAGGAAGAGACTGAGAGACACGGTGGAGACTGGATGCTGATATAAAATGACCAAATAACCAATAAATATGAAGTTATATTTGAACCTCTGTTGTCAAGCCTTGTCAATATAACCCACCCCATTTTATCACGAATGGATGGTGTTGTAGAGTTCGCTTTTGAGCGTTTCCCAGGGCTAACGCTAAGCTAACGGCTAACGCTAGTTAGCTTAGCCTAGTACTAGTCTAGTATAGCCACTGGCACTGTAGCACTTATTTTTCAGCAAAGAACGTGCAATAAACAAAACGGATACATTCACTGTGTGTTCTGCCTCTCATTTGTTGATGAAACAAAACTAACATCAACACAATTGAACACCAAAAGCGGTGTTTAGTCTAATCGGCGCTGTTTTGTTAGCTTACATGCTAACGTGAATGGAATATGCCAGTATAACAGTATAGCATTGTGGCTAGCAGCTAAACGCTAAGCTAACAGCTAACGCTAGTTAGCTTAGCCTGTTGTTCAGCAGCTAACATCCTATCGCTCGTGGCAATTACATTGCATGTCATTGATCTACTGGTCGACCACGGCCGACTGGTTGGGCACCTCTGGTCTAATAGAAATAAATGCATTCGAACAAGAAACAAGAATGTATAGACATAGCATGGCAAACAAAATTGCCAGGCCTAATGCGAGCCAGGGAAGTGCTGTGCGTTTGTAATGTGGCTTCATGTTTTCATCCACTGAGCTGTGAGGCTCCACAATGCTTGTTTTTGGTTGAGGTCTGAACTCTCAAATTGCCCATAAATATCGTTTTTGTGGGTATTGTCCAGTTGTTGCTGTGTGGTTTTATCTGCCCAAAATTCAAGCAAGCATGAAAGCATATTACAGTAACGACGTTGTGTGTGTCACGCCCCCTGCTCCCACTGGCCCGCACCCGAAACCACCTATTTCAACCGTCCCAGGTTCAGCTGGGGGTATTCCGAATCAGCGCCGCTTCGCATCCAAAAGGGGTGTGTTTGTCTGAGTGAGAACACTCCCCCCCGTCCCCGGGGGCGCTGATTCGACCCCGATTGGTGAGTGAGAAAGGCCCCCTAACTAGACTAACAAAGGCCCCCCTGCTCTCAGACTGAAGGTGTCAAGTCAGGGGGGGGGGGGGGGGGGTTACATTGCTTTCTGGGTAAAGTAGTCATTATGCATAGCAAGAGAAATGTCTACGGTTTCTTTGAAGCCCTGTAGTTCAGGAATGAGTAGTGTGTTATCAGCATGATTCATAAAACAGATTGAAAATTATCCGCCCGATTTGTACAAGTGATCGCTTTTTTTTAAAGTATCAACCTGTACTTTCATATAAAAAAAAAAAAGTAAGACCCTTCTAAAGGACCCATAGTCTGTACCTGGTCACATTTTTACACATTCACCCTATAAAATGTATACAAAATAATATATAAAAAAAGTGCATTAATCATTTAACCGTTAAGAATAATCTGGTTAATTTAAAAGGAATGTTTAACCGGCTAACCGGATATCCTTGAGAATCTTTACTACAAACACAATACTGTTCTGACAGCACAGTATTGATGCAATTAAGAGATTCACTGACAAAACAAAAACTATTTAAATACATTGGTTTATAAAATAGGCGGAGCTAATGCTCAGGTCAGGTTTAGTCAACAAACTAAATAAATGGTGGAATAACAATAGACCGCTGGTGGCACAGGGTTGATCAGTAGGACACCATGACTCAATGAGTTAACAACAGACCGCTGGTGGCACAGGGTTGATCAGTAGGACACCATGACTCAATGAGACCTTTGATGGCAGGAGTTTAGAAGAAGTTTAAAAAATGTGGAAAATACTGTCAATTGTTATTGTGGTTTTAATCTTTTTTTGGTTGCCACCACATTTTGAGTTTTAGAACAATAGCTTTCAGTGTAGGCATGTCAGTTTTTTGGTGGACAGCATACAGCACACTTGTGTGGTTGCTATGATTATAAAAGTACTTATCCACTCAAAAAGAAAAAATTCAAGCTGAATTTGCTTTAGTAAAAACAAATAAATAAATAATAACGAGAAGGAAATGTCTCATTGTGCACAGTTCAAGTTCAAGTTTTCAAGTTTTGTTTTATTTGTCACATATAAGGTACAACATCTAAAATGTACAAAATGCTAAGAAAACAAAATGCTAAAATGAGGTAGAAGAGGTAGTGCAATTTTGTAGGAATAAATAGATGGTGTAATGTTTAAAAAGTGTTTCAAGTGTCTAAAGTGAGTGAATGTGTAAGCCCTATTCGGTGTGCAGGCCTAAACAAGCAAGCTGCCAGCCTGCTATAGAGATTTTTCTGGAACTATTCGGTGTGTAAAAGGTGGAATGAATCTTACACACGCGTATTATTTGGTGTGTAAACGGTGGAATGAATCTTCCCCACGCGTATTATTTGGTGTGTAAAAGGTGGAATGAATCCTCCACACAAGTCTCCTTTGGCCAGAACAAACACACAGTTCTTCCACCGCAGTGCTGAAGTGTTACTTTATCTCCCCTCTGTGGAGGAATAGTTGTGATCGCCGCTAATTGTGAACGCCACCTGGTTGTCTGGTGACAGAGTGATGAATTACAAGACCTTTCAACAACATCTCTCCTATGCTCTCACTCTCACTCTCCCGTCTCTGGCTCCGAAAAGTCTCCTCCAGTCTGTTATGCTCTCTTTCACCGCGTCTGCTCTCAAAAAAACTCCTCCACTCTCCTTTGCCCCCCCCCCCTTCTCTCTATCCCACAACAGGGGGGGAATGTAATTCGTGGACGAAGGAGGGTACGAGCGCTGTGTTTGAGTGTGTGTATATGTATGTGTGTGACAGAGAGAGAAAGAGAGAGGAGACTGTTTGAATAGCCTCCTCCGGGCTTGTCAGCTGCGTCTGTCTTCTTATTATAATGCTACTTATCTTATCCAAAAGGCCATCAGGCCAGACTATTAATTTAGGAGCCTTGTATCCCTGGAAGCGATGGCTCTCCTCTTCCATCCGCGGTCCCTCCCTCGCTCCCTCCCCTCTGTGGGAGATTAAACCGGGGGCCAGCTCCAGTCCTCTCGCTCCTCTGTCCATCACGGTGAAAAATTACCTTTTAGTGTTCCTCCTTATGGCGTCGACCGCAGAGCAATCAGACAGGAAGTAATGTCAGGGCGTCCGTCTGGCTGCACAGGGCCCTCCACCACGATGCCTTTCAGGCTGGATGGAGGAGGACACTTTCATCTTTCTGGAAACACAGGTAGTGGCCAAAAAAAAAAACGATCGCAGTGTCAAAGCTTTGTGGAAATACATTCATAATGGTTCCTATTGCTTCAATGGAGTCATCCACTTCGTTTTCTCCAGCAGTTCCGCAGTCTGAAAGTCCCTTATCATTCATTTAGTCTATCATCTATTCACGTCTATCTACTGTGGGCTTTTATACAAAATAAGATTTAATGCTAAAGACTTTGACTGAGAACTGATAAACTAAATGTCTTCCTCACCAGGCTGTATAATGTGTTCTGATCCACTGAAGAGAAACACCTGCACACACGTGTCTCTCACTCTTTTGCTCTTACATTTACATTTTGTCATTTAGCTGACACTTTTATCCAAAGTTCTGTACGACAAGTCAGCAGGAAGGGTACAAACTCTTACAGCAGAGTAACAATGATCATCAAACAGTGCTGAAACTTGGGTGTTGCAGTGTTGAGTGCATAGTAGTATAGTAGGAAGAGTGCATGATAGTATAAGACAGTAAGTAGGTTAGTGTTTTTTTCCCATCTAAATAAAAAGAAAATTCATTTCAGATATTGATTGAAGAAGTGTGTTTTTAGTCGACGGCGAAATATTGGTTGGGTTTCGGCTGTCCTAACTGTGGTGGGAAGTTCATGGACCGAGAATAGGCGCCTTCTCCTTGATGACCCTCCCAGAGCTCGGATAGGAGTGGGTCTGAGGCGGCCAGAGGATGTAGAGCGGAGGGGTCTTGATGGTGTGTAGTTGTGAGAGTGAATTTGTGCGGCGATGGGAAGCCAGTGCAGGTCCCTAAGAAGTGGGGTAACATGGGCTGACTATGGTATGTTGGAAATCAGGCAGGCGGCTGCGTTCTGGATGAGTTGAAAAGGCTTGGTGGCGGTGATCGGCAGACAAGCGAGCAGGATCCTTCTGACATTGCTCAGGAGGAATCTGCAGGTTCTGGTCGTTGCAGCGATGTGAGCGGAGAAGTTCAGGCGATCGTCAAGGGCTACACCAAGGTGCTTGGCGGTCGGGGACATGGTCACAGTTGCATTCTCGACTGTGATGGAAAGGTCGGTCAGGGGGGAGGATTTGGCCGGCAGGTGAAGCAATTCTGTTTTGCTTAGGTTCAGTTTGAGGTGGTTGGTCGTCATCCAGGCGGAGATGTCGGACAGACAGGCCGAGATTCGCTCAGAGACGTGGATATCTGAGGGAGGAAAGGAGAGGAAGAGTTGAGTATCATCGGCATAGCAATGATACGAGAATGCATTAGACGTAATAATGGCACCCAGAGATTTTGGTGTAGAGGGAGAAGAGGAGGGGTCCAAGGACCGAGCCCTGGGAGGCCGATAGGGTCCCTCTCTATGATACTTGGTAGGAGCGGTCGTCGAGGTAGGATGTCAGCCGTGCCAGCGCAGAGCCAGCCACTCCCATTCCTGCGAGGGATGCGAGGAGGATCTGATGGTTGACTGTGTCAAAGGCTGCCGACAGGTCCAGGAGAATCAGGACAGAGGAGAGGCCCTTTTCTTTTGCTAAATGAAGAGCCTCTGTGACCGCTATGAGGGCCGTCTCTGTGGAGTGACCAGTCCTGAAGCCTGACTGATTAGGGTCTAGGAGGTCATTCTGTAAGAGATAAGCAGTAAGTTGGTTGGATACAGCACGTTCAAGTGATTTACTCTTTGTCATGTAATTCCTCACTCATCTCCCCTGTCCTTCATCTCTCAATCTCCCTTTATTCTCTCTCTCTCTCTCTCTCTCTCTCT